>NC_090405.1:49099748-49399748 GCF_036365525.1 Heterodontus francisci | reverse complement strand
AGAACTCCAATAAATTGGTTAAACATGATTTCCCTTTCACAAAACCATGTTGACTCTGCCTGATTACCTTGAATTTTTCTAAGTGCCCTGCTATAATGTCTTTAATAATAGCTTCTAACATTTTCCCTATGACAAATGTTAAGCTAACTGGCCTATTGTTTCCTGCTTTCTGTCTCTCTCCCTTTTTGAATATTGTATTGTGTCAGGGAATTGGAGGTTGTTTAATTGGTTCTGGTCGCCTGGCATTGCTCTGAGAGAAAAAACAATTGTTTGCTCCATGGCCATAGTGTTGAAATATTGATTTGAAATGCTGCATTTATAAAGCCCCTCTCCTCATCCCTCCCTCTCCGTATAGCATCTGTTACTCATTCCACCAACCCCCCACTAACGCAGTGCTGTCATCACCTGCAGGCCTCTCATTAACACAGCTGATATCTACTTCCACTAACATGAGACCTGGACTGAATTTATATCAGTATTTTTGAACTGCAAGAGGAAGCAGCTGTTCTCAAATTTGATACAAAACACATCCTTTCAAAGCAGATAGCAAATTACGATAGTCTTAATAAGCTTTTAATTATTCCACATTTTTTAAGGCTATTTGTGGCAAGGGTTTATACTGTTGCCATAGTTATTTCAGGGCTCCAGCAGCCAGGACTTTTACTTCAGCAGCAGTCGCTTCCTCTGGCCACCAATAATCCAAGGCTCTAGCATGGCTCAGGTGGAGTGGAGCAAGGGAAGGTTGGGACTTTATGTTATTGAGTGCCCAATTTTTTCTCAAAAATTTTCTTTCCTCCCTGTATGTGTTGCCTCTGTGCTTTGACAGTCAGGCAACTTCTGGTACCTGGCTCAAGTGGCCATTATTTATGTCTGAGCCTTGACAGTGAATGTCAACAGGTTAGTCAAT
The DNA here is from genome assembly GCF_036365525.1 of Heterodontus francisci. Taxonomy (NCBI): domain Eukaryota; kingdom Metazoa; phylum Chordata; class Chondrichthyes; order Heterodontiformes; family Heterodontidae; genus Heterodontus; species Heterodontus francisci. The sequence goes on along the minus strand of NC_090405.1, from coordinate 49,398,841 downwards.
TGCAGGCGATCACAGCCAAACTCAGTCCTGTCCTCACCTCACTCTACCACACATCCCCTTTTAGCAGGGGTCAAAATTAGCAGAAAAATGATCTGATTTTCTTCTCTTGGACACTTAGTGCCAAGACCAATTGTAGTGCCCATACTGCATCCCCATTCCCTCCCAGCTGATCAGCTAAATTGGAACTGACTAGAGATCGCAGGCTTAATTTTCGAGCTCTGCCGTGGTCGGGAACGGAGTCAGACGGTGCACAAGAATACCGGTGCCAGCCTGCGTGTCTGTTTCAGGACCCCGTTCCTGGTATCGGCCATTTTTGCCACAGCAGGTTCAGGGATGGCAGGGCTACCCGCCACCATGAGGGTGTGGGTGCAGTCAAAGGCCGCTCTGTAGAGGGAATTCCACCTTCACCAATAGTGAATCTGTTTTTTATTTAAAGAGTTAAAAAAGTTGGTGAGAGGGTGCTTCCATGTTGCAGCACTTTCTCAGTTACTTACCCCTTACTGCAGCCTGCTGCTCCTCGCAAGCTGGATGGCCTCTGATTGGCCGTCCAGCTTGTAGAGCCCACCCACCACCTTTAATTGGACAGGGAGCCTGCCTCCATGTCAATTAAGAGGATGCCTCTGTGAAAACCCCAAAGAGTGACTGTTTCCCCTCCAGGGAGGTGGGACCCATGAACGGTCCTGGTTCCCATCCCTGAAATGAAAATTCCGCCCCACGTCTCTGCCCTTCCTGATCTGTATGGGCTCGTTACTCATAGGAAGAGCTCACTTGGCTATTTGAAATTAATTAGACAATTTAGCTTGATCTCCATTGAAGGCATGAATAGATACTGTAAACAAAGTCCAAGAATTTAATGCTTAATATCTTCGAAATCAATTACCTAGTCAACTTTTGATGAAACTGATTTTTCTGATTTTAAGTCAAGGGTCGGCATATGAAGTTTGGTTGCAGATCAGCCATAATTTCATTGAATGGCAGAAAAGGCTCAAGGGACTAAATGGCCTACTCCTGTTCCTATGTGCCATTGTTCAAGAACACGCTTTATGCAACAACTCATCAGATGTATTGGATTGTGTCATTTGTGCTCAACAGCATGTCAAGTTGTTTCACATTACCTTGGCAGAGTTCCCACCCAAAACTTCTTGTCCTGACTTCCCACCATGATTACCAATGAAGATATTTGGAATAGGTAACTGGGGAGATGCATTACTGGAATGAAAAAACTGATAGAATTTATTTGGATTTTGGAAAGCTCACTCTTTGCCACCAAGGTTTTTGACTTGTCCTCTCTTCCTTACTCTACAGCTGTTACCACGTATTAAGAGTGGTGATTTAAGTTTCAGCTGAAGGCACAGTTTCAGGCTGGAGATTTTTATAATGATAGTACCGATAAAAGAACTAGTAGGATTCCTCAGGGAGAACTGTGAGGGCTATTGCTGCTGGCAAAGTACATAAAATATTTGAAAGTGATGACATGAACAAATATACGTTAACACATTATTTACAGTTGACATGGAGGGTTTTGCAAATCACAAGTGGGCAAAATGCTGAGTAACTTTTATAGATTTGGAAGTTGGGTTGACGAGGGGCAAATGTCATTTAATATGCAGTCACAAAATTGTGACAAAATTCCACTGAAATATAAATTAAACAATAGCAGTGTATATGACACAAAGCAGCAGAGAGATCCAGAGGTAACAGTAACCATTCCGACATAGTGCTGCTGCCGTAATGGGACCAAACAAATAATGGGTGTATGGTCCTTTACTGGAGGGTGACAACATAGGTCTCAGGAAATGATGCTAAATTTGTATACGGCATTGTCAGGTCACACCTGAGTACTGTGTGCACTCTTGTTGCTCTATTAAAATAGATACAGCAAGACATGACTAAACTGGTACCTAGGATTAGGTTCTGGAGGTGCAAGGGTGGGCTGTGTTTATTGAAAATACTTACAGTTGAAAATCTGGGCTGGTTTGTATAAAACTGAATTATCTTCATCTTATGATATGCGGAACATTCCTTCATCCATCCTTCTTCAAGTTCTCTTCCTCCCTACACTGATGCCTGTTCTTGCTGTGATCTGGAGCAAGTCATTCATTATGCTTTCCACTTGCACTGATCCCTCAGCTGTGCATGGTCAAATCTGACTCTTGTGTCTTGAATTCCCTCGGCGTCCGGCTCTAACTCATTTGGGCTGAATTATCCCAGCCCTGCGGGCAGGTTGCAAGAAAAGATGTGATTGATTCACGTTGGGCCACTCCGCGACATGTTCCCGCCTCCATGATGCAGGCTCTCAGCAACAACGGCTACCCACCCAGCAGCAACAGGTAGCCAATTAGGGCACTAAATAGGGCAATTAGCCCCTATTTTAGTTTAGTTTAGAGATACAGCACTGAAACAGGCCCTTTGGCCCACCGAGTCTGTGCCAACCAACAACCACCCATTTATATTAATCCTACATTAATCCCATATTCCCTACCACATCCCCACCATTCTCCTACCACCTACCTACACTAGGGGCAATTTACAATGGCCAGTTTACCTATCAACCTGCAAGCCTTTGGCTGTGAGAGGAAACCAGAGCACCCGGCAGAAACCCACGCGGTCACAAGGAGAACTTGCAAACTCTGCATAGGCAGTACCCAGAACCGAACCCAGGTCGCTGGAGATGTGAGGCTGCGGTGCTAACCACTGCGCCACTGTGCTGCCCAAATTGTGGAAATAGATTGCAATTTTGCCAATGGCGCATGGGCCTCCCTGCTGTATCAGGAGCCCAGAAATTGAGGAGAGGTGGCTTCACTGTGGGAGGTCTAAACCATGAACTATGTGAGGCCTTTTATTAAGTTGCCAGCATTCAATCGCAGTACTTATGTCTCCCCAAGTAGAAGGCATGCCATTGCAGCCACTTCATGAAGCCTGATGTCTCCACTAATGTAGCTCTTGCTGCAATGGCAACCACTGTCTTCCTACTGAAGGTACCTCCATGGTGCTACTGCCACCCCTACTGCCAGCCTCTTACTGCCAGCCCCTCAGCAGCGCCAACACTGTGAAGGTCACTGGTGTCCCTACCCACGGGCCGCACTGAATGGACTTCCTGATGCTGGGATCCTGCCGCCATCCCTAATTGGACAGGGCTCCCATAGGCAGCCTTTTAATCAGCCGCTTCCAGGAAAACTGCATCCGACATCCCGCCACAGCCACTTCCAGGTTCCTGGCCTGGAATGGAGGCCGGCATCAGCATCATGACCCACCCGGGAAAATTCAGCCCATTGTTTTCCAGAATTTGAAAACTCCCATTTCTTCTATAATCAAGAGGCTTTCCAAACCCAAACTTGACACTCAATCTTTGGCCTCCTTATCTCGAGAGACAATGGGTAAGCGCCTGGAGGTGGTCAGTGGTTTGTGAAGCAGCGCCTAGTGTGGCTATAAAGGCCAATTCTAGAGTGACAGGCTCTTCCAAAGGTGCTGCAGAAAAATTTGTTTGTCGGGGCTGTTACACTGTTGGCTCTTCCCTTGCGCCTCTGTCTTTTTTCCTGCCAACTGCTAAGTCTCTTCAACTCGCCACACTTTAGCCCCGCCTTTATGGCTGCCCACCAGCTCTGGCGATCGCTGGCAACTGACTCCCACAACTTGTGATCAATGTCACAGGACTTCATGTCACGTTTGCAGATGTCTTTAAAGCGGAGACATGGACGGCCGGTGGGTCTGATACCAGTGGCGAGCTCGCTGTACAATGTGTCTTTGGGAATCCTGCCATCTTCCATGCGGCTCACATGGCCAAGCCATCTCAAGCGCCGCTGACTCAGTAGTGTGTATAAGCTGGGGATGTTGGCCACCTCGAGGACTTCTGTGTTGGAGATACGGTCCTGCCACCTGATGCCAAGTATTCTCCGGAGGCAGCGAAGATGGAATGAATTGAGACGTCGCTCTTGGCTGACATACGTTGTCCAGGCCTCGCTGCCATACAGCAAGGTACTGAGGACACAGGCTTGAAACACTCGGACTTTTGTGTTCCGTGTCAGTGCGCCATTTTCCCACACTCTCTTGGCCAGTCTGGACATAGCAGTGGAAGCCTTTCCCATGCGCTTGTTGATTTCTGCATCTAGAGACAGGTTACTGGTGATAGTTGAGCCTAGGTAGGTGAACTCTTGAACCACTTCCAGAGCATGGTCGCCAATATTGATGGATGGAGCATTTCTGACGTCCTGCCCCATGATGTTCGTTTTCTTGAGGCTGATGGTTAGGCCAAATTCATTGCAGGCAGCCGCAAACCTGTCGATGAGACTCTGCAGGCACTCTTCAGTGTGAGATGTTAAAGCAGCATCGTCAGCAAAGAGGAGTTCCCTGATGAGGACTTTCCGTACTTTGGACTTCGCTCTTTGAAGGGCAAGGTTGAACAACCTGCCCCCTGATCTTGTGTGGAGGAAAATTCCTTCTTCAGAGGACTTGAACGCATGTGAAAGCAGCAGGGAGAGGAAAATCCCAAAAAGTGTGGGTGCGAGAATACAGCCCTATTTCACGCCACTCAGGATAGAAAAGGGCTCTGATGAGGAGCCACCATGTTGAATTGTGCCTTTCATATTGTCATGGAATGAGGTGATACTTAGTAGCTTTGGTGGACATCCAATCTTTTCTAGTAGTCTGAAGAGACCACGTCTGCTGACGAGGTCAAAGGCTTTGGTGAGATCAATGAAAGCAATGTAGAGGGGCATCAGTTGTTCGTGGCATTTCTCCTGTATCTGATGAAGGGAGAACAGCATGTCAACGGTCGATCTCTCTGCACGAAAGCCACACTGTGCCTCAGGGTAGACGCACTTGGCCAGCTTCTGGAGCCTGTTTAGAGCGACTCGAGCAAAGACTTTCCCCACTATGCTGAGCAGGGAGATTCCACGGTAGTTGTTCCAGCTAGCCAATCTTTATTCCTTAAATCATCTTAATTTCTTCCCATTCTTATTAACTTTAATGCTGTTCTACACTATGGGCCTTGACCCTTCAGCATGCGTTTTCAATGAAATATCTAATAAATTCAGTTGCTCTGTCTGCTTCTGTCTTTTTTGAGAATACAAAAGCAAATTTGGCTTTGGTCTTCATTTCCCTTTGTGTTTGGTCCTTATAGAGAGTTTAAGGCTGCTTGTTTAAACCATTCTTTTGTGTAGTAGTCACAAGAGAATTGAAGATATTTGCCGACTAGCTGTTTGATTGAACTGTTGCTGGTCCCAAAATCTACAATCAGACTCCAAACTTGCACGAATAAGCCTAATTGGCCTCATTTTTTCAATATACCTACTAGTTGCGAGTTGAATTTTCTTAAGTGCATTGGTACTGCTGGTGACCTTAAAGGGCTAAGTTAGGTGCTAATAAAACATATAGGCTCAGCTCCAATTCTGTGGCTTATGTAACCTACAATTACTGTGTGATTAACAGGCACCAGCAGCCTACTTGGGCGGCTTTCATGCTGTTGAGTGCCTATTCGCCTTGTGGCTGCAACGCAGGGATGAGAGAATGCTGGTGTCAGAATATCAGGGTGACCCAATTGAATCTTGGCTGGGTAACCAGGTTTTCACTTTAATCCTTTCATTGCCACAGGACTTCTTTTTGCAGCTCTGAAAATCTGCATTCTCTCTCATCAATAAGCAGCAACTTACTGATCTCTATAATTTTGGACACTGAAGTAAAATTAGGCAAATATTTTTGTAAGAAAATAGATTGTTCAGTTCACAGCATGCTGAGAATTACCCTAAAAAATTATTTTTAATTTATAAGCCATGTTGGGTTATAAATTAAACACCAGCTGTTAAATAAAAGGACTCTTGCAGAGGTTCAGCAAGTGTAGCTAGTGGTTGGTAGTAGGGGGCTTCATGTCTGGTCTCAGTACCTCGGGGTGAGGTAGTAGAAAGTTGGTCAGGGTATTGTTTAGTGATTCTTAACTCGTGTTGGGTGTCAGATGAGGTTAGAATCAAGTTTGGTTGTAACGCCAACTGTGACCCAACTGATGCCAACACTCAACATCAGGCTCACATCTCAATAACAACTGCTGGGCAATATATTGAAGGCATCTGGTACCTCTAGAACTGTACCTAAGCAAAGGGCAAGGGAGAGGGGAAAGAAAATTTGCGAGGAAAAAGTCCCTTCAAAGAGTATCCATACACCACCAATCTATATTTGTAATTCCCACACCAACTACCACTGTGGTCTCTGCCAACATCTGCTAATAATATATTAAAATCCTTAGATCTGTGCACACTTCTTGTCAGGTTTTACCATTATACTTTCACAATTATAATGGTATCTGCCTATGAAAAATTGTTTTGCTGTAATTACATCCTCCTGCCATTGGAGGCACTAAAGCATTGGGAAAAGGATTTAATTACAGTGTGACAAGTTTACATAGCCCGTTTCCATTGTAAATGAGGACACAGGAACTTGTAATGAATTTATAAAAATAAATACAAAAAGCACATTTAAAATTGATACCGAGTTACATCTGCATGCCATGGACCAATTATTCCCACCACCCCCACCCCCCACAATAATGTCCTTCCTTCAACCTGTCTCTGATTCTTTTTGTCTGCCACTATCTGTCTCCATCCTTGTCTCTGTGTCTCTACCTGTCTTTCATTCTCATTACCTCTTCACTTTTCTCTATCTATTCTTTTTCAATTTCTCTTTGTGTCTTTGTATGTCTCCATCCCTCTCTGCATCTATCTACTGGAGAAGCTTGGGTTGTTCTCCTTAAAGCAGAGAAGACTAAGAGAAGATTTTACGGAGGTGATTAACATCATGAAGGGTTAGATAGAGTAAATTAAGACAAACTGTTTCCAGTGGCTAAAGGGTCGATAACCAGATGACACAGATTCAAGGTGATTGGCAAAAGAACCAGTGATGACATGAGGAAAAACTTCTTTTAGTGCAACAAGTGGTTAGAATTTGGAATGCACTGTCTGATAGGGTGGTGAATATGGATTCAATAGCAACCTTCAAAAGGGAATTGAGTAAATACATAAAGGAGAAGAAATTGCAGGGATATGAGAAAAGAGTAGGTGAGTGGGACTAATTGGATTCTCTTTGAGAGAGCCAGCACAGATTTGATGGGCCAAATGGCCATCTTCTGTGTTGTACTATTCTATGATTCAATCTCTGCCTTTCTGTTTGTCAGTCTCTCTGTCTACCCTCTTTCTATCTTTCTTGTCTCTTTTTCTTGCTATTTTAAGCAAATACATAGCAGAACAGAGAATTCACTTAACACAAAGTTACATTTTTTAGGAATGGAACATCAATTCTCCTGCCAGAGGACTGCACTTTTTGTTTTGTTTCAATTCTTTTCTGCCAAGAATGATTTTAAGTCACACTGGAGATTCTGTTGATTTAAGCTCTATTGGAAGTAATTGATATTGTTCCATCTTTGGTAGTGTTGATTGAGTGTTGGCCATGGCACTGGGAAAACATCCCTGCTGTTCCGTTCCTTCAAAAAGGGCCAGGGGGTCCTTTAATGTTGCATCGGACAAGCTAGCACTATCTCAGTAGTGAACTGAAGTATTGGCTTAGATTTTCTGCTCAAGTCATGGAGTGGGGCTTCTGAAGCAGAGGCAAGAGTGATGCCAACTGAGCCAAGCTGATAGACGGCATTAAGACTCAATCACTCGGTGTGAGACTGGAGTCCTGTCTAGGTCACTGAAGGGTATTATTGGAGCATTTGAGCTTTACAACAATTCAGCAGCTTTCATGGTCGTATTTTTTCCCCTAGTACCAGCCCACAAATTGTCAGATTTATTGAATTCAAGTAGATAACTTGGCATGGTGGAATTTGAACTCATAACCTCTGGGTTAGAAGAGCAGCAGCATCTCCACTACACTACCATACCCATGGCTTCAGTATTGTTAGGTCACAAACTCTATAATAATAGAATGCATAATTAGAGGGATAGAACATAGATTCCAGGAAGTGACACTGAGTTTACAGAGTGTGGGAATATATGGAATGCATCTGGAATGTGTGGAATGCAATTAATCCTATTTGAATAGACTATAATGGCGATTGATGTTCTGGAAGTTATTGCTCACTTGTTTTCTGGTGGGTGGAGGGGCAATGTCAGGGAGAAATTCCACAGAGTTTTCTCAGAGCTCATGGCTGTTCCCTATAGTTATAAAACTCTCTCAAAGGAGTCTAGGATAATGTACCCAAAATACATGTCTTATTGGGAAGGAGAGGGTTGTTGTTCTAAGTAGTTTCATATCTTTTTATGGTAATGTCTCTTGAAAATCTCAATTTGGATGCTGCAGTAGGGCTCCACTCTCTTCTACATCACCCAAGTGGACATTCTTAATACTTGAACCTAGACAGCAACTCCACTAGGCTATTTGACCGTGGGAGGAGGGCAATGGTCCCACAGCTGATGCCAATCCTGTCCACACCTGATATCTAGTTATATACGGTTTCCAGCAGCAACAAAAAAAGGTCACTGGAAAGCATTTGGGAATTGAATAGGTTGCATATTTCTACAGTTGGGCTGTGGTTTTTAAGGCTGTTCTCAAAAAAGGATGTTTTGGCTACGTTTGTGCTGGAGAGAATTTTGATGAAGATTTGATTTTACATTTCACTTTCAAATGATCATATTTCAATGTTTAAATAAGAATCTGTAATTTTTATGAGCTGTACAGATGGATACAGACCACCACTTAGCTCCTTATCCAAGCCACATTAAGTGACGAGTGCCTAGCAAAGGCTGTGATGCCTCCCTCTAGGGAAAAGAAACATTGGATGAGAAAACCTGGGTGGTCTTTGTTTCCTGGATGCAGGGACATTGGCAGGGGCTTAGGAGCAGGACATACACGTGCTGTCTAAGGAACAGGCAGCATAGAAACATAACAATAGGAGTAGACCATTCAGCCCTTGAAACTGTTCCACCATTCAGTTAGATCATGACCAATCTGTACCTCAAGTCACATAGGCAGTAGAAAATCAGGTCCACAGTGTGATTCTCACTGTTATATGTATGGCCACTACTTACTTTTGAAACTAGCTGAGAGGTCCTGGCAACTGTTTTAGGGGTTATTTAATGAGTTGTAGCTACAGTATGATGCGAGCTGGAAGGAGGAGAGCAGTTGAAACCTTCTGGGAAATATTGCTTCAGCTTGTTGAATACTGCAGTTAGTAACGATTACAAAAAGAAATTCTGCACATCTAAGAGTTGTCTACAAAGGAATAGCTTAGTATATAGAATGTGGCCATTTTTTCTTTTTCATTGAAAGAGGTAGTCTATATTGCACCTACAGTACATTTGTATTATATTGTCAATATATAGTCGCTTTTATTCATTAAATTCACTCAATAAGCTAAAACTCTAACCTGAAGTCTGATATTGTGATGCTGAAAGATGGAAGAAAGTTCCTGTGGGAGTAGAGGATGGGTTCAGTGCCATAATTTTCCAAATATAATATGCATTTTTCCCTAAATATTTATCTAGAAGTTATATCAAATGGGAATTTTTTTGCAGTCGGTCAAGAACATCTTTGCTGGACGTGTTGAGAATGATCACGCATACCTACTAGAAATGTTGCATTTCAATGGTATTTCTTTTCTCTATTCTTCCTATTTCTAAGGCTGCGTGACTTGCTCTTTTCTCTGCCATGTTAACAGTTAAAATTTTTGACTCAAAACATTAGTACGGAGAATCTCGCCCTGCTAGCCTGAGAAACTTGTCTGCATGCCACATGCTACGTTCAATTGATCAATAAACATTGTCGGCTCATTCAGTCTACTTGAGTATTATGCATTTTGTGTAGCTGTGGGAGCAAACTAGGGTGGGAACGAACCCTTTAGCTTAATTGGGTTTGCTCACTACTTTTGTCAATAAAGGGTCACTTTGACCGCAGTATTGCAAAAGTCTAAGTGCATATTATACATAGTGATAAGGTAAATTTGACTCTTGGTTCATGAAAATCGGAGTGCACATTATAGTTGGGTGCGTATTATATTCGGAAAATTACAATAGTTAAAATAATTGAGAGAGGTCTTCTGTTCGTTGCATTATCAGACATCGGGCCAGTGAAGATACTCCGGAGATCACAGAGATGCAAGACTCACCTGTGAGGCTAAAAGTACAAAATCTAAAGCATCTAGTGGAGCAGAAAAACCCTCAAAACATAACAGTGCTGTCCAAACAATGCCTTGTGTGCTTGTTTCTGTTCACTTAGATGTTATTGACCCCATGGCACCATTAAAAGTAAAGCACTCGCTGCGCTCTGGTTAACATGTCTCCCTCAACTAACACCATCAAAAACTAATAGCTGATATTCTTACTTTTTTGGGGCCTCTTGCTGGGCACAAAATGACAGCTGCCTTTGCCTGCATAAGAATCGTGACTGCAATTCAGGATAAATTTATTGCACATGAGGCTCTTTGAGATGTTTCTAAGATGCTGGTAAGGAACTATATTAATATAAGGTCTTTTTTATGGGCCTTCAATTCGAATTCTCAAAGAAAACTATAAAGTTAATTTTTAACTATTAAGAAGACTATCAGCTTACTGAGTGAAGTTATGTACAGATGGATAAATGATTGCTTCTTTTTGGAAAAAAGCTGTTGTGCATTATAGAATTCCTACAACATTTACAGAGTACATTTCATAGTAACTTAATATGATATACTAGTGTAATTGAGGTGAGGCCATGGGACTGAATTCCTGTCTCAGTAAATTCTTGACAGTTAAACTCAGTGCTTTGTTGAGCAGCCTTATAACAATGCTGCCATTATTGGGGGTTTTTTTATATCTCAAGTCAACATCCTCTCTTCCCCCCTTTTCCTATCACATGAATATGCTTTAAGTAATTTTTGGGAAGCAGGAAGGGTGTGAGAGGCTCAACAATGCTGCCCAAGTGGCTCAGTGATTTGAGGCAGTGAGCAGCTAAGCAGTGCTGTTCCCACGTTTGATTCCTGAGCTGTGCTTAGCTCATTGTTGCCACACATCAGTTGGGATACCACGATTGTGCTCAGCACCCTAGGGTAGCGAGGGGAGGTACCAGATTACCATTTGGTGAGCTATTCTTGAAAGCGCAAAGGTGTGATCATTGGCTGAGAACAGGACTGGGCTCGACTGTGATGCCTCCTGCAGTCAAATAGTCAGAGGACACAGGTTGGGTCTTTCCACTTTTGCCCGTATTTAAGAGATGTTCTCCTGGCAGGCAAACCACCCTGCTGAAGACACAAAGTTGGAATGCGTGCAGTCCAGCAAGTTTGGTGAGGCGATGTGCAATGGGATAGAGGGGCAAATGGTCATAGCTCCAAAGGGCAAATCTTACTTTGTGATAGAAAGCAAACTGTAAATATGCTGCAGACTTGAATAAAGCCAGAAAATGTGGTGAATGCACAACATGTGAAAGAGAAAGGTATGTTAACGTGGGTGGGATCTGGGCTCATGATGTGCTATCAGATGTTGAATGATATGCTGTGCATTTCAGCAATGTCTGGCTTAGTTTAAGTCTGGTTTTGATACAGATCTATCCTGGTGGTTACTTGCAGCGGGATCTGAAGAAAATGCATTAGCTGTGCAACCCTGTTCTTGGCAAGTTCCTGCACCCTAAACCTGAAACAGTCTAGCTAAGGGTGACAGTGGAAAACTGAACGAGGTAAGAAGGAGTCACAAATGAAACCTCTATGAAATGGCAGGCTCCTTCTGCCTTCCCTAGAAAATTAGGAGGTGATATAATTGAGGTCTTCAAGATGATTAAAGGATTTGATAGGTTAGAGAGAGGAGAACTATTTCCTGTGGTGGGGAAGTCCAGAACAAGAAGAGAAGGAAAGACAATGAAGTACTTTTGAAGTGTAGTCACTGTTGTAATCGAGGAAATACAGCAGCAAAATTCTGCACAGCAAGATCCCAAAAATAGCAATGAAATAAATGAGCAGATCATCTGTTTTAGGTGTTAGATGAGGGATAAATATTAGCCAGGACACCAGGGGGAACTCCCCTGCTCTTCCTCAAAATAGTAGCTGTGGGATCTTCAACGTTCACCCGAGAGGGTTTAACCTCTCACCTGGAAGTTGGCACCTCTGATAATGCTGCACTACATTAGTATCGGAGATCAAAAGAGCATAATTAATTCTCTTCCTTTGCTTTAAATTAAAAATCAGGTTTCCAGTCTGTTTAGTGGTTTCCCTCCCCCACAAGTTCTGAATTCTGAAATAGTGAGCAAATAATTTTGTAGATGAATTAGCACAAGATTGTGTATTTTCAAACTGGTTCAGGAAATGCATGTGATTAGATGCAGACAGAAAAAAGGCCTAATGGATTGGAATTCCACAGAGCGGTATGCAGAGAGGTACAATTAAGATGGAAAAAAAATGAATGAGCTGACAGTAGATCCCTAATGTATCCATTAGCCAGACCCAGTTGTCAGACTCTCAGTAACAATCACAGGCTCTGATTTCAAGTAAAACTTTACAGAACTAAAGTCTGATAACAAGTTGTTTTAAGTGTTTCACCGCACATGAGCTCAGAGCAGCCCCATGAGTGTAAAATTGCCTTACATTCACTATTGATCTATTCTTCAATTTCATTTCAGTTTGTGTTCATTAACGCTGCAATTCATCTATTTTGCTATTGTTCCTGTCAGTCATTCCAGAAACTAATATCTTTTAACAGCTTCCACTATATCTTTTCTCTCCCTGACAGTTTCTTCCTTCTTTCTTCCCGAAGGAGCTGACTCTCGCTGGGGGCACGGGTTCTGTGGTTGAGCTATTCAATTGGGAGACGCATCACAATGCAGCCTGATCCTGTAAGTCACCCAACAGCCTGCCCATGTAGGAACAGGAGGAGGCCATTCAGCCCCTCATGTCTGATCCACCACTCAATTAAATCAGAATGATTTGCCATCGCAACTCCTTCTGCCCAGCATATCCCTTAGTACCCTTGCCTAACAAAATCTCTCAATCTCAGTTTTAAAATTTTCAATTAAACCTACCCCACCACCCGACTGCCTCCAACAGCTTTTTGAGGAGGGGGAGTTCAAGAATTTCACTACTTTTAGTGTGAAGAAGTGCATCCTGACATTAGCATTGAATGACCTAGCTCTAATTTTAAGATTACCCGCCTTGTCCCAGGCTCCCTCACCAGGAGAAATAGTTTCTCTCTATCTACTTTGTCAGATACTTTAATCATTTTAAACACCCCCTTAATCTTCTATACTCAACGGAGTACAAGCTTAGTCTGTGCAACATGCACACTTTCCAATGTGAGGTCACTGGATAGTGATCAAGAGAGGGGGAAACATGGCTCATTTTCACCCTCCTTACCTCATGGGTGCCTAGACCAGTTATAACTCCCAAATGCTGGTCAGGCTGAGGTCAGCTAACAGCACATTTCTAATCTGTCTGGGTCATTTTGACATGAACCAATCCACTAAGCCATCAAAAGAGCTACTCAAAACACTTTATGTAATAATTGCAGAAAATTATGTTCTCTTAAAAAGTCAATAAATCTATCTGAATGCTATGAATTAGAAGAAAGAAAATTGACTGAATCATGGAATATTTTGTAATTCATATTATTAACTAGTTTATTTCACTCTGAAGGCTCTGCCCCAGCTCAGTAATTGAAACGTTAGCTGTTTATGAATGGTCATAATGCAAGTCACCATTGGTGGTCGTGCCTTCAGCTGCAGATGCTTTAAGCTCTGGAATTCTCTCCTTAAACCGCTCTGCCTTTCTACCGCTCTTTCCTCCTTTAAGATGCTTCTTAAAAGCTGCCTCTTTGACCAAGGTTTTGGTCATCTGTCCTAATATCCCCTTATGTGTCAAATTCTGTTTGTTTATGCTCCATGAAGTGCCTTGGGACATTTTTCAATATATTAAACGTGCTATATAAATGCAAGTTGTTATTCTTGTTATGACAGCATGGATCTTTGAGCAGAAAAAATTCAATCTCTGGATATGGCTATCGCTGACAAGGCTGGCATTTATTCCCCATTCTTCATTGCCCCTTTGGAAGCATCCTTCTTGAACCGCTGCAGTCCGTGTGGTGAAGATGCCACAGGGCTGTTAGGTAGCAAGTTCCAGGCTTTTGACCCAGTCACAATGAAGGAACAGCGATAGATGTCCAAGACAGACTGGTGTGTGACTTGGAGTTGGTGATGTTCCCACGCGCCAGTCCTTCTAGGTGGTGGAGGTCACGGATTTGGGAGGTACTGTTGAGGAACCTTGGCGAGTTGGATAGTACACACTGACAGCCACGATGTGCTAGAGGTGGAGGGAGTGAACAGTGGAGGGAGAGGCCAACAATAAGAGAAATCAGGCCCTATGTACAATTCCATGATTTTAGCTGAGATTTTCCCCAAATGCTCTTGACTGCTAAATTGGGTTGGAGTAATGTAAGGTGTCAACTGTGGCTCAGTTGGTAGCACATGTGCCTCTAAATCAGAAGGTTATGAGTTCAAGTCCTGCTCCAAAGCTTGAGCACAAAAAATCTAGCCTGACACTCCAATGCTGCACTGTTGGAGATGCAGTCTGTCAGATAAAATGTTAAACTGAGGCCTAATCGGCCCTCGCAGGTGGGTGTAAAAAGTCCCACGGCACTATTTTGTCAAGAGCAGAGGAGTTCTCCCTGGTGATCTGGCCAATATCTATCCTCAACCTGCATCACTAAAAAGAAATTATCATATTGCTGTTTGTGTGAACTTACTAGGCACAAATTGGCTGTTGTGTTTTCTACAACAGTGACTACACTTCAAAAAGTATTTAATAGGCTGAAAACTGCTTTGGGATGTTTTGAGGTCATGAAAGGTGCAAGTTTTTCTTTAATTCTGAAAGCAAAGTTATGGGTGTTTCAGTGAATGTTCTGTGCTAAGCTTTTCCTTTCCGCAGTGAGCATTTGTTCACATGTGCATTGAATATCTTGTCTACTTTGCTTTTCCCGTTTATTTGTGCCCTTTTTTTCTAAAGCCTTTTGTTGCTAGGCAACACTCTCTTGAAATTCAGGCAGTTTCAGCCTCCTTATAAGTCACAGCTGAGCAAGTTGGGCCATTCCCACATGAAATCATTGAAACTGGTCCTTCTCAATAGACAACATCCGTACCCAATGACATCTCAAGCAGCATATCTGCTCTTCCCAAACCCCAAGACAGCATCACTCAATCCTGGGTATGTCAGAGGAGACCTGTCTTCATCGCCTTTGCTTCACTGCAGAGGCAGTAAATAAGCTATGTCATCAGCTGTGGGCTGACTAACTGACATCAAGGACTAAGAAATCTCTTCCTGTTGCTGTAAGCTTCAGCTCATCCACAACTTTGCCGTCCATATCAGAACTCACATTCACCAATCACCTCTATGCCCACTGACTTACACTGGTTCCCAGCCCCCAACACCACAAATTTTCAACTCTCATCCTTGTGTTCAAATTCCTCGATAGCCTTGCCCCTCCCTATTTCTGTAACCGCCTCCAGTCATGCAACCCTTGGAGAACTCTAACTCCGGCCTCTTGTGTATCCTTCATTTTCATCGCTTCACCATGGGCGACAACAGCTCTCTAGGTCCCAAGATCTGGAATTCCCTCCCTCAGGCTCTCCACCTCTCTACCTCTATTTCCTCCTCTAAGAGACTCCTTAAAACCTACCTTTTTTTAAAACCAATGAATTTTTGGATACCTGTCCTAATAGCTCCTTATGTGGAACTGGTATCAGATTTTGTCTGATTGCGCTCCTGTGCAGAGCCTTGAGACATTTTACTGCATTAACGGCACTATATAAAAATGCAACTTGTTGTAAAAGGTCAGAACAGCATTGAAACAACAGATTCCATCTAGCACTTGCAGAAGATATCTGCCACACAAGCCTGTCTGCACCATACCCAAGAATTGACACCACCTTTTACAGGTGAAATGACCTCATCACTTTCCCCAGCAAATCACACTTTCAGGAGAGGAGAAGGGGAGAAAGTTGGTGGCACAAGTAATGTCCTTCTCACTTCTGTGTGACATATACAGTTTAATAGTAGATATTGGAAAATACATGATACATCTGTTTCCGTGGCAGCAACCAGCACACGATGCTCAGTGAAGTGGACTAGTAAGGTGTTAACAAAGACAACTGCATTCATACAGCTCCTTACTACTGCCCTCAGGACATTCCAAAGCACATTATATCCAGTGAATTATTTTTGAAATACTTTTTTTTTAGGTAAGTGTGGCTCCTAATATATGCACAGCAAGATCTAATGTCCTTTAGGAAAGGAAATCTGCTGTCCTTACCTGGTCTGGCCTACATGTGACTCCAGATCCACAGCAATGTGGTTGACTCTTAACTGCCCACTAAAATGGCCGAGCAAGCTACTCAGTTGTACCAAACCACTAGAGAAAAATCTAAAAGGAATGAAACTGGACGGACCACCCAGCATCAACTTAGGCACCGGAAACGACAAGCCAGTCATGTCGACCCTGCAAAGTCCTCCTTACTAACATCTGGGGGCTTAGTCATACTCACAGAATCATACCTTACAATGTCCCAGACACCAACATCACCATTCCTGATCTGTTCTGTCCCAACGACAGGACAGACCCACCAGAGGTGGCGGCACAGTGGTATACAGTCGGGAGGGAGCTGCCCTAGGAGTCCCCAACATAGACTCTGGACCCCATGAAGTCTCATGGCATCAGGTCAAACAAGGACACAGAAACCTCGTGCTCATTACCACCTACCGCCCTCCCTCAGCTGATGAATTAGTGCTCCTCCATGTTGAACACCAGTTGGGAGAAGCACTGAGAGTGGCAAGGGCACAGAATGTACTCTGGGTGGGGGATTTCAATGTCCATTACCAAGAGTGGCTTGGTAACACCACTACTGACCGAGCTACCGAGTCCTAAAGGACATAGCTGCTAGACTGGGTCTGCGGCAGGTGGTGAGGGAACCAACAAGTGGGGAAAACCTTCTTGACCTCAACCTCACCAATCTACCTGTCGCAGATGCATCTATCCATGGCAGTACTGTTAGGAGTGACCACTACACAGTCCTTGTGGAGACAAAATCCTATCTCCACATTGAGGATACCCTCCATCGTGTTGTGTGGCACTACCACCATGCTAAATGGGAAAGATTTTGAATAGATCTAGCAACTCAAAACTGGGCATACATGCGGCGCTGTGGGCCATCAGCAGCAGCAGAATTGTATTCAACCACAATCTGTAACCTCATGGCTTGGCATATCTCCCACTCTACCATTACTAACACTGGTTCAATGAAGATTGCAGGAGGGCATACCAGGAGCAGCACCAGACATACCTAAAAATGAGGTGTCGCTACAACACAGGATTGCAGTCATGCCGCACAGCAGAAGCAGCATGCGATAGACAGAGCTAAGCGATCCCACAACCAACAGATCAGATCTAAGCTCTGCAGTCCTGCCACATCCAGTCATGAATGGTGGCGGACAATTAAACAACTAACAGGAGGAGGAGGAGCAAGCCCACAACATCCCCATCCTCAACAATGGGGGAGCCCAGCACATCAGAGCAATAGACAAGGCTGAAGCATTTGCAACCACCTTCAGCCAGAGGTGCTGAGTACATGATCCATCTCGGCATCCTCCTGAGGTCCCCAGCATCACAGATGCCAGGCTACAGCCAATTCAATTCACTCCATGTGATATCAAGAAACAGCTGAAAGCACTGGATACTGCAAAGGCAATGGGCCCAAACAACATTCCACCAATAGTACCGAAGACTTGTGCTTAGAACTAGCCGTGCCCCTAGCTAGGCTGTTCCAGTACACTTACAACACTGGCATCTACCCGGTAATATGGAAAATTTCCTAGGCATTTCCTGTACACAAAAAAGCAGGGCAAATCCAACCCGGCCAATACCAGCCCATCAGTCTACTCCCGATCATCAAAGTGATGAAGGTGTCGTCAACAGTGCTATAAAGCTGCACTTACTCAGCAATAATCTGCTCACTGACGCTCAGTTTGGGTTTCGCCAGGGCCACTCAGCCCCTGACCTCATTACAGCCTTGGTTCAAACATGGACAAAAGAGCTTAACTCAAGAGTGAGGTGAGAATGACTGCCCTTGACATCAAGGCAGCATTTGACCGAGTATGGCATCAAGGAGCCCGAGCAAAACTGGAGTCAATGGGAATCAGGAGGAAATCTCTCTGCTGGTTGGAGTCATACCTAGCACAAAGTTGTGGTGGTTGGAGGTCAATTATCTCAGTCCCAGGACATCACTGCAGGGGTTCCTCAGGGTAATGTCCTAGGCCCAACCACCTTCAGCTGCTTCATCAATGACCTTCACTCCTTCACAAGGTCAGAAGTGGGATGTTCACTGATAATTTCAGCTTCAGGTTCAGCACCTTTCTTGACTGCTCAGATACTGAAGCAGTCCGTGTCCATATGCATCAAGACCTGGACAACATTCAGACTTGGGCTGATAAATGGCAAGTCACATTCGTGCCACACAATGACAATCTCCAACAAGAGAGAATCCAAACATCTCCCCGTGACTTGGAACTATATCGCCGTTCCTTCACTGTTGCTGGGTCAAAATAGTGGAACTCCCTTCCTAACAGCACTGTGGGTGTACCTACATCACATGGACTGCGGTGGTTCAAGGAGGCAGCTCACCACCACCTTCTCAAGGGCAATTAGGGATGGGCAATAAATGCTGGCCTGGCCAGCGATGCCCACATCCCACGAACAAATTTTTTTAAATCCCGAAGCTAGAAATGAGCAGGATGATCCGTCAGCTAATTGGAAAAAATAATTAATGGTCAGATGAAACGTCAAGTCAACATCTCATCTGAAGGATGGAATCTCCACCAATTTCTTTTATTCATTCATGGGATGTGGGCGTCGCTGGCCAGGCTAGCATTTATTGCCCATCCCTAATTGCCCTTGAGAAGGTGGTGGTGAGCTGCCTTCTTGAACTGCTGCAGTCCATGTGGTTCCAGGATTTTGACCCAGTGACAGTGAAGGAATGGTGATATAGCTCCAAGTCAGGATGGTGTGTGCTTTGGAGGGGAACTTGCAGGTGGTGATGTTCCCATGCATCTGCAGCCCTGGGTCCTTCTAGGTGACCGAGGTCGCGGGTTTGGAAAGTGCTGTCTAAGGAGCCTTGGTGTGTTGCTGCAGTGCATCTTGTAGATGGTAGACACTGCTTCCACTGTGCGGTGGTGGTGGAGGGAGTGAATGGTTGTAGATGGGGTGCCAATCAAGCGGGCTGCTTTGTCCTGGATGGTGTCGAGCTTCTTGAGTGTTGTTGGAGCTGCACCCATCCAGGCAAGTGAAGAGTACTCCATCACACTCCTGACTTGTGCCTTGTAGATGGTGGACAGGCTTTAGGGAGTCAGGAGGTGAGTTATTCACCACAGGATTCCTAGCCTCTGACCTGCTCTTGTAGCCATGGTATTTATATGGCTACTCCAGTTCAGTTTCTGGTCATTCGTAACCCCCAGGATGATGATAGTGGGGGATTCAGCGATCGTAATGTCATTGAATGTCAAGGGGAGATGGTTAGACCAATGTAGCACCCCCTCACTATGCACAGAAAATCATCAACACAGAAAATCTGCTCAGGTCTGGGAGAGGGGGTTTGGGCCCCGGACCTTCTGATGCAAGGCTGAGAGGGTTTTGTGCTAAATTTAGACAAAGAAAAAAAAATGCCTTGGATTATCTTTCTGCTTCAACATGAATCTGCTCTGAGTCATTGAGTTTGGAGAAGTTTATTATGATTCATTATCAGCTGCATTGGTAACTTTAAGCAATGGTTCTTCTTCTTCTTTGGCCTCCTTGTCTTGAGAGACAATGGGTAAGTGCCTGGAGGTGGTCAGTGGTTTGTGGAGCAGTGCCTGGAGTGGCTATAAAGGCCAATTCTAGAGTGACTGACTCTTCCACAGGTGCTGCAGATAAAATTGGTTGTCGGGGCTGTTACACAGTTGGCTCCCTCCTTTCACCTCTTTCTTTTTTCCTGCCAACTGCTAAGTCTCTTCGACTCGCCACTCTTTAGCTTCGCCTTTATGGCTGTCCGCCAGCTCTGGCAATCACTGGCAACTGACTCCCACGACTTGTGATCAATGTCACAGGACTTCATGTCACGTTTGCAGACGTCTTTAAAGCGGAGACATGGACGGTCGGTGGGTTGGCCAGTGACGAGCTCGCTGTACAATGTGTGCTTGGGGATCCTGCCATCGTCCATGCGGCTCACATGGCCAAGCCATCTCTAGCGCCTCTGGCTCAGTAGTGTGTATAAGCTGGGGGTGTTGGCCGCCTTGAGGACTTCTATGTTGGAGATACGGTCCTGCCACTTGATGCCAAGGATTCTCCGGAGGCAGCAAAGATGAAATGAGTTGAGACGTCACTCTTGGCTGGCATACGTTGTCCAGGCCTCGCTGCCGTAGAGCAAGGTACTGAGGACACAGGCTTGAAACACTCGGACTTTTGTATTCTGTGTCAGTGCGCCATTTTCCCACATCCTCTTGGCCAGTCTGGACATAGCAGCGAATGCCTTTCCCATGCGCTTGTTGATTTCTGCATCGAGAGACAGGTTAGTGGTGATAGTTGAGCCTCGGTAGGTGAACTCTTGAACCACTTCCAGAGATAATCATTTAAAAATAACAATTTAGTTTTCATTGCATGAAACAGTTGACTTAAATGAGCAAATTATCACAAGAACATTAAAAGTGAAAAGTTAAAAAGCAGTTAGCCCACATTACTGTAATACAAAAAAATATTTCCTTCAGTGCAACATTTTAAAGCAAATATTTCAAAACAGAAAAGTGTAATTTATACATTGGAGAAAGCAGGACTCAAAGTACTTACAGCTGTCACATGTGCCAATGCACCAGACAAATCGTTATTAAACACCTTATTCGAATGTCAATTAACATCTATTTACCATGTAATGTGGAAAACAGTCTGTGTCGAAGACGATGTTTTAACAGGTCTTGGCGAAAGAGATGTACGTGATGTATTATAAAGACGATAATCCATCCAGCTATCTCTATATTAAATATGTCAGGGTCCCTGTATTCACTGGTAATAATCATTGTTAATAACCAATATTACTCTGTACGCACAGTATAAATGTAAGTTGTTGTTAGTTCCAGAGAAAAAGCAAGCAGTCTCCTGCTTTTCATTTGGACCAAGAATTCCAAACACTCAGAATGCTCACAAACCTACAGTTCAAAGATCAGCTGAAGTTCAGTGGTACAGGTCTGGCTGTTGGAAGTTTCCCACCAGTTTTCTCAGCTGGGCATCATCCGGTTTTTGTTTCCCACCACTCCCCAGCGATGCATTCCTGTCACGGGGCTGCAGGTGATGGAATTCCACCCGCCCGCCGCAACTGTTTACTGAAAACCCCTTTGGGGATTCGTCTGGAAGAGTGGGATGTGAGGAAACCGAGAGCTCATTTATTGAATGTGCTTGAAATTATTATGGGAAAAGGTCGAAGGTTGGAGCTTGGAATGGGACTGCTGATTTCACTGGGGGCAGCAATAATTCAATTAACTCTTTAATTTTCTACTTCTTTGAGGATAGGATTCTGTTTCACAGGCTCTACAAATGAACTGCAACACAGCCCAATAAATTATAGTTAACCTTGCGAGTTTCAGTCAGAATAGAAAAGGCCCTGCTGAGAATGAGTTCAAAAAAGGCTTTTTTTAAATGAATAAAAGTGCCAGTATTCTCTGAAATAGGCTCACAACAAAGGTGCAGACATTTGAATCTGAATGTAGTGTCAGTCAGGATTAGGCTCGGCTGTAAATGGCTTCAAAATGGAAATAAGCCATTGGGTGCAACAGTGCGAATGGCTGTCTGTCTCCAGCTAAATTCTCAGCAAGTCGGGAATCTGTCAGTCAGAACATGGGAACAGACCAGGCACTACAGCTGCCTGCTAGTCTAAGGACACTGAAGGGGACAGTTTAACCCTGCCCTCTTGGGTAGGAAAGAGCAAACAGGCAGTTGTAGGGTTGGGTGGGGTCAGTGAAAATTCTCCTGTGGGACTCAGCTGCTGAGGGTCCCCTCTCCCTCCCCCCGGCAGGTTACTGATCTCCTGGGGACACCATGCAGATGAGAGGTCTCCTTCTGTGCTGTAACAATTCTGTGATGCTGACACCCATGGTGTTGCAATTTCCCAGGCCTCATAATGTTTGCCACATGTCTTGGCTCCCTGCCAGCTCGACTGGCGCCTCCCAGTTAAAATCAAGGCTTAAATTTGGAGTTTAAAGAATCCAGCTGACGCCAACTCTGATTTCTGTGCTCAATTTGATTTCCTTCCCTTTCCAATCTGCTTCTGTCCTGCAGGTATACATTTTACCTAAGGGACAGTAACATGCCCAGATATTCTGCTTTGTGATGTTGGTTGAGGGATAAATATTGGCCAGGCCACATGGGGAGAACTCCCCTGCGCTTCTCCAAAATAGTTTTTTTTAAATTTGTTTTTTGTGGGATGTGAGCCTCGCTGGCAAGGCCTGCAATTATTGCCCATCCCTAATTGCTGTTGACTGAGTGGCTTGTTAGGCCATTTCAGAGGGCATTTAAGAGCCAACCACATTGCTGTGGGTCTGGAGTCACATTTAGGCCAGACCAGGTAAGCATGGCAGATTTCCTTCCCTCAAGGACATTAGTGAGCCAGATGGGTTTTTACAATAATGGCTTCCTGGACACCATTAGGCTAGCTTTTAATTCCAGATTTATTAATTGAATTCAAATTTCACCATCTGCCCTGGTGGGATTCAAACCCATGTCCCCATAGCCCCAGGCTCTGGATTACTAGTCCAGTGACATTACCACTATGTCACCACCTCCCCTAAATCTATTCTGCTCTGCTGAATAGTGCCATGGGATCTTTTAGATTAGATTAGAGATACAGCACTGAAACAGGCCCTTCGGCCCACCGAGTCTGTGCCGAACATCAACCACCCATTTATACTAATCCTAAACTAATCCCATATTTACTTGCACCTGAGAGGGCAGACACGACCTTGGTTTAACACCTGATCTGAAAGATGACACCTCCTCAGTGCGGTACTGGGAGTATCAGCCTGATTTTGTGCTCATGACCCATGACCTTCTTACTCCAAGGCAAAAGTGCTATCCACTAAGCCACAGCTATCAAGTGATCCAGCATCTACAGTATTTTTCTTTTATTTATACACAGATGTATTTTGATCTCAGCAGTTAAATGCAATACTTAAGAGTAGTACTAAACAGGTTCAGTTCCTAGTTTGTGCTGAGTTGGGGCCATTACAAATAGATTCTGCACCCAGAGCTAACGAGGGAAAATCAGCCAGTGTTCCCATCCCTGATTGCTTGCTACCACTGTTGGAAAGAGCACGTTTGTGGATGTTGGTTGTGGATCTGGCCTGGCTCTGATGCTCAGCTCATCTGAACAGCTTCTGGCACTCACAGTCCAGGCTGATACATGTGAATATGGCCGCATGGAACCTATCACAGCAGGAGTCAGGTCTTCAAGGGAAAAAGGGAAAGATTAATGAGAAAATTGACAGAAAGCTCATCTGTTGGTTTTGCATTGATGCCATTGCCCACAAGTTAATTTTGACGGAAATTACAGAAGTGCTCCAAAGGTTCATAACGCACAGATTTACCAAACACATGTTCTTGATGGAGGTTAAATATTAGATTCTGCCATGTTTTATCCTAAATTATTTAAATTTTTCTTTCTAGCAAATAAAGAACAAAAGAACATGCATTTATACAGTGACTTTCATGACCTCAGGACATCTCAAAGGGTTTACAGCCAATGAAATAATTTTGAAGTGTGTGGTCTGTTATAAGAAATGGGGCAGCCAATTGATGCACAGCAAGATCACACAAACAGCAATGCGATAATGACCAGACAGTCTATTTTCAGTGATGTTTATTGAGAGATAAATATTGGCAGCGGGAAGAACCCGCCTTCTGTAATATAGTGCCATGGGATCTTTTACATCCACCTGAGACGGCAGACAGGACCTCGGTTTATTATCTCATCCAAAATCAGCATCTCCAACAGTGCAGCACTCCCTCAGTAATGCACTAGATTAGGTGCTCAAGCCTTTGCAATGGAACCTCTGACTCAGAGGCGAGAGTGCTACCACTGTGTCATGGCTGACAAGTAGATGCACAGGTGAGGGAGGCCATTCGGCCAGTCTAGCTGGGCTTTCCACAGAAGCCTACAATTCTCTCAACACAGCAGCCATTTGTTTCTTGACTGGCTCCGGAATATTTGCCTCCACTACTTTACCCAAAGACAATTCCAGGTATTGGTCACTCACTGTATGAAGAAGTGCTTCCTGACATCAGTCCTGAACGATGCGAGTTGGAATCTAGGTCTGCTTTGTCCAGCAATCGTGGTTTAACTTGAAATGGCACTCAGGAGTAATCTTTTCTAGTCCACGTATGATCTTATATACCGCTACAAGGTTTTCTGAAAATTGCCTTCTTTCAAGGCTGAAGTGCCCAAATTATTTGCGCCTTTCCCTGAAACTCAGCTCTCTGATCCTGGCGATCAATGCCATGGCTCTTCTCTGCTCTGTTTCCGGGACCTGGATGTTTTTCTTATGTCTGAGTGACCAGTGACATATTCAAGGTGCATTCTGAGAAGAGCATAATCCACATTCAGCGTGACACTCTTAGACTTGAACTCTACTCGATTTGGAGATATACAGTAAATTCACTGATCCTGCGCTTCCAACCAATGGGAAGCCTTGCTTGGTAACAGTGTGCTTCATAGAGAGGGCTATGAAAAGGCAGTGTTGATTCTCTTACCTGCACATCATAGTTGGTCAATCCAAATCCTGGAGCCCCCTACCTAACAGCACTATGGGAGCACCTGCACCACACAGAGTGCAGTGGTTCAAAGAGAACACTTGCCACAACCAATTAATGATGGGCAATAAAGGCCAGCCTTGACCATAGCCCAAAAAGGAATTTAGAAAAAAATCTTTCAACACAGCTTTACACTGGTAATTTTACCCAGATAGTCAGCATTCCGTTACCTTTGTTAATTGCTACTCCACAATGAATGGATTGAAAAACACTCCAACTGAGGTACTCAATTTCCCTGTCTCCTATTTGATGATATTGATATTTCAAATTAATAAAAGGACATTATGTCCAAGGTTAAAATAATGTCAATCTGAAAACAGATGCAATGTTTAAAAATGTAGTGACTGTTGTAATGCAAGAAACATGGCAGCCAATTTGTGCACAGCAAGCTCCCACAAACAGCAATGTGATAATGACCAGATAATTCTTCAGTGATGTTGATTGAGGGATAAGTATTGGCCAGGACACTGGGGAGGACTCCTCTTCTCGTCTTCAAAATGGTGCCATGGGATCTTTTATGTTCAATTGAGAAAGAGCAGACAGGAGCCTCAGTTTAACTGATGAAGGGGTTCTGATGAAGGGTCACTGACATGAAACGTTAACTCTGCTTCTCTCTCCACAGATGCTGCCAGACCTGCTGAGTATTTCCAGCATTTCTTGTTTTTATTTCAGATTTCCAGCATCTGCAGTATTTTGCTTTTATATTACTGCCTCCTCAGTTTAATGTCTCATCCAAAAGATAGCACCTCTGACAGTCAGCACTCCTCAGTTTAAAAATCTCACTGACAATTTATTTTTCATCCATAAAGTTGAAGAGATTTTTCTTTCAAGATTTCTCTTAGCTCGACTGGATTGCTCGCAGCAGTGCTCTGGAGATTAAAAAATTAAACAAAATCTGGAATTCAAAGCTAGTCTAATGATGACCATGGAGCCATTGTCGATTGTCATTAAAAAAAACAATCTGGTTCACTAATGTCGTTTAGGGAAGGAAATCTGCTGTCCTTACCTGGTCTGGCCTACATGTGACACCAGACCCACAGCAATGTGGTTGACTCTTACATACCCTCTGAAATGGCCTAGTGAGCCACTTAGTTGTATCAAACCACTACAAAGTCGATAAGGAAGGAAACTGGATGGACCACCTGTCATCGACCTAGGCACCGGAAACGACGACAGCAAACCCAGTCCCGTCGACCCTGCAAAATCCTCCTTACTAACATCTGGGGGCTTGTGCCAAAGTTGGGACAGCTGTCCCACAGACTAGTCAAGCAACAGCCTGACATAGTTATACCCACAGAATCATACCTTATAGACAATGTCCCAGACACCGCCATCACCATTCCTGGGTATGTCCTGTACCACCAGCAGGACTGATCCACCAGAGGTGGTGGCGCAGTGGTATACAGTCGAGAGAGAATTGCCCTGGAAGTCTTAAACATCGACTCCAGACCCCATGAAGTCTGATGGCATCAGGTTAAATATGGGCAAGGAAACCTCCTGTTGATTGCCATCAACCGTCCATCCTCAGCTGATGAATCAGTACTCCTCTATGTTGAACACCACTTGGAGGAAGCACTGAGGGTGGCAAGGGTGCAGAATATACTCTGGATGGGGGACGTCAATGTTCATCACCAAGGGGGCTCGGTAGCACCACTACTGACCGAGCTGGCCATGTCCTAAAGGACATAGCTGCTAGCCTGGGTCTGCAGCAGGTGGTAAGGGAACCAACACGAGGGAAAAACATACTTGACCTCGTCCTCACCAATCTGCCTGTCGCAGATGCATCTGTCCATGACAGTATTGGTAGGAGTGACCACCACACAGTCCTTGTGAAGACGACATCCTGTCTTCACATTGAGGATACCGTCCATCATGTTGTGTGGCACTACCATCATGCTAAATGGGATATATTTCGAACAGATCCAGCAACTCAAAGCTGGGCATCCATGAGGCGCTGTGGGCCATCAGCAGCAGCAGAATTGTACTCAACCGCAATCTGTAATCTCATGGCATTGCATGTCCCCAACTCTACCATTACCATCAAGCCGGGGGACCAACCCCAGTTCAATGAAGAGTGCAGGAGGGCAGGCCAGGAGCAGCACCAGGCATACCTCAAAATGAGGTATCAACCAGTGAAGCAACAACACAGGACTACTTGCATGCCAAACAATGTAAGCAGCATGTGATAGACAGAACCAAGCTATCACATAACCAAAGGATTAGATCTTTTTTTTTATTCATTCATGGGATGTAGGCGTCACTGGCCGGGCCAACATTTATTGCCCATCCCTAATTGCCCTTGAGAAGGTGGTGGTGAGTGGCCTTCTTGAACCGCTGCAGTCCATGTGGGGTAGGTACACCCACACCCGCTGTTAGGAAGGGAGTTCCAGGATTTTGACCCAGCGACAGTGAAGGAACGGCGATATAGTTCCAAGTCAGGATGGTGTGTGACTTGGACGGGAACTTGCAGGTGGTGGTGTTCCCATGTATTTGCTGCCCTTATCCTTCTAGTTGGTAGAGGTCGCGGGTTTGGAGGGTGCTGTCTAAGGAGCCTTGGTGCATTGCTGCAGTGCATCTTGTAGATGGTACACACTGCTGCCACTATGCGTCGGTGGTGGAGGGATTGAATGTTTGTAGATGGGGTGCCAATCAAGCAGGTTGCTTTGTTCTGGATGGTGTCGAGCTTCTTGAGTGTTGTTGGAGCTGCACCCATCCAGGCAAGTGGAGAGTATTCCATCACACTCCTGACTTGTGCCTTGTAGATGGTGGACAGGCTTTGGGGAGCCAGGAGGTGAGTTACTTGCCATAGGATTCCTAGCCTCTGACCTGCTCTTCTAGCCACGGTATTTATATGGCTACTCCAGTTCAGTTTCTGGTCAATGGTAGCCCCTAGGATGTTAATAGTGGGGGATCAAGCGATGGTAATGCCGTTGAATGTCAAGGGGCGATGGTTAGATTCTCGCTTGTTCGAGATGGTCATTGCCTGGCACTTCTGTGGCACGAATGTTACTTGCCACTTATCAGCCCAAGCCTGGATATTGTTCAGGTCTTGCTGCATTTCTACACGGACTGCTTCAGTATCTGATGAGTCATGAATGGTGCTGAACATTGTGCAATCATCAGCGAGCATCCTCACTTCTGACCTTATAATTGAAGGAAGATCATTGATGAAGCAGCTGAAGATGGTTGGCCATGAGGAACTCCTGCAGTGATGTCCTGGCGCTCAGATGATTGACCTCCAACAACCACAACCATCTTCCTTTGCGCTCGGTATGACTCCAGCCAGCAGAGGGTTTTCCCCCTGATTCCCATTGACCTCAGTTTTGCTAGGGCTCCTTGATGCCATACTCGGTCAAATGCTGCCTTGATGTCAAGGGCAGTCACTCTCACCTCACCTCTTGAGTTCAGCTCTTTTATCCCTGTTTGAACCAAGGCTGTAATGAGGTCAGGAGCTGAGTGGCCCTGGCGGAACCCAAACTGAGCGTCACTGAGCAGGTTATTGCTAAGCAAGTGCCGCTTGATGACACCTTCCATCACTTTACTGATGATTGAGAGTAGGCTGATGGGGCAGTAATTGGCCGCGTTGGACTTGTCCTGCTTTTTGTGTACAGGACATACCTGGGCAATTTTCCACATTACAGGGTAGATGTCAGTGTTGTAGCTGTGCTGGAACAGCTTGGCTAGGGGCGTGGCAAGTTCAGGAGCACAGGACATCAGTACTATTGCCGGAATATTGTCAGGGCCCATAGCTTTTGCAGTATCCAGTGCCTTCAGTCGTTTCTTGATATCACGTGGAGTGAATCGAATTGGCTGAAGTCTCGCATCTGTGTTGCTGGGGACTTCAGGAGGAGGCCGAGATGGATCATCAACTCGCCACTTCTGGCTGAAGATTGTTGCAAATGTTTTTGCCTTATATTTCGCACTGATGTGCTGGGCTCCCCCATCATTGAGGATGGGGATATTTGTGGAGCCACCTCCTCCAGTTAGTTGTTTAATTGTCCACCACCATTCACAGCTGGATGTGGCAGGACTGCAGAGCTTAGATCTGATCCGTTGGTTATGGGATCGCTTAGCTCTGTCTATCGCATGTTGCTTACGCAGTTTGGCATGCAAGTAGTCCTGGGTTGTAGCTTCACCAGGTTGACACCTCATTTTGAGGTATGCCTGGTGCTGCTCCTGACATGCCCTCCTGCACTCTTCATTGAACCAGGGTTGGTCTCCTGGCTTGATGGTAATGGTAAAGTGGGGGATATGCCGGGCCATGAGGTTACAGATTGTGGTTGAGTACAATTCTGCTGCTGCTGATGGCCCACAGTGCCTCATGGATGCCCAGTTTTGCATTGCTAGATCTGTTCGAAATCTATCCCATTTAGCACGGTGATAGTGCCACACAACACGATGGACAGTATCCTCAATGTGAAGGCGGGACTTCGTCTCCACAAGGACTGTGCGGTGGTCACTCCTACCAATACTGTCATGGACAGAAGCATCTGCGGCAGGCAGATTGGTGAGGACGAGGTCAAGTATGTTTTTCCCTCATGTTGGTACCCCCACCACCTGCCGCAGACCCAGTCTAGCAGCTATGTCCTTTAGGACTCGGCCAGCTCGGTCAGTAATGGTGCTAACGAGCCACTCTTGGTGATGGACATTGAAGTCCCCACCCAGAGTACATTTTGTGCCCTTGCCACCCTCAGTGCTTCCTCCAAGTGGTGTTCAACATGGAGGAGTACTGAGTCATCAGCTGAGGGAGGGCAGTAGGTGGTAATTAGTAGGAGGTTACCTTGCCCATGTTTGACCTGATGCCATGAGACTTCATATGGTCTGGAGTCGATGTTGAGGACTCCCAGGGCAACACCCTCCCTACTGTATACCACTGTGCCACCACCTCTGGTGGGTCAGTCCTGCCAGTGGGACAGGACATACCCGGAGATGGTGATGGCAGTGTCTGGGACATTGTCTGTAAGGTATGATTCCGTGAGTATGACTATGTCAGTCTGTGCGACAGCTCTCCCAACTTTGGCACAAGCCCCCAGATGTTAGTAAGGAGGCCTTTGCAGGGTCGAAAGGGCTGGGTTTGCCGTTGTCGTTTCCGGTGCCTAGGTCCATGCCGGGTGGTCCGTCCGGTTTCATTCCTTTTTCATTCCTTTATCTAAGCTCTGCCACATCCAGTCGGGATTGATGGTGGACAATTAAACAACTAATTGAAGGAGGTGGCTCCACAAATATCCCCATCCTCAATGATGGGGGAGCCCAGCATATCTGTGCAAAAGATAAGGCTGAAGCATTTGCAACAATCTTCAGCCAGAAGTGTCGAGTGGATGATCCATCTCGGCCACCTCCTGCGGTCCCCAGCATCACAGATGCCAGACTTCAGCCAATTCGATTCATTCCACGTGATATCAAGAAACGACTGAAGGCACTGGATACTGCAAAGGTTATGAGCCCTGAAAACATTCCACCGACAGTACTGAAGATTTATGCTCCAGAACTTACTGTTCCCTTAGCCAAGCTGTTCCAGTACAGCTACAACACTGGCATCTACCCAGCAATGTGGAAAATTGCCCAGGCATGTCCTGTACAGAAAAAGCAGGACAAATCCAACCCGGCCAATTACTGCCCCATCGGTCTCCTCTCGATCATCAAAAAAGAGATGGAAGGTGTCGTCGACAGTGCTATCAAGCGGCACTTGCTTAGCAATAACCTGCTCAGTGACGCTCAGTTTGGGTTCTGTCAGGGCCACTCAGCTCCTGACCTCATTACAGCCTTGGTTCAAACAGGGACAAAAGAGCTGAACTCAAGAGGTGAGGTGAGTGTAACTGTCCTTGACATCAAGGCAGCATTTGACAGAGTATGGCATCAGGGAGCCCTAGCAAAACTGGAGTTAAGGGAATCAGGGGGAAAACTCTCCACTGGTGGAGTCATACCTAACACAAAGGAAGATAGTTTTGGTTGTTGGAGGTCAATCATCTCAGTCCCAGGACATCACTGCAGAAGTTCCTCAGGGTAGTGGCCTAGGCCCAACCATCTTCAGCTGCTTCATCAATGACCTTCCTTCAATCATAAGGTCAGAAGTGGGGATGTTCCCTGATGATTGCACAATGTTCAGCACCATTTGCAACTACTCAGATACTGAAGCAGTCTGTGTAGAAATGCAGCAAGACCTGAACAATATCCAGGCTTGGGCTGATAAGTGGCAATAATATTTGTGCCAGGCAATGACTGTCTCAAACAAGAGAGAATCCAACCATCTCACCTTGACGTTCAATGGCATTACGATTGCTAAATCTCCCCACTATCAACATTTTGGGGGCGAGGGGGCTGGTGGGTACCATTGACCAGAAACTGAACTGGACCAGCCAAATAAATACTGTGGCTACAAGAGCAGGTCAGAGGCTAGGAGTTCTGCGGCGGGTAACTCACTTACTGACTCCCCAAAGCCTGTCCGCCATCTACAAGGCACAAGTCAGGAGTGTGATGGAATACTCTCCACTTGTCTGGATGGGTGCAGCTCCAACAATACTCAAGAAGTTTGACACCATCCAGGACAAAGCAGCCTGCTTGATTGGCACCCCATCCAAAAACAGTCACTCCCTCCACCACCGAAGAGCAGTAGCAGCAGTGTGTACCATCTACAAGATGCACTGCAGCAATGCACCAAAGCTCCTTAGACAGCACCTTCCAAACCCGTGATCTCTACCACCTAGAAGGACAAGGGCAGCAAATGCATGGGAACATCATCACCTGCAGGTTCCCGTCCAAGTCACAGACTATCCTGACTTTGCTGCTCCTTCACTGTAGCTGGGTCAAAATCCTGGAACTCCCTCCCTAACTGCAAAATGGGTGTACCTACCCCTCATGGACTGCAGCGGTTCACCACCACCTTCTCAAGGGCAATTAGGGATGGGCAATAAATGCTGGCCTCGCCAGCGATGCTCGCATCCCATGAACGAATTTTTTTTTTTAAATCTTTAATTCCAGGAGGCTCGAGCACAATCCTGGAGGGTTGGCAACCCGAGCTAGAGTTCCAAGACAATCTCTGAGCTCAAGGCAAACTGCTGCAGCAGTTCCATAAATCCCCACAAAGGGGCCCTCATAAGACCTTAGAAGACTCAATCATAATGAAGACGAGACATAATGGAAGAGATAAAGTCAAAAGAGAAAGTCATAAAGCAATAAAAATAAATGTAACAATTAGGGTTCCACAATAATGTATGCTTTTCTTCAATCCTCCCCCTCCCCACCACTAGTCCATATTTCAAAATCCATTCCCTAAATGTTGGTTGATATTTCATCAGTTTTTCCTGCGAGCCTTTTCAAAGGATTACTATTTTCACAACAAACTGTCACATCGCCCACCTTCACTCTCCCCTCTTTACAAAACACCTTGGTTGGGTTTGCACAACAAACTATCTGTTGCCTGCCTCCGTACACTATAGGAAGGATGTGATTGCACTGGAGAGGGTGCAGAGGCGATTCACCAGGATGTTGCCTGGGCTGGAGCATTTCAGCTATGAAGAGAGACTGAAAAGGCTGGGGTTGTTTTCCTTAGAGCAGAGAAGGCTGAGGGGAGATATGATTGAGGTATACAAAATTACGAGGGGCATTGATAGGTTAGATAGGAAGAAACTTTTTCCCTTAGCGGAGGGATCAATAACCAGGAGGCATAGATTTAAGGCAAGGTGCAGGAGGTTTAGAGGAAAAAATTTTCACCTGGAGGGTGGTTGGAATCTGGAACACACTGCCTGAAGAGGTGGTAGAGGCAGGAACCCTCACAGCATTTAAGAATTATTTAGATGAGCACTTGAAATGCCATAGCATACAAGGCTATGGGCCAAGTGCTGGAAAATGGGATTAGAATAGTTAGGTGCTTGATGGCCGGCACAGACACGATGGGCCGAAGGGCCTGTTTCTATGCTGTATAACTCTATGACTCTATGGTTCGAGGAGAACCTCCCCTCCATAAACAGCCTTGCAAGAATTATGTTGTTATGCTTTACTCAGGCATTCTTTACCAGCGGGTAGCTGTTTGAGCTGTGTGATACTTGGGGGCGGTGGAGATGTGGGTGGCGGGTGGAATTTACTATTATGTGCTCTTACTGGGGTTATTATTTCATTTGCAGGTACCATCAAGCATCTCAGCCAAGCCCACTCTCATCCTTACCAGATGTTGGCACATTTCAGACTTTCCAACAAGGGTAATGATCCTCAGGAGGACCCCTGGCTGATTTTCCCATCCCTCACTTTGTTGAAATTAACATATTGGACCATCACCACTGATAACTGATTCTTTCTTCGGGCTTCAAAACTGGAACTCACCACCTCTCTCAGTCTTCCTTCAAAAGATTGGCGTCACATAACCGTGACTTCTTGACTTGTCTTTTCTCCAAATTTTTCTGTGATGTCCTGGACCCTTTGGATTGGTTTCTACAAAAATAGAAATCTCCTTCTGACAGTACAGTTGAGACCAGGAATATTACTGAAGAATCATATTGGATCCTGTACCCTAACAACAAAATTCTGCATTTACATAGTGTCTTACATGTAGAAAACAGCCCAAAGCGCTTTATAGAACAGTTGGGGGGGAGGGGGATTAAAGGAAAGAATACATTATTGCGGATCCCTAATTGTTACATTTATTTTCATTGCTTTATTACTTCCTGGTTTGACTTTGCTATTCTCCCTTATCTCTTCCGTGATGCTTTCATTATGATTGAGTCTTCTAAGGTCTTATGAGGGCCCCTTGTGGGGATTTATGAAAATGCTGAAGCAGCTTACCTTGAGCTCAGATTGTTTTGGATCTCTCCCTTGGGTTGTCAACCCCTCAAGGATTGTGCTGGAGTATTCTGGAATTAAATATTAATCTCCAAAACTCTGCTGCGAGCAATCCAGGAGAGCTGCGAACAATCTTGGGAGAAAAATCACAGAGGCATTTGAAAAAAATGTGCATTTTTTTCATTTTCCTTAAATACTTTTACTAGTTTTAAATGTATTAGAAATGGGGAGGGAGCGGGGGAAAGGATTTTTGAATGACAGTCAAGATTTATCCAAAGTCCTTCCGCTTTGCAATCGCCATGGTAAGACAGTGTGTCGCGAGGATGGACATGTTAGACGATCAACAGCAGGAGGGTAGTTGGCAGTCATGTGATAAACCCCTGCAGCTGGTAACCCTAACCCTACCAGGTGTTGTCTTTATCTTCAAACTATGATTGAATTTTATTTCTCCTTTCCTCATCTGTAGTTGTTGTCTCTCATTGCTTCTGGTATGGACGTCTGTAGGTGAGGGTTTCTGGTACAGAAGTCTCTTGCAATGCAAGAAATGCTGCAGCCAATTTGCACACAGCTAGCTCCCACAAACAGCAATAAGATAATGACCAGCTAATTTGTTTCTTAATTATATAGGGTAAGCGATAAGTATTGGCCAGGGCACTGAGGAAACCTCATTTACTCTTCTTCGAATAGTGCCATGAAATCTTTTACGTCCACCTGAGAGGGCAGATAGAGCCTCAATTTAATATCTTGTCTGAAAGACAGCACCTCTGACAGTGCAGCACTTCATTAGTGCTGCAGTGAAGTGTCATCCTAGTGTTATTCTGTTTTGTTAAATATATTTTTTGAGGTTTCATTTTTCAAAGATTGAAGAAATGTTAAACTTTGGGGTTTTCAAATGGGGTCATGTAAAAGCCACTTGACTTTGAAATAACACTCCCTGGAAATGTTTTTTAAAAGGGGTACTGAGAGGTCTTGTGAGGAAAACAAGCTTTTCCGGGAAACCACTTGACTTCCAGCAACAACAGCAAGCCTTTCTGGGAAGCCACCTGACTTCCAGCTCAATAAACAACAGAGAATTTTGGACACTTAGAGAAGTGCTTTACAAAGAAGTGACAGGTCAAGATTGATGGAGGTCAAAACGTTGACCTCCTGTTGTCGGTCTTGCTTTTGAATTGTTTCGAGTTCGGGTTGAACGGTATAAAAACGGAGAGAACTTCCGAGCAGAGAAGTGAACTTCCAAGGAGAGAAGAGAATTCCCAAGGAAGGAGAGACAACCACAACCCAGCTCAGCTTTCCAACACCTCTGTAAAAAAAACCCTGAGAAGTCCACTGTGTCAACTCATCTCGTCTCTACTAAATGAATTCTCAACGTCGCCTGAAAAGAACTGTTCTAACAGATCCCAGTGACCCTCCTATGTGTACTTGGAGGCCAGACTGTATGCCAGTTCTGGAGCATAACATATCTCATCTGCTGTTTCTTCGAGAATAAGCAAGTATTCAGCCCAAGTGTTTTTTGTCTGTAACAGAGCTCTAAAAACAAGAATCTCTATTTTGTTCTGGTTAACCAGTGTGTGTGAGGGGCTAGGGTACAAAGGGAACTTTAATATTTCAATCTGTGTGTTTATGCTTTACTTCATTACTGGTTAAGACTTGTTTTATAATAAACTGATAATTTTGTTAGTTATTTAAAAAAAACCTGGTTGGTGTGCTTTATTCTGGGATAAAAATAGAATCTATGATTGACCATATTGGTAAGTGGGAAAAATGTAAATATATGTTGTGACTGGTGGAGAAGTGGAACTAGAATAAACAGTGCACTCATCCCACCTCAGTCGTAACACTAGATTTATGCTTAAGTCTCTGATAGGGGTAGAGAACATGTCAACATTTAAGAATAGATTAGATAGTTGGTTGAAGGAAAGGGAAATAAAGGGGATTGAGGCAGAGGGCAGGTACACAGGATTAGGACCCGTTGCTGCTGATGTGGAGGATAAACACCAACACAGACTGGTTAGCCCCAACAGCTTGTTTACATGTTACAATTTCTAAGTAATTTTCCAGTTTTGGGAGATTGACCTTCGTCCGGCCTTTTTAGCACTAGTGAGCTCTGATGTGTAAGGGAGAGATACGATTCTTCAGACTGCAAGTACATTTACTTTACTGGAACAGGTGCTTTAACCCGACAGATTCACATTTTTGTATGTCTGTGGTGTTGTTGGGTCTAGACAGATGGACCGTTAACCTTTTA
Organism: Heterodontus francisci; assembly: GCF_036365525.1. Lineage (NCBI taxonomy): Eukaryota > Metazoa > Chordata > Chondrichthyes > Heterodontiformes > Heterodontidae > Heterodontus > Heterodontus francisci. Next base: position 49,363,018 of record NC_090405.1, on the reverse strand, counting down.
GGCTACTGCTGGCGTAGGTAAAATTATATGCCCACTATGTCTTCCTTCAATAAAAAATAAACACCCCCCCCCCCCCCCCCCCCACCGCCTTCATTCCTTACTGAAGAAACTACTGAGATCTGCTTTTACTTCTCTGAAGGTTTCGGGACTTTGAATTGCCTCTGATGATTTTAACTTTCTTGACCACAAAAAGAGGTAAAAGGGCTTGTCTTGAAAGCTCACCTAAAAGCAGTCACTGGGAGGATGCTTTAATGTGACAGACTGCCAACGATCAAAGCATTTGCCTCGGCTCCTCTTCCTCACGGATTTCTCTTTCCTGTGTTAGTAGCAGCTGCTTCACACATTCCCACTCACGCGGCTGCTATATATTGGGTCACAACTTGAAAGCCAAGAGAATGCTTTCTTGAAGGTCTTTTTAAAAAAAACCCACGCATTTTTCCTTTTTTCTTTTGAGGCAAAAGGTTTGAAACAGCTGTAGTTCTCTCCACATGTGCGAGCGAGGGAGTTAAATTATGGATATGATTAAAGTGCGCAGAGAGAAAACAGAATGTTGAATTAGACCACAATGAAAAGTTTTATTTCTGGGAGCGCACCGTCTAATACATTTAAATGGATTAATAACTGCAATGAAACATTGCATAAAGGAACTTCATGCTTCTGCTCCAGTTGAATAGGTAATCTACAAGGTTTTTATTCCGCTAAACAAGGTGCAGTTCAAAAATATGACCAGCAGAGTGCAGTGACAATGAAGCAAAGCAAAAAAGACAGCTGAATATAAACCTGCTAGCAGTTGCCCTGTGGGATTGCTTACAGTAAATTAGATAACATGCTGCTTTATAATGACAGAGGCATCAGACCATGTAACGCACAATGCCTTAGTCTTCTACTAAAGTGGACATATGTTTGGCCTGCCCCTTTAAGGGGCCAAAGTCTAATTCCTGTAAAGAAATACAATTTCTAGGACAATTAAAGTTCAATTCTTGTTGGCATTTGTAAGTTTTAGGCTCCTGATCTGGATTTATTTTAGCTCTTGTTCTCTAAGATTATATTGTATCATCAGTAACAAACTAATACTATGGGGTGTAAAAACTAGAGTATCTTTTGGGCCTCCTTATCTCGAGAGACAATGGGTAAGCGCCTGGAGGTGGTCAGTGGTTTGTGGATCACCACACTTTAGAGGGTGCAGAGGAGATTTACCAGAATTGTTCCAAGGATGAGGGATTTTAGCTACAAGGTTAGAATGGCAAAGCTGGGGTTGTTTTCCTTGGAGCAAAGGAGATTGAGGGGAGATTTGATAGAGGTGTACAAGATTATGACAGGTTTGGATAAGGTAGACAAAGAAAAGCTGTTCCTATTATTTAAGGTTTTGGGCAAGAGAAACAGCAAGGATGCGAGGAAGAACTTTTTTATGCAGCGAGTGGTAATGTCCTGGAACTCGCTGCCTACAACGGTGGTGGAAGCGGAGACAGTCAATGATTTCAAAAGGAAGTTGGTTGGGTAAATGAGGGAAATGAACTTACAGGGCTATGGGGAAATGGGACTGACTGGATTGCTCTACAGAGAGCTGGCATGGACTCGATGGGATGAATGACCTCCTTTTGTCCCTTAATAACTCTATGACAACAGTCCTGCACATTTTTCCTTTTCAAGTATTTATCCAATTCCCTTTTGAAAGTTACTATTTGAATCTGCTTTTTAAATTCGTTCTTGTGATATTAGCATCGCTGGCAAGGCTAGCATTTATTGCCCATCCCTAATTGCCCTTGAAACTGAGTGGCTTACTAGACTATTTCAGAGGGCAGTTAAAAGTCAACCATATTGCTGTGGTTCTGGAGTCACATGTAGGCCAGGCTGGGTAAGGACAGTAGATTTCCTTCCCTAAGGGCACATTAGCGAACAAGCCGAGTTTATAATGACAACCTGGTAGTTTCATGATCATATTTAATGAAATTTGTTTTTTAAATTCCAGATTTATTAATTAATTGAATTTAAATTCCCCCAGCTGCCATTATGGGATTTTAACTCATGTCTCCAGAGCATAAATTCATGCTTCTGGATTACTAATCCAGTAGCATTACCATTATGCTACCATCCTCCTAATGCTGCTTGCAACACCATTTCAGTCAGCACATTCCAAATCACAACAACTCACTGCATTAAAAAGATCTTCTCCCTTTTCTGGTTCTTTTGCCAATTATCTTAAATTTGCATCCTATGGTTACCGACCCACCCTCCAGTGGCAACAGATTCTCCTTATTTGCACTATCAAAACTCCAAATCTTGAACACCTTTATTAACTTTCTCTGTTCTAGGGAGAACAATCCCAGCCTCTCTGGTCTCTCCACGTAACTGAAGCACATCATCCTTGGTATCATTCTGGTAAATCTCCTCTGCATCCTCTCCAGGTTCGTGACATCTTTCCTCAAGAAAATGGCCCAGCATTAGACACACTACTCCAGCTGAGGGCTAATCAGTAATTTATAAAAGTTTACCATAATGTCCTTAAGCCAAAAGACTTGCAGGTTGATGGGTAAATTGGCCATTATAAATTGTCACTAGTATAGGTAGGTGGTAGGGAAGTATAGGGACAGGTGGGGATGTTTGGTAGGAATATGGGATTAGTGTAGGATTAGTATAAATGGGGGGGTTGATGGTCGGCACAGACTCGGTGGGCCGAAGGGCCTGTTTCAGTGCTGTATCTCTAATCTAAAAAACCTTGTTTTTTTATAGTCTATGTCTCTAATTATAAAGAGAAGGATCACATATGCTTTTTAATAGCTTTATCAAGTTGTTCTGCCACCTTCAATTATTTGTCTAGCTGAACCCACAGGTCGCTCTGTTCCTGCACTCCCTTTAAAACCTACATCCTTACAAAACACCACTGCTGGAAATATCTTTGCTCCCAATTATCCAGTGTAACCTCGGTGGAAAATCATCACAAAGCCCAGATGGGACCTCGGTTTAAAGTCTTCTCCAAACGATGGCACCTCTTGCAATGCAGCAGTCCCTCAGTACTGCACTGAAGTGTCAGTCTTGACTGCATGCTCAAGTGCTTGAAGCCACAGCCTTCTGACTCAGGGATGAGAGTGTTACTGAGCCACAGCTGACATAAGTTTAATAATTTCCTTGCAAATGTTATCATTCGTTTTATGTCTTAACTTTATTACTTACCTTGTTTTCAGTCGTAATCATCAGTTTAGTGGAGAAACAAGATGATAGCTGGAAGGTTTCTCAAAAAACATATGGGGCCCCTTCACTTCACCACTCATTTGTTTACTTCATTTCATATGTCCTCAATAGTTTCTCACTGGCAGTTTTCCTAGGTGTGTTCTTCAATTTTTATTTTTCCCATCTATTTGTTGCAATCAAAAATTTGTAAAATATGCAGGCCCTGAAAGTATGACACCAAAGTGTGAGGTGGGAGATGTGGTCTGATGAAAGGTCACACAGACCTGAAATGTTAACTCTGTTTTTCTCTCCACAGATGCTGCCTGACCTGCTGAGTATTTCCAGCATTTTCTGTTTTTGTTACAGGAAATGTGGCTTGACAAACAAGCATTTATAGTGTAACTAATCCATTGGCACTGAACATGGTGAGTCAAGAGGATAGGCTGTTTTATAACTACAAGGATGTTATCAATAAAGTGCAATGGGTAAAGTTTAACAGTAAGTGCAACTCCTACAGAGATTGTATGCTATACATAAAACTGTTGATTTATTATAGATATTAAGATAAACACAGGATTATTGTTTCTAGTGCATCTTTAATTAGAATTTTATTGTACATTGTATAGCATCGTTCACATCACCATGTCCCAAAGCACACAGCCAAAAAAGGCATTAAATATAATTGTATTTCAGGCAATAAGACATATTTACTGATGTCGGCACAGTCGATATAATGTCACATAGACCTGGGGTTCACATATTTGTGGGTCCATAATGTATCAGGTTAAGGCACCTGTTCTAGCAAAGTAAATGTGCAGCCCCCAGCATTGCAGTCTGAAGAATTGGATCACTGAAGGTAGCAGGACAAGTTGATAAAGCTATAAAAAAAAACATATGGGATCCTTGGTTTCATAAATAGAGACATACAGTACAAGGGATATAGTATATCTCCATCCTTTTTTCATACGTTTTCCTCCTCTCTCTGCTTGGTGTGGTTGTGTTCCACAGGCACCACTCATCCTCTGGCACATTGTTCAAGCCTCCATTCCTTGTGTGCAAGCTGAGACGGCAAGTGTCTGCAGGCTATTCAAACATGGACAGCATCACAGCCAAGCCCAATTCTGTCCTCTTCTCATCTAAAATAAACTTTCCAAAAGGGGAATTGGACAGTGGAATCTGCTGATTCTCTTTAGATCAGAAGTGCTGACATGGCTTGGTGACTGTCTCAACATCAAAGCACATGATTTTAATTATCATTTTCCCTGTAGTATCCATTGGTGACAATGCTGCTTCATAATGGTTCTCTTGAGCTTCAATCTGATATTCCTTTTATGTAAGATGATGCGATTCCAGAGAGTGTATAATAAAGAGGACCCAAGCTCAGCATGGCACTCAACCCCTCTATGCTGCCCTTTCTGCCACCACTCCCACCAACCCAGTGACCAATAATTCCCAAAGCTCAAAGGAATGGAGTCTACATGATGAAAATGTTTGTTTCCATTGGCATTAGTTTAAGAGAAAGAGCCTGCATTTCTATAGCATGTATGTTATACCTTTGCAACCAATGGATTACTTTTGAAGTACAGTAACTGTTGTTTGACAGACAAACATACCAATTCATCAGTGCACAGCAAGATCCCACAAACATCAAATGAATGAATGCTGGTTGAGGGAGGAATAGGGTCAGAATATTGGGCAAACTCTCCGTTCCTTGTCCAGCTGAGCAGGCAGATGTGGCCTCAGTTTAATGTCCTGTCTGAAACATAGAACATCTGATATTTAAGCACTCCCTCAGTATCAGCCCAGTTTACGTGCTCAAATCTGTAGTGGGGCTCGAACCTTTAATCTCTGATTTACAGGCAAGAGTACTACTACTGAAGAAGGGTCACTGACCCGAAACGTTAACTCTGCTTCTCTTTCCACAGATGCTGCCAGACCTGCTGAGTGAATCCAGCATTTCTTGTTTTTGTACTACTACTGAGGCTAGCTGACATGGGTAATCTGAATCATTGTCTTCTAAATTGTGCAGGTCTTTATTATATTACAAGCCTTATTTGCAGAAGTGATCCACAGCTTAGTGCAGAAACCAATAAGACAGCCAAAAGTTGACAGAGTAATGCTTTAGTTCCAGAAATAGTGATTATCGTGGGTTGATTGCACTTGATTAATGTAAAGCCATTTAAAAAATTTTAACATAAGCAATTCGGTGAGCACAAGTTCCAAACTCCAAACCGGACAGAAGGCTGGTCTGGCATAGCTTAGGACAAGCACTATTTAAAAACAGAATTGTAATAAGGTAAATAATTTCACCTGAATTTCCTGGTCCCAACATTCAACTAGCATAGGGATATGCTTATTTAAATGCTGATTGCTTTGCCTGAGGGTAGCACTCAGCCTCCAGTTCTGCAGCTGCAGGAACAGTTTAAAAGTGGATTTGTTATTCTGGGGTGCACTGTGAACTGAAGGTAAATTGAAGACCTCTTCCGGGGTTTTCTTGTTCATCTTGGTTTGGCTTTAATGCTGGTCTCAGACTGCATTCAACAACAGCTTATATTTGTATAGTGCCTTTAATATACCACACAACATCCTGACTTGGAACTAGATCGCTGCTCCTTCACTATCATTGGGTCAAAATCCTGGAACTCCCTTAACAGCACTGTGGGTGTGCCTACACCCTAAGGACTGCAGCGGTTCAAGAAGGCAGCTCACCACCACCTTCTCAAGGGCAATTAGGGATGGGAAATAAATACTGGCCTGGCCAGTGACACCAACATCCCACGAACAAATAAAAAAAATCCAAAGGCACTTTACAGAGGTATTATAAAACAACATATGAAACCAAGCCACATAAGGAGATACTAGGGCAGATGACCAAAAGTTTTAAGAAGCGTCTTAAAGGAGAAAAGCAAGGTAGAGAGGTTTAGGGAGGGAATTCCAGAACTTAGTGCCCAGGCAACTGAAGGCAGGACAACCTATGGTGGAGCATTTAAAATTAGGGATGCTCAAGAAGCCAGAATTAAGAGTCCAGAAATCTCAGAGGGTTGTAGGACTGGAGGAAACTACAGAGATAAGCAGAGGCCAACAATGGAGGGATTTGAAAACAAGGATGCAAATGTTATTATCGAGACGTAACTGGGAGCTAGTGTAAGACGGCGAGCACAGGCGTGGTGGGTGTGAGTTAGGGCACCTCCAGTAGAGTTTTGGATGACCTCAAATTTACAGAAGGTAGAATGTGGGAAGCCAGCCAAGAATGCATTGGAATAGTTAGGTCTGGAGGTAACAAAGGTATGGATGAGGGTTTCAGCAGCAGAAGAGCTGAGATAGGGGCAAAGAAGGGTGATGTTACGAAGATGAAAATAGGCGGCGTTAACGGCAGCATGGCTATGTGGCTGAAAGCTCTTCTCTGGCTCAAAATATACATGCTTCAATTACATCGATGGTCCAGGGCTGAAACAGGCTTCAGTTGTAGTGCAAATGTAGCCCCGCCAGGCAACAGAGGGCTGAGAGACCCAGCAAAAGATACATCTGTGGCTCATTTCACATTCAAATTAAAGCACTGTGTGATCAAATAAAAATGGTCAGGTGGTGATTCTTAAGTCAGCAGCTCAGAGGAAGAAGGGAAACTGTTAAAACAACAAAAAAAAATCAATGCAGTAGAACTTGCTGGGCAAGTGCAACTAGGGCCAATTTTGTACAGTAGAAAATCACGTGACATTCCAGCCGCTTCCCTGATGACACGCAAGCGGGCACCCGCCGGTGACGTAATGCTTTGGTGACGCGGTGGTCACGTGCGCCGCCGGTTGAGTCCGGGCTCCAGCTGCCGTCGTCTGCACTTGTCAGTGATTGCTTGCTGAGGGCGCGTAGGCCGCAGTTTCAGGCAGCAACCTGCGTCGGGAAAGAGGGGGGGGGGAAACGGTGTGGAGAGCGCGGAAATAAACTTGCCTTGCCAAGATGGGACAATGCGGCATAACGTCGTCCAAAACCGTCCTGGTGTTTTTAAACCTAATATTCTGGGTAAGTAGGTCAGGAAGGGCTTACCGTCGGCGAAGGAATTGTACCGTCTCCATGGCTGCCTGCTCTTGCAACCGCACCTGATGACCGGAAGTGGAGAATGGGTTTGATTGATGTGGCGTCTTGTGGTTTGATTGGCTGTGCATGCCGTCGCTAGGTAATGAGGGTGGGATTTTCGCCGCGTTATGTTAGGATGTACTCAGCTGTTGTATTGCAGCTGTGGCTGGTTGTCAGGAGCTGGCACACGGTGGAATAAAGGAAGATATATCCTAATAATATCAGGTTTTATTCAGTCGCTTCTAACTATATTTCAATTTTTGCAAATTTTATATTGTAACCGTTATAATTTGTCGATATCTTTAAATATTGACATCCTTTTGACTGGAAATAAAACCCCAAGTTTTTTTTATTTAATGCTTAAATGTTTCTGTTTTCTAACATTTCTAGTTTTTCTCTTTAATATCGTTGATGGATTTTATTTCTAATGAATTTCAAAAAATGAGTGTGGGTAGGGGTCATGTGAGAACTGTGCAATGCATCAATTTTATAAGGGCAAGTTTATTTTTTTCTTGCTGTAACTGGTAACTTGCTTTCCCTGGAAAAATTCATGCAGCAAAGAATTTTAGGGAGAAGGGAGGATGTGAAATCAGGATGAAAATAACTCTGGCGAGTTCCATTTTAAATGATTCATATGCCAAGTTAGATACAGTTACTGGGTAATTTGGTACAGTGTCCTACTGAATTCAGTGCCTCTAGAGAGGCTTCAATAATGCAGAGGCTCTTTATTCAGACTTAAGCAATTTTGGAAATGAAATAAATTCTAAAGCATTACCTAACTGAATATGTAACTTTACTGTAATTGCTATCTTTAAATTCATAATTTCCAAACAAAATAGCTTGCCATAGTATGATTGAAAAAATAGTTGATGAGGTGACCATCCCCAAATGTTTGCAGCATCATCCTAACCTTGGGTGTCTTTTATACTGAATTTCCAGACAAGTTAATTTAATTTGTTTAAGTACAGCTTTTTGGCATTTTAATCTGCCTAGTTGTATATAGTAGATTCAGTTCATTTGAAATATTACAACAAAATCTAGGGTTGAATTTCCTGGAATTTTAAAGGTTGAGGGTGATTTGATCAATGGTTTCAAGATATTGAGGAAAACTCTTTGGGTAGATGAGAGAAACTTTTTCTTCTGGTTATGGAGTCCTGGACTTGGAAAGATAGCCTAAACATTAGAGCTAGCCCTTTTCAGGAGTGGAGTTAGGAGACACTTCTACATGCAAAGGGTAGTAGAAGTTTGGAATACTTTTCTGCAGATTACAGTTGTTGCTTGGTCAGTTGTTTAATTTTAAATCTCAGATTGAATGATTTTTGTCAACCAAAGGATTAAGGGATATGGGGCAAAGGGGTTAGATCACAGATCAGCCATGATCTCATTGAATGGTGGAGCAGGCTTGAGGGGCTAAATGGCTGCTTCCTGTTCCTATAATCCTATGTAACTGATGCTCCTAAAAGTGCTAATAGCTCTATTCCCCATTTAATTGTCTGCTCTATTATGTGATTTGTGCACTACTAATCATGAAAAGGAAAAGTTGTTGATAGTTATTTAACAAGTCTGTTCAATCTTGGTGAATGGACTGAATTAAAATAAATTTGGTTCCAAGTATTTTATACTTGCATTTAATTTACAATGGAAACCAACTGGGGTATGCATCAGTGTCTGATTTAGGCTGATTCCCTTTTAGTCTTGCGGGCTGAAGCATGTGGCAACTTTAAAAGCATGGAATTTAGATCAATGGGAAGTTTTGGTTAAATGCTGGTTATTTGGAGTTTTCTTTGGCTCTCCTGTGTTCTAATGGAAAGAATGAAAATTCAAGACTGTTTAGGCTGGAACCTCAGTCTTGCAATGGCTTTGGCTTGTATCTAATCTCTCTGTAGAACTACTTCAGAAGTTATCCTCCAATTATATGGAAGTGTCACAAATAATGGATAGTCTTAGAATTTCAGCTGATTATACTGAGAGATGAGGAGTTTTCTTTTTATTCATGGAATGTGGGTGGTGCTGGCTTGGCCAGCGTTTATTGCCCATCCCTAATTGCCCTTGAGAAAGTGGTGGTGAGCCGCCGCCTTGAACTGTTGCAGTCCTTGGGGTGTAGGTACACCCACAGTGCTGTTAGGAAGGGAGTTCCAGGATTTTGACCCAGCGACAGTGAAGGAACAGCGATATAGTTCCAAGTCAGGATGGTGTGTGGCTTGGAGGGGAACTTGCAGATGGTGGTGTTTGCATGCATCTGCTGCCCTTGACCTTTCTAGGTGGTAGAGGTTGCAAGTTTGGAAGCTGCTGTCGAAGGAAACTTGGTGTGTTGCCACTGTGCATCTTGTAGATAGTACACAGTGCTGCCACTGTGTGTCGGTGGTGAAGGGAGTGAATGTTGAAGGTGGTGAATGGAGTGCCAATCAAGCGAGCTGCGTTGTCCTGGCTGGTGTCGAGCTTCTTGAGTGTCTTTGGAGCTGCACCCATCCAGGCAAGCAGAGAGTATTCCATCATGCTCCTGACTTGTGCCTTATAGATGGTGGACAGGCACGAGGGAGTCAGGTCAGAAGTACTCGTCACAGAATTCCCAGCTTCTAATCTGCTCTTGTAGCCACAGTATTTATGTGACTGGTTCAGTTTCTGGTCATTGGTGACCCCCAGGATGTTAGTGGGGAATTCAGTGATAGTAATGCCATTGAACATCAAGGGGAGATGGTTAGATTCTCTTTGTTTGAGATGGTCATTGCCTGGCACCTCTGTGGCACAAATGATACTTGCCACTTATCAGCCCAAGCCTGGGTGTTCAGGTCTTGCTGCATATGGACACGGACTGCTTCAGTATCTGAGGAGTTGCAAATGGTGCTGAACATTATGCAATCATCAGCGAACGTCCCCACTTCTGACCTTCTGATTGAAGGAAGTTGATGAAACAGCTGAAGATGTTTGGGCCTAGGATACTACTCTGAGAAACTCCTGCAGTGATGTCCTGGGACTGAGATGATTGACCAACACAACCATCATCCTTTGTGCTAAGTATGACCCCAGCCAGCAGAGAGTTTTTCCTCTGAGTCCCATTGACTCTGGTTGTACTAGGGCTTCCTGATGCCATACTTGATCAAATGCTCCCTTGATGTCCAGGGCAGTCACTTTCACCTCACCTCTGGAGTTCAGCTCTTTTGTCCATGTTTGGAGAAAGGCTGTAATGAGGTCAGGAGCTGAGTGACCCTGGTGGAACCCAAGCTGAGCGTCAGTGAGCAGGTTATTGCTGAGCAAGTGCTGTTTGATAGAACTGTCAACGACCCCTTCCATTACTTTGGTTGAGAGTAGACTGATAGGGCGGGTTGGATTTGTCCTGCTTTTTGTGTACAGGACATACTTGAGCAATTTTCCGCATTGCCGGGTAGATGCCAGTGTTGTACTGGAACAGCTTGGCTGGGGCAAGGCTAGTTCTGGAGCACAAGCCTTCAGTGCTATTGCTGGGATGTTATCAGGGCCCATAACCTTTACATTATCCAGTGCCTTCAGCCGTTTCTTGATAACGCATGGAATGGATCGGATTGGCTGAAGACTGGCATCTGTGATGGCTGTTCCCAAATGTACTGGTGAGGAATCAACTAACCTAGTAGCCAGAAATTAAACCTGAAACCTTCCTGGCTTAAATGTCTTTGAACAGCACCAATGAGTGCATTTGCCCACTCTGTCTTTAGGGGGCGATTCTTTTCTCCATGAGTGAACTCTTGAGCTTCAGACAGATAAATTTGCCTCCAGGGCTGTGGATTGTTAATGCAATCAACAAGATATGGAACTGCCCAATAGCAAAAATTACATTCATTTAATCCAAATTCTTTAAGGTGTTTGCCATTGATTGCAGTAGTAAATTGGAGAATTGTTAGGATCGGGTGGCATAGTGGTTAGCACTGCAGCCTCACAGCTCCAGCGACCCGGGTTCAATTCTGGGTACTGCCTGTGTGAAGTTTGCAAGTTCTCCCTGTGTCTGCGTGGGTTTTCTCCAGGTGCTCCGGTTTCCTCCCGCAAGCCAAAAGACTTGCTGGTTGATAGGTTAATTGGCCATTATAAATTGCCCCTAGTATAGGTAGGTGGTAGGGAAACATAGGGACAGGTGGGGATGTGGTAGGAATATGGGATTAGTGTAGGATTAGTATAAATGGGTGGTTGATGGTCGGCACAGACTCGGTGGGCCGAAGGGCCTGTTTCAGTGCTGTATCTCTAAACTAAACTAAAATTAAGGTCTGCAGGAGTACAGCAATTATGGAATTGCCACATGCTAAAAATCATTCCTTATTTTTGACTTTACTTTGCAAAGACAGTCAAGGTGAAGCTGAGGTCTTTTGGACTTTTCATTCCGTAGAAATCTACTTTTTTTGTTAACACCCATGCATTGCAACCTGTAACATCAACCTGTATTTATATAGCACCTTTAATATATTAAAACATCCTAAGATGCTTCACAAGGAGTATTATCAAAATTTTTTTGATGCAGTGCCATGTGCGATATTAGGACAGGTGACCATAATCTTGGCCAAAGAGAGAGGTTTTAAGGAACATCTTAAAGCAGTTGAGGAGCGAAGAGGTTTAGGGAGGAAATTTCTGAGCTTCCTACTGAGTTACTTGAGGTTTTGCCTCCAGTATTTGCCCAGTGGACCATTTTGAGTATTTATTGTTACTTATTTGAAACATGCTTGCAGTTGTTTTTAAAGTTGAAATAATGGTCAGGAATAATCTTTCCTCATGCCTCAGGGTGCATGTCTAAGATAAAGGTGCTTTGAGTAAAAATTGTTGCATATTTCATTTTTACATGTATAAAGATGTTGTGGTGGTTACATCCTTTCTCCATTTGACATGGTGGCTATCTGGACTTCTATGTTATGGCATTTCATGAGTCTCCTTACTGGGACATCATTCTAAGGGCACATGTTGCTCTCTGGCATTGATACCTAGTAGAGGTGGTCATTATTCCGTATGAGTGTCGAGGGTGAGTCTCCAAGATATTTGCCTAGGAATGTAGCAACCTTACCTGATCAATCGTGTCTGCGTTTCTAGCAGGGATTGGCCAACAGTGATCAACAACAAAGCTTGGCTAATATTTCCACCCTAACCTAGAGAGAAAATGTAATTTCCCCATCACGTTCCTGCTGCAGCCTCAGCTGAGAAATAACTGAGCACAGACTGGTAACTGTACCAGGGGTCTATCTCGGGGTCTGAATTGCCCCATTATTAATCAGATCAACTCACTGAGCTATTGAGCTGAATTTAAACTTTCTCAAGACATTTCCTTTTGTCGCCTGCTCAGTTGCAGACCAACAGTAATGTTTAATTATGCAAAACAACAGTTTGTAGTCAAAGGACTGCATTTGTGTCTACTGGTTAAAATAAGTCTGATGTTTGTCCCTTTAGTTCATCTTGGTCTTTTGCTTACTCTTAGTCCTAATCATAATATGCAGATTCATGAAATTATTAATCTGTACGAAGGGTGCAATTTTCTGTTACTACATATATAAGTTAAACTTAAGAGATAATCTGATCTGCTCATCAATAGGCTGCACTGACTAAAAGTACTGATGTTAGCAATGGACTGAGTGAGTGTGCCCCCATAAAACTGCAATCTTATTCAGAAATGCTTGAGCAGATCCATTTTAAAACCAGAGGTGTTTAAGCTCCTGCCTATAGGGCCTTGGCAATTTGACTGTCAAAGTCCAGACCGCACAGTCCTATTTGTCCTGTATTTCTTTACTCGCTAGTTTATGCTGTTTCAGATTGTGTGTGTCCTTGATATAGTTGCTTTATTGGTCCACATCCCTTAATCAAGCCATCTGTTAGTAATGTATGGAAATTAAGAGGAACATTGTGACCCACAAGACTTCATTATATTTACATAAGTAGTGCACAAAGCCAAAAAGCTTGCACAGTCCTGCTTTAAACTTTTTTGGGATGCAAGTTACAATTTAAAATTTACCCTTTTTAATCAGGATCAACTTTTTACTGTGCATCTTCTGCAAATTCTGGAATCTACCTATCTTTTATCCCAAAGAAAAGAATGTGTGGAAAGTTCTTTGAAAGCTAGGTTTCCTGTCAGTACCAGCTGTCGTTGGCAATCTGTACAATGCATTGTGTTACTGTAAACAGGAAGGTGAAGTTTCTTCAATGTTCAAATGTGGAACGTTCTGATACTCTTCAAGCAGTTCTGATTAATTGGAACCAGATTTAATAGTTAAAATGTGAACATTGAGGTAGTTATATGAATGTTCTACTTTCAGTGCAACATAAATCATATAATATCCTCTTTTTCCTCCCCCCCCCCCCCCCCCTTCCCATGTAATTCCTGTTTGGATGAGATAAATGATGTCTTATCTCAAAATGCCACTAAGTTTCAGTTCTGTAATTGAAGCATAGTGATTGTACTGTGATTAGAGGTATAAATACGTAAACTTCAGTATGGATAGTACAAGTATGAAGTGATTTTTTTCCCTGCACAAGTCCCAGTCAATGGCAGAAGTCTGAACTGCTTGCCATATGACTGACTAGCTATAATGCCTCATCCCTGTAACCATTCCGGTAAATCTCTTCTGTTGCCTCCTTTCTGGATGAACAGGAGACTTAATTTCATTTTCTCCTTCCTTAACCTGAGGTACTGACATTGACTGTAGAATTGATTGAGTAATTGGGTAATGACTTATCAGTTGAATGGGGTCAAATGGAATGTCGTCTTGCTCTGGTTGGGAAATGGTACATGTGCTAGTGGGTTAAAGGAAGAATGAAATACATTTTGCACTTCTCCCTTGTGTGTGCTAGAAGTTTAGATATCATTATGTCTAGTTAGTGTATTTGCACATCATTTGAACCTGAAGTCTTCACTCCTAAAATGACAGGCATTAATCCTACCTAATCCAGAGTTCTGTGTAACTCACCTTCTCTTTGGTGGGTGTGGGCCAGTATACATGTTAGATATTTATCTTTGGTTAATAGCACTCCCTGTAGTACTTATTCAAGCATTTGGCATAGATTTCTTGAAGTCTAAAGACAAAAAAAGTTCTAGGAGTGTTGTAAATAACTTTTGTCTTCAGGAAAACAGAAAAACAAAGCCAAGTGAGAACAACCAGCTTGCACTGATTATTGGTAACCTGTATGTTTACTGGGCCAATATAATTGTATGTGAGGTTTTGGTATTAACTATGTAAAAAGTAAAAATAACATACAATTGAACAGAATCAAATCCTAGAAGTTACTGATTAAATAATGCGTTCGGGCTCTGTTGATGGATGGAAAAATATCAGATGTATATGTTAAAGGGTCCTAGGGTAATTTCCTGCAGAGTAATATTCTGATCAAAACTCTTCACTGGAATTATTCATTTTATGGATTTGTCCAGTTTTCTTTCCCTTTCCCACCTTGGACATTATTCCTTTCCTCTTCCAATCAATGTTACATTTTAGGATTTTTATGCTTTTCTGAAGAGCCTCAATGGTTTTGTGGAGTGATCACTCATAATTTATCAAATGATTAGATTTGTATAAATGTTTGGAGCAGATTTGCAGCAGACTGTATATATCTCAGCTGTTGGGATGAAAACTGATATGTTTCCCTGATGTACTGCCCAAGGCATGCATTCAAGTGCTGGTCTGTTGAGTTAGTTGATCTTTGGGGTGGTAAGTTCTCAAGCTGGTTTGATTCCCTCTGCACTGCCTTGGCAGCCATAGTCCTGACTGTGCAGCATTAACTGACCAATCTGGGGATCAAGTTTGGAACCTTCCTGCTCTGCACACCTCACTCTAGATAAAATTGCTGATGCATCGAGGTGCTTTTGAGTTCATGCTTTGAAAAGATTTACGAAGTAGGTTTAAACCATTTATTAAGCCTTTTTGTTTGGGGTAGGTAACTTTCTAAACACTAAAGCTATTGTTTTCCAGTTTGATGGATGATCCGATGGATGGGGAGGGGGGGAGATGGACAAATTAGTGGAATGCCATTTTCCCCAAATGCCAGTAAAAAAAAAAAAATCTTGGAACTGCATGTAGAGTCCCAATAAAGCAGCCAACCTTGATTATAGGGAATAAAAACCCCTTTTGTCCATTTTTTGGCTTTTTTGTATTTTGATTCTGTGGAATAAAACCACAGAATTGTGGAACATTACTCTGAAAAGATCTGGACAGCCATCTAATGAAAACAGAATTTATTTGGTTAATGTAAACTAGCCATCCTGATAATCATGGATTTGCTTGGTAAAACTGAAAGGATGAAATGCATGTTGCTTTTTTACCCCAAAGAAATGGGAAAGTAATCGTTGTGAAGAGTCGTCGTCTTCTTAGGCAGTCCCTTGGGAACAAGGATGACTTTCTTCCACTCCAGAGTAGTGGGTCCTTAGGTGACTTGAATAATCCAATCCTGATACTGCAGGTCCAGAAGTTGATTTTGAGGAACATGCATGTGCGTGGGTTCTTTTAACGTAGGGTGGCCATTGCGCACCAACTACCACATGTACTGAGCTGGTGTCAACGTATATTTTTTAAAATCAGAGTGGTGTGACACAAATACTGTAAATTTCTCAGTACTTTAGCTCCCAGGGCTATGATTTAAAATTTAAGTAACTTTGTGACGTATTGCGAGTCTAAGCCTTTGTTTTGCAGTGTTCCTCCAAGCTTGCCTGAACATGTCTGTAGCTACGCAGTTCTTGCGGTTCTGAAAGGAATGGTTCTACTTGATGGAAACACTTTGGAGCCTTGGTGCTGGTTTGAACTTTGACAGTCTTATTCGTAGTTCATCTGTATTGAGCTTGATTACAATGGAGAAAGAGTTTAACTCATGGATTTTTGTGGCAATGAAATACTAATCTGTATTTTGTCTTCTGTAAACTGTACTATGTTAGTTTTGGAAATATTCAGGTCTGGCAGCATCTGAGTAGAGAGGAACAGAGTTAACGTTTCAGGTCTGTGACTCTTAAGAACTGGCCAAAGTTAGAAATGTTCCGATGATGCAACCTTCCACAACAGTGCTTCTGACATGTCTTCCTTTTTCCTCAACCAAGGATTTCCCCACACTGTGATTAACAGGGTACTCAACCGTGTCCGACCTATTTCCCCCACTTCTGCCCTGGTCCCGGCACTACCCCACCCCCCAACCCCAAGAACTGAGTCAGGGTTCCCCTTGTCCTCGCTTTCCAACCGCCAGCTTCCACATCCAAAGGATCATCCTTTGTCATTTCCACCACCTCCAGCATGATGCCACCACCAAACGCATCTTTCTCTCCCCTCCCCTGTCAGCATTCCAAAGGGGCTGTTCCCTCCGTGACAGCCTGGTCCATTCCTCCATCACCCCTGACAACTCATCCCCTTCCCATGCGATCGCAGGAGGTGTAATACCTGCCTTTTTACCTCCCCTCTTCTCACTATCCAAGGCCCCAAACACCCTTTCCAGTTGAAGCAGCAATTTACTTCTTTCAATTTAGTATACTGTATTCGCTGCTCACAATTTGGTCCCCTCTACATTGGGGAGACAAATGCAGATTGGGTGACTGCTTTGCAGAGCACCTCCGCTCGATCCGCAAGCATGACAGCCTCCACTGTTCTTTGGGATATAGAATTCCAAAGATTAATGACCCCTGAGAAGAAATTCCTCCTCATCTTCATCTTGAATGGAGACCCGTTATTTTGAAACTGTGCCCCCTAATTCTAGATTCCCCCACGAGGGGAAACATCCTCACAGCATCTACCCTGTCTACCCCCCTCAGAATCTTGTTTCAAGAAGATCACCATCGCCCAGGCACTTCCGACCAGAAGCAAGAGCCCCTCGGGGCTCGCCTCCCCACCTCAGCAGGTAAGTGAAAAGATGATACCATACCTCAAAGTGCATTTCCACACAATCATTGGGTTGCTTACAGTTTGCATTTGAGATGATCTTCTTTTTGAACATGCTGATGCTTGCTTGTATATAGTTTCATGATGGTTGTCTGTCCTCTGATGCCTTGTCAAATGGCCAAATTCCCCATGTGTGCATCTAGCAAGTATTGTCAAACTGTTTGACTGTGACATATCGGACCTGGGAGCACTTGATGCTGATGTCTGCATAATGTATCACAGACTGAGTGTTCCAGATTGTGAAATTATCTTTGATTTTTCTCACTTGATGTACAAAAATTTAATTATGGGATAGCTTACAAGTATTGTGGCAAAACACCTCCTGTGACCTAGAGCCTAGTGGGTAAAGGCGGTCTCCGAAATAGGCCATACGGATAGAAGGTTCCAGATCTCTCTTCTCTGCTGAGTTAACTTTGAACTATGTTTTGCTTCAACGTTGGGGAGAGGGGAAGCATCGGTCAGCATTACTGCTTCTGATCTCTAGAGAGTCTTAGTTAAATACTTGTGTGTGGATGTTGGGTACAGACTGGATTGGGCTATGCTGCGATGCTCTTGACTGTTGAATGGCTCACTCTTGACTTACACATGCGCACAACTTCATTTGGGCGAGATACCAGGGGGCTGCTGGCACGAAAGATCTGTACCCCTCAGGAGAGGAAAGAAAACAATTGGCCAAAAAAAAAGATTGAGCAACCCTACTGAAATTATTTAGTTTCAGATTTATAATTTGGTTTGCTTTGGAGTTCTCTTAATTGAATTGTGGTGACATTTTGAGCTTTTGGAATATTAACACTTTGTCCACAGTATACACTAATTCAGCACCTAGCATCCTCTCTTCCCTGATGTTTGCCCTCTAATGCTTTCCAGCAGGTATCACTGGATCAGGAATCTTTTACTCCCTCCCTAGCTTGAATGGTATTTTTATGATGGGGAAAGGGAAGATGAATCGCTATTTGTTTTGTATGAAAACTGGCACCACTAATCATAGGCTTTCCTTTAGATCAAAAGGACGTAGAAAGGAATTATGCGAATTCGATAACCAAATTGCTCTAGTTACATCATGTTAGTACTCCTTCACCTTCAAAGCCAAATCTCTTGAATGTTGGAAAGGTTTATGTTTGAGGCTTGTGGATCATCAGGTGCCTACTTTTTCTGTTCATGTAGCAAGTGCCTTTCCCTGTTTCAGTACTGTTATAATGAAAAATCCGGGTATTTGGTATGTATGTTATATTGGACAAAGTGTCCTGTTCATGTTCTGTTGAGAATTGCGTTTGACCTGCTTTGTGCACATGTAACAAGTTACATTGATTTGTGCCACAACTGCTGTTGCTTGCGCTGATCCTACCTCCCACTTGGGGAGGCGGTGGCGTAGTGGTATTATCACTGGACTAGTAACCCAGAGACCCAGGGTATTGATCTGGAGACATAGGTTCGAATCCCACCACAGCAGAAGGTGGAATTTGAATTTAATAAAATCTGGAATTAAAAGCTAGTCGAGTGATGGCCATGAAACCATTGTCGATTGTTGTAAAAACCCATCTGGTTCACTAATGTTGTTTAGGGAAGGAAATCTGCTGTCCTTACCTGGTCTGGCCTACATGTGACTCCAGGCCCACAGCAATATGGTTGATTCTTACATGCCCTCTGAAATGGTCTAGCAAACCACTCAGTTGTACCTAACCGCTACGAAGTCAATAAAAAGGAATGAAACCGGATGGACCACCCGACGTCTACCTAGGCACCGGAAACGACAATGGCACACCCAGCCCTGTTAACCCTGCAAAGTCCTCCTCACTAACATCTGGGGGCTTGTACCAAAGTTGGGAGAGCTGTCCCACAGACTAGTCAAGCAATAGCCTGACATAGTCATACTCACGGAATCATACCTGACAGACAATGTCCCAGACACTGCAATCACTATCCCTGGGTATGTCCTGTCCCACCGGCAGGACAGACCCAGCAGAGGTGGCGGGACAGTGATCAACAGTAGGGAGGGAGTTGCCCTGGGAGTCCTCAACATCGACTCCAGACCCCATGAAGTCTGATGGCATCAGGTTAAACATGGGCAAGGTAACCTCCTACTGATTACCACCTACTGCCCTCCCTCAGCTGATGAATCAGTACTCCTCCATGTTGAACACCACTTGGAGGAAGCACTGAGGGTGGTAAGGGCACAAAATGTACTCTGGGTGGGGGACTTCAGTGTCCATTACCAAGAGTGGCTCGGTAGCACCACTACTGGCCGAGTCCTAAAGGACATAGCTGCTAGACTGGGTCTGTGGCAGGTGGTGGGGGAAGCAACATGAGGAAAAACACTGCACAGTCCTTGTGGAGACGAAGTCTCGCCTTCACATTGAGGATACCGTCCATCGTGTTGTGTGGCACTATCACCGTGCTAAATGGGATAGATTTTGAACAGATCTAGCAATGCAAAACTGGGCATCCATGAGGCGCTGTGGGCCATCAGCAGCAGCAGAATTGTACTCAATCTGTAACCTCATGGCCTGGTGTATCCCCCACTCTACCATTACCATCAAGCCAGGAGACCAACCCTGGTTCAATGAAGAGTACAGGAGGGCATGCCAGGAGCAGCACCAGGCATACCTCAAAATGAGGTGTCAACCTGGTGAAGCTACAACCGACTAATTGCATGCCAAGCTACATAAGCAGCATGCAATAGACAGAGCTAAGCGATCCCATAACCAACGGATCAGATCTAAGCTCTGCAGTCCTGCCACATCCAGTCGTGAATGGTGGTGGACAATTAAACAACTAACTGGAGGAGGTGGCTCCACAAATATCCCCATCCTCAATGATGGGGGAGCCCAGCACATCCGTACGAAAGATAAGGCAAAAACATTTGCAACAATCTTCAGCCAGAAGTGCCGAGTTGATGATCCATCTCGGCCTCCTCCTGACGTCCGCAGCATTACAGATGCCGGACTTCAGCCAATTCGATTCACTCCGCGTGATATCAAGAAACGACTGAAGGCACTGGATACTGCAATGGCTATGGGTCCTGACAATATTCTGGCAATAGTACTGACGACCTGTGCTCCAGAACTTGTTGCACCCCTAGCCAAGCTGTTCCAGTATAGCTACAACACTGGCATCTACCCGGCAGTGTGGAAAATTGCCCAGTTATGTCCAGTACACAAAGCAGGATAAGTCCAACCCGGCCAATTACTGCCCCATCGGTCTACTCTCGATCATCAGTCAAGTGATGGAAGGTGTCATCAACAGTGCCATCAAGCAGCACTTGCTTAGCAATAACCTGCTCAATGATGCTCAGTTTGGGTTCCGCCAGGGCCAGTCAGCTCCTGACCTCATTACAGCCTTGTTTCAAACTTGGACAAAAGAGCTGAACTCAAGAGGTGAGAGTGACTGCGCTGGTTGGAGTCATACCTAGCACAAAGGAAGATGGCTGTGGTTGTTGGTCAATCATCTGAGCTCCAGGACATCACTGCAGGAGTTCCTCAGGGTAGTGTCCTAGGCCCAACCATCTTCAGCTGCTTCATCAATTACCTTCCTTCTATTATAAGGTCAGAAGTGGGGATGTTCGCTGATGGTTGCACAATGTTCAGCACCATTCACAACTCTTCAGATACTGAAGCAGTCCATGTAGAAATGCAGCAAGACCTGGACAATATCCAGGCTTGGGATGATAAGTGGCAAGTAACATTTGCGCCACACAAATACCAGGCAATGACCATCTCCAACAAGAGAGAATCTAACTATCTTTCCCTTGACATTCAATGGCATTACCATCGCTGAATCCCCCACTATCAACATCATGGGGGTTACCATTGACCGGAAACTGAACTGGAGTAGCCATCTAAATACCATGGCTGCAAGAGCAGGTCAGAGGCTAGGAGTCCTGCAGTGAGTAACTCACCACCTGACTCCCCAAAGCCTGTCCACCATCTACAAGGCACAAGTCAGGAGTGTGATGGAATACTCTCCACTTGCCTGGATGGGTGCAGCTCCACCAACACTCAAGAAGCTCGACACCATCCAGGACAAAGCCGCCCGCTTGATTGGCACACCATCTACAACCATTCACTCCCTCCACCACCACCGCACAGTGGCAGCAGCGTGTACCATCTATAAGATGCACTGCAGCAACGCACCAAGGATCCTTAGACAGCACCTTCCAAACCCGCGACCTCTACCACCTCGAAGGACAAGAGCAGCAGATGCATGGAAACATCACCACCTGCAAGTTCCCCTCCAAGTCACACACCATCCTGGAACTATATCGCCGTTCCTTCCCTGTCGCTGGGTCAAAATCCTGGAACTCCCTTCCTAACAGCACTGTGGGTGTACCTACCTCACATGGACTGCAGCGGTTCAAGAAGGCAGCTCACCACCACCTTCTCAAGGGCAATTAGGGATGGGCAATAAATGCTGGCATAGCCAGTGATGTCCACATCCCATGAATGAATAAAAAAAACAACTTGCTATGGAACAATTGTGTTTTGATATGAGACACTTTTTCTATTAAAGAATTTCCTATCAAGAATTTTAAGAGAACGGTGTCGGGGAGTGGGACTAAAGTGATCGGGTTTTTAAGGGGTTGGTACTGACATGATGGACCAAAAGATCAATAATTCATATCTCCTGAATTTTTAAGAACAGGAAAAGGCCAGGAAGAAGTCTGACCCCTTTTCACAGAACAATCGCAATTTGCCTTCCCTCCTTTCTTTACAAACTGGTGATCATGTTCGTGTTATATTCCTCTGGATATATATATTCTTGAACATTTTGAATAATTTTGTCATTGCTTTTTTTAATCTCTAGTTTTAATAGAGCCTGGCACTGAATATTTTTGAACAGATTACCATTATGTAGGTGCGGGGAATGCTATGGAGAAGTCTGAGAGTATTATGAATTTGATGGACTGTGGGCCAGGGTACTAAGAGGTCTGTGAATGGGGTTGATGGGTGAGCAAGGATGTGCAGAACAGGATTTGGGCAGTCACATTTTTGGAGTTTGTTTGTATAGACTGGCTTCAAGTGTTGGAGATGTTCAGTCCGAAGCAACAAAACGTGGATGATGTTGGTTTCTGTTGGATGTTGAGCAGAAATGGGTAATGTTAAGAGGTGAAAAGAAATAATCTTGGATTTGAACCTTGATTCATGGCTGAACTGGGAAAGAAAGAAAGGAAGTCTCGCATCTATGTAGCGCCTTTCAAGACCTGAAGAATTCCCAAAGCTCTTTACAGCTAGTGAAGTACTTCTGAAGTGTAGTCATTATTGTAATGTGGGAAATATGGGAGCCAATTTGTGCATAGCGAGCTGCCACAAATAGCAATGGGATGATGACAACCAGATGATCTCTTTTAGTGATATTGTTGGAGGGCTTAATATTAGCTAGATCACTGGGGAGAACTCCCCTGTAGTTCAAAATAGTGCCATGGGCTCTTTTATGCCCACCTGAGAGCAGATGGGACCTTGGTTTGCCATCTGATCAGAAAGACACCATCTCCCTCAGAACTGCACTGGCTGTGCTAGAGTCACTGGAGTGGGTCTTGAAACCCATGAGGTGAGAGTGCTACCAACTGAGCATGGATGAGACTACCAACAGGATACTGAGGCCACATACTTGCTGGTCAGAAGAGTGAGCTGCTAGGGAGAGAAGTTTTATCAGGACAGTTCTTTCAACTTTTTTATTGAAGCTTGTGTGGTGTTATAGAAGACCTAAATTGAGCTCAGCTGATAATAGGTACTTTTTGCACTAGAAGCGGAGCAAAGCTTCAATAATTTTTACACAACCGTAGCGCCTAAAATTGTTGTGGCTGCCAGTTGATCGAGAAGCACAGTTTGATAGATTACAAAATCAAAACCGCTTTCTAAATCTGGAAAAGTGGAAAATTGATCTATTAAAATAAGCAAATTGATGGAAATGAGAATATATTGTAAAAAGAAAACTGGGGAAAACTGCAGAAACTTTACAAGTTTTGTTCCAGCTCTTGTCAGGAAATCTGGTCAATTGTTTGCACTCTTAGTTACCAACACGCATTGAATTGGCATTTTGGAGGGTTCAATGCACAAAACTGTAAAGCGCAGTTTGAGTAGTAGACAAAAACTTCTTTGAGGTAGAACAGAGTAATTTGAAGACTCATTGTGAATCTTCAGGGATTGGAGGACGACCCCATGATCTGGTCTTAACAAATCTTAAATTGTGAAATAAAAATAGAAAATTCTGAATGTACAAGAAGTGTTAGTGTCTGGGGGAACAACATGGGAAAATGTTTTGCTTAGAAACTCTTGGACCCAAAAAAATTAGGAATCTATTGAATGGTGTTTACTCTTGAGATGGTGAATGGAATGCACTGTACAGTAGCTCTGCTTAATTACCAAAACAGAAACGCGGACAACTGCAAGAATGCGGTTTATCCACCATTGGTCTCTGTCAAATATAAATTGTCTAACCTAGAGAAAAGGAATCTGTGAATCTGTCATCGGAATAATTGGCTCCTGTTGCTGCAGGCTAAAGGCATGGGGCCAGTCCTGCTTATCTGCACACCTGTTAATGTACCTGGCCACCAGCTGCCATCTTTTCACTGGCCATGATTCTGTAAAATATAAAGAATGGAAAGCATTCTAGTAGCTTGGGCACTCTTGAAATTTCTTGCTATCATATGTCCAGCATTCTGCATTTCATAGTGCTTAATTTTCCATTTTAATAAGGCACTCTAATTACCTATTTCATATGACTTGGCATCAGTGCCCTTTAAATCGTTTTAAAGTGTCATTGATGCTTACTCATAAGGAATAGCTTGTGCTACAGATTTCAACCCCCACCACCCTCTCTGAAGCACAACTTTTTTTTTTTATTTCCAAAATATACTTTATTCATAAAAATCTGTAAAAATTACATTGCCAAACAGTTTCCAAACAGCACCAGAAAATACAAACATTGCAAGGGAGATCAGTTTCCTTCAATACTGTCATGAGTTTCTTCCCAACCCTTCCGTTTCACAATTGTCATGTCAATTACAGTTTTACATTTACAGCAATTGAGAATATTAACGATACAGTTCGAGGGGTTTCCCATTGATCCAGCCCCTCAGTCCAGCTTGTTGGGGGAACCTTACACTGTGGTCTTTCCCCATTGAGCCTTTGCTGCGGCTGCCCCAAGCTTTAGTGCGTCCCTCAGCACGTAGTCCTGGACCTTGGAATGTGCCAGTCTGCAACATTCGGTGGTGGACAACTCTTTGCGCTGGAAGACCAGCAAGTTTCGGGCAGACCAAAGGGCGTCTTTCACCGAATTGATAGTCCTCCAGCAGCAGTTGATGTTTGTCTCGGTGTGCGTCCCTGGGAACAGCCCGTAGAGCACAGACTCCTGTGTTACAGAGCTGCTTGGGATGAACCTTGACA
Source organism: Heterodontus francisci (assembly GCF_036365525.1). NCBI lineage: Eukaryota > Metazoa > Chordata > Chondrichthyes > Heterodontiformes > Heterodontidae > Heterodontus > Heterodontus francisci. The sequence continues at coordinate 49,338,549 of NC_090405.1, read as the reverse complement.
AAAACCACTGCATCTCTTTCCACACCTGCTTTGCAAAGGCACATTCCAGGAGGAGGTGGGCGACCGTCTCTTCCCCACCACAGCCAACGCGGGGGCACTGTGCGGAGGGGGCGAGACTTCGGGTGTGCATGAAGGATCTGACGGGGAGGGCCCTTCTCATCACCAGCCAAGCTACGTCTTGATGCTTGTTTGAAAGTTCTGGTGATGAGGCATTCCGCCAAATGACTTTGACGGTCTGCTCGGGGAACCATCTCTGAAGCACAACAGTTTAAGCCAACATTGTACAAACTGCAGCCTGTGGGCCCTCTGTGCTCCTTAGTGGAGATGACCTGTACCTCCTGAGTTCACAGCTTGGTCACGTTTGTGTTTGTTTCTTATTCGCTGGGTGGAGTTTTGTGGGTCAGGTGGTTAGCAAAGGGCTACCCTCAGTGTTGCCTGATTGGATATACCAAGAGCTGTCCACGTCAGCAGCTTGAAGTATCAAGTTCATGGGAATAATGATTTAAACTTTTTAGTTAGTACCTGAGGCTCCATTGTGTATGCTTATAGGGCCCGTAACGAGAACAAGCTTGGGCACCACTGATCTCAGTAACACCACTCAAGTGATTCAAGCTAGTTCTCGTTCTCGAACCTGATTGCTTTATATTGAAATGCAATGGTGTGCTTTAGCTCCGCTCATTGTACCAACACGTCAAAATTGTGGATCAAGAGAGCAAGAGTAACCCTTAATGACCTCTGTCCAGGCATGGGAAACAGTGCAGAAAAGGTCCACCAAATGGCACCTTGCTTAAACATTCCTAAGCTCAGAGGAAACATTGAACAGATTTGTTTACTCTGGAGAAAAGAAGGTTTGAAGGAAGATTTTAAAGCCTTAAAAATTCTTAGCAGAGTTGGTAATTTAACCTCACTTTGAGATTGCTACAATTCAGGAGCATGTGTTCACAGTTAGAAAAAGATAACTGTGCAGATAGTTTAAATTTAACTGTGCAGATGGTGAATATGTAAAACTGCCTGTAGAGGCTGATCATGGAAAGTTTAAGGGACAATTGAGTAGATATTTGAACGATTAGCTGATTATCAGCTTTTGGGACCAGGCAGATGGACTGCAGTGTCTTTTCCTGTTCTGTATTTCCCATTTCCTGTTTGCCAAAGACCCGGTTTGTAGCACATCAGTGCAAGAGTGCAGCTCATAAATTCAGATTGGTAGCATTTCTTGGAACTGGTGCCAGTGTGTGCTCAGGTGGCGGGTTTGCACATATTCAGTGCACTGAAAAATTGCCCACTGTGCATGCTCAATGTGTGTTATGATAACTGATCACATCATTATCACTTAAAACATTCCAGATTTGCTTCATATTGTATTGCCATTGTGGGATGGGAGGCATGTACATAATGGGATCATAATATACCGTCACGGCATTCCGGATTTCTGAACATCCTTGTAGTTTGTTCTGCCCCCGATGCAGAAATTTGTGGCCAAAGTTAAATTCGTGGTAAGAGTCAAAATCTGTGAAGAGATTTCCTTAGCAAACCAGTTTATTTAGTTACCAGCTGCAGAACACTCAGGCTGTAATAGTTTAGTAGTTATGGTAGCGGGCTTAGCAAGTTGTGAAATTGAACTCAATGAAGCCAGTAATTGTAGGCTGGAACTGGAACAAAGTAACCATGAAATCCGTAGGATTGTTAAAACCCCAGCTGTTCAGAGAAGGCAGCATGTAATCGCCATCTAGTCTGGCATACACGTCCTACACTGTGTGGTTGTCTCTGACTGCCTTCTGAAGTGGCCTAGGAAGCATTTTGGTTGTAAGGACAACTGGTGATGCATGATAAATGCAGCCTTGCCAGCACTCTCAATCCAAGAAAATAAAACTGGAAACTATGGCCAAAGATCAAACAGCTAATCAGAAAAGCCTCAATTATAGGCAAATGGAATTGCAACTTATTTAATGTTTTTAAAAAAATATATATTTTTATACAGGCGGCAGCAGGGATCCTGTGTTATGTGGGCGCCTATGTCTTCATTACGTACGATGACTATGATCACTTCTTTGAAGATGTGTACACGCTGATTCCCGCGGTTGTCATCATTGGGGTTGGGACGCTCCTGTTTCTAATCGGTTTGATTGGCTGCTGTGCCACTATCCGGGAAAGCCGCTGTGGCCTGGCAACTGTAAGTAGAATGAATCATGCCATATCTGAACACAAATTCACAAAGTAAAATATGCTGCTGGTTTATAATTGTAATCAAAGTGTTGGAATTGCAATTAGAATAAATTTTGTTAAATGTTTTTGTCTTGAAATAAGATCCTTGTTGGATCAAATGCTGGTTGGATATTATTCTTGGCTTGAGTTTTAGTTTCTGGTCTCTTTAATGGGCATCACCTGCCTGAAGGAACCAACTTGAATGTTGTGTGGCAGAAATGGTGACTAATGAGCGAAGGAGTAATCACTTTATCCTGAACAGCTCAAGATACTGGCCTTTGTCGGTACGGCCGAGCATTTGTAGAACAAAATCATGAGTGACACCATCTGATTACCCTTCCTTTTAAAAAAGGATGTTGACTCTCATCTCCCCCTCCAATTTATTCCCCTCTAACTGAGGTATGGTTCCATCAATACCAGCTGGCCTCCAGTACGTTAATAAAAATGGCTAATGAGTGCAAGTTGGCAGGCAATCTTAACGCTAGGGTACATTTGCATATGAGCTCGTTCCACACACTGGCTGGAACACCGGCTGGCTGCCTTCTTTGAAGCCAGTTACAGTGCTCGACTTGCTACCTCCCCAGCTAAATCAGCTAACTCATCACAGATTGGGGATCAAACTTGGGACCTTTTGGTCTGTCTGCCTCAGTTGCACAATCTTGAGCAAGTGAAACTTGGGAAATTGGTTTCCAGTTGATTGCGTGAATAGGTGGTGCATGCTGGTGACAGCGTTGAAAGAAACTGGCTTAAAGTCACTGAGCCTAATGATGTAGGGCAGCAAAGCAGATTAGGTAATTGAAACACCCTTTATTAATAGCTCCACAATTCTGCTGATCAGCCCTCTTGCATTATTTATCCACCCAATCAGTACTTGCTGCTTGAAGAAAACAGTTGAGGAATTTAAATTCAGTTAATGAAATAAACCTGGAATAAAATGTTACTATCAGTAATGGTGACATTTGAAACTGCTAGATGGTTGTAAAAACCCTTCTGGTTCACGAATATCCTTTAGGAAAGGAAATCTGCTGTCCTTATCTAGTCTGGCCTGTATGTGACTCCAGATCCTCAGTTATGTGTTTGGCTCTTAACTGCCCTCTGAAATGGCTAAACAAGCCACTCAGTTGTATTCAAGAAAGCGGCTCTCAACTGCCACCTTCTTGAGGGCAATTAGGGATGGGCAATAAATGCTGGCCTTGCCAGTGATGCCCACATCCTATGAATGAATAAAATAAATTGTAACATAGGTTAACAATGTCATGGCATTCTGCAGAAACTGAAGCCTTTTTTTCTCTTTTCCCAAAAGTTTGTGCTGATCCTCCTGTTAGTTTTCATCACAGAGTGGGTTGTCGTGGTACTTGGCTATATCTACAGAGCAAAGGTAAATATACATACACATGGCTACATATGCTTTAACTCCTTATTATTTTGGAGATGGGGTGCTAATATTTATTTCCAGAAAAAGGGGAAAAAAAAAGCCTCTCCACTACTGCACAGCTGTAGGGCAAAAGAATGCCATTGATGTAATATTCAAAAATTATACCATAATTGGCATTTATAATTAGATAAACTGCCTCTAGTATGTGTAATTAAATTATGCTGTTTGTTCAGCAACCTCAAGTCGCATACATCCTGTACTTAGCTATGGCATGTAGGTTCAGATCCCAGCCTTTCTTGACATTTTGTGTTTGCTTTAAATTTGCTCTGCTGATAAGTTATATTGTCAGCATTACAACTCTCTGAATAAGTCATGTACAGTGAGGTCAGATAATACCCCGAGTATTGTATCCATTTCTTGTCACAGACAAAAGGGAAGATACTCAAGCCCTCGGGAATGTACAGAGAGGAGCTTGAAGACTGTTCGCTAGGATTGTAGGATTGATTTACGAGGTGTGACTGGAGTACCTTGGTCCTTTTTCAGCTTTGAAACAGAATTTGAAAGGGTAACTTTGACAGTGGTTAAGAGTGGTTTAGAAAAGATGCACTGAGTTAAAGCTGTTGCAGTAGGACAAGGGAACACAAATTCAAACCAGCAAAAGACAAGTTTAGGCTTGACATCAGGGACTACTCTGCAGTGATTAATGCATGGGATGGACTGTTTGGTAGGGTAGTGGTGGTGAAACTGTGAAATCAATTTATATTCCAAAAAAGAAGCTGCATGCCGTGATAGGGCTGCAAGATCATTCTGGATGAAAAAGCTGGAATGGGCCATCCTTCTCTGTGCCTATGTTGTGCTTAACCAAAATTGCATAGTCTTCAGATGTGTGAGGAAGGTCAAAAATGTTTGTAAAACTTATTCCAAAGAGTGGCATTCTGTGCGCTGAGGTGAACCATGTTGGTGATACTGAAGGAAAACTTTGGAGGTGAATAAATTTGAGAATTGAAAAAACAAGCTATGAATTCATTGGCAGCCTTTGATACCAGCAAGCCAATGTCACTGGCTTAGTTTGTTAACATTGTCTTCAGTTGAACTCCATGCCACCTGCATTGTTCTCCCAAGAGTTCAGGTGCTAAAAGCTAAGAGGCTTATACTGTTTAAACTCTTCCAGGTTTTACTTTGTGTTAAGAATGCAAGCAGTGCCACACCCTTTAGGCCATTAAAAGAGGGTTTATAATGGTTGAAATCATGTGAAAGGTCGTTTGCACCAGCAAGTAAGGCAGTTTATAATGTAAGCTTATCTGCTTTGATAATTTATTCCATTATGACTGCCCAAGAATAATTTCAGATAATGAATTAGATTCAGCTGCAAGAGATTTCATTTCATTTACAAAAATTAGTGTCTATGCTGTATTTGTAATCTTGCACACAGATCCAGTACTTCTGCAGAGTAAGGCTGCTCTGGGTAGAGTCATGTTGTTGTATTACTGTAACAGCACTAACTTTGTATATTACTCTAGTAGTGTCGTCTAGTGACCTTAGTGTGTAAAGTATTCTGGTTCGCTTCCAGGATTCATGCATTACCTGATGAACACTGGGTTATAACTAGCTATATGTTGTAATAACTTTATGTTCTCCTCTCTTTTTAAAAAAAGAGATGGTAAGGGAAGATTTAGCAGAGTAAATGCTCGTGGTTGTTGTATTTCCTACCTAGAATGAGCAAGAATTAGTTTAAAACTACTGTGCTTCACCCTTTTTCTCAGCTGTGAAATTAGTCAACCATGCAACACCAAGGTACCTAAACCTTATTCTATTCCATGCAGGTGGAGGATGAGGTTGATAACAGTATTCAGAAAGTGTACAATGAGTACAATGGAACATACCCAGATGCTGCCAGCCGTGCGATTGATTACGTCCAGAGACAGGTGGGAGTAACTAAACAATGCACACGTTCTGTTTGTTTCACAATTGGAATGTAATCAGTTTGTGTGTCCTTCGATAGATACCTTCCGATAATGCCGTTTGGATTTTAAAGACTCCTTTATCCCATCCCAGTTATTCTGTGCTGCAATGAAAGCTGTAGGCTGCATCCAAGGACATTAGATCGTCTTACCATTAGAACCTTGCATCTGGTGAACACTTCTCTTGCTGTACTCCCCATTAGTGTTACAGCACTCCTGACTAGTTCTGCCAGTTACGAGATGCATCGCCTTAAGAGGCAGCATTGCAGAGATGGTGCTGCTAGCAAATGCAAGTGGTGTGAGCCACTACAGGTCGCTGTTTTTCTGGTTGTAGTTGCACTAAGCACTTGGCCCACGTGCACAAGCTGGCAGTGCTGTTTCTTTCATTGTTGGCTTGAACAGAGTGGTAACCAGAATATTTAATCACATTTATTATTTTTCAATAATTGTACACTTTTTTTTATATTGCTTCCAGTACTCATCAATCAGCCCCATGATGGATATAATTGTAATATTGGCAGAGTTGTTCAGTGGAAAAGCATTGTACCAAGTCTAATACTGTTTATGCAAATGTATGTTATCAAAAGGCTTATCACTTTATCTTCAAGCACTAAAGCCAAACACCAGTTAGATGAATATCCAGTTACTTGGTTTTGTGTGGTTATTTATTGAGAATGTTGGTCAGGACACTGGGAGCACTCCTTTCTCTTCAATTAATGTCATAGTATCTGTCCGGTGAGGCAGACTGTTTTAATGTCTCAATTGAAGGATAGATGACGGTCAGGAGTATGAAACCTTACCCAATGTTAGCATTTGCCTCCAGCCCAGTAGCTTTGAAGCTAGTTTAATTGCAGTGCAGCTACTGCCTTGACACCGAGCAGACATTGTACCTTCCTACTCTTTTGCAATTACATATGTTAGAGTCATAGAGAGATACAGCAGTGAAACAGGCCCTTCAGCCCACCGAGTCTGTGCCAACCATCAACCACCCATTTATACTAATCCTACATTAATCCCATTTCCTGCTCGCATCCCCACCTTCCCTCAATTCTCCTACCACCTGCCTACACGAGAGGTAATTTACAATGGCCAATTTACCTATCAACCCGCAAGTCTTTGGCATGTGGGAGGAAACCGGAGCACCCGGAGGAAACCCATGCATGGAGAACTTGCAAACTCCGCACAGGGAGTTCCCAGAACCGAACTCGGGTCGCTGTAATCACTCTTGTCTCTCTCAAAACTGCACAAAAGCTTGATATTTATAACTTATAGCAAAAAAAAAAGAACTCCCCTTCTCAAGAGAAGGGCGGCGCAGTGGTTAGCACTGCATCCTCACATCTCCAGCGACCCGGGTTCAATTCTTGGTACTGCCTGTGCGGAGTTTGCAAGTTCTCCCTGTGACTGCGTGGGTTTTCGCCGGGTGCTCTGGTTTCCTCCCACAGCCAAAGACTTGCAGGTTGATAGGTAAATTGGCCATTATAAATTGCCCCTAGTATAGGTAGGTGGTAGGGGAATTGAGGGAAGGTGTGGATGTGGTAGGAATATGGAATTAATGTAGGATTAGTATAAATGGGTGGTTGATGGTCGGCACAAACTTGGTGGGCCGAAGGGCCTGTTTCAGTGTTGTATCTCTATTTTTTAAAAAAAAGAGTTGAAGAATCAATGAGTTTTGTCTGCTAATGTGCAATACAGTAATGTACACCTAAGGTTTTAGATGACTTGGCTGCTTTTGTGGCTTACGTGTTTCAAACCCCTCTAGTTCCACTATATAATGCAATATAATCCTATTGCTTTTGTCCTAAATGACCACATTAAACTCACTGGAATAGTCTGACCCAGTTTAAAATTTTATTACTTGAAATGTTTTGTGGCAGTTCCTTCTCAAGTGTATGTGGCAAGTGAAGAATAGTAGAAAACTTTCCATTTAATCTGTGACCTCTACAGTGTTAGTTGACCTTCGCTGTGGCAGCAGTTGGGAAGCTACAATTTACTTCCTAAGCCCCTGGGCTAAGGAGAAGTTAAAACAGGGCTGCTTGCTGTATACTGGCCCCAATGGAAACTGTGTGCGTGTGGGGGTGGGGAGGTGAGTATCCATGCACTCCCCCGGGATTCCTCCTAACATTTGAAAGGCTGGGTTACCTATCTAAAAGAGCATATTGTTGCAGAAAATATATTTTGTGTACGGTAACAGAAATTTTGCCAGCAACTTGTCAAATAAAGAAAAATGCAGAAATCTGAAGTTTTTGCTTGTTTCAATTATTTCGGGACACCAGTTTGAAAAATACATGGTGTAATGAATGCCATGACTACAAGTTTTAACTAAATGTGAATTTTTTTTTTTATAGCTGCGCTGTTGTGGCATCCACAATTACTCTGATTGGGAAAATACACAGTGGTTCAGACAAACAAAGAACAACAGCGTGCCAATAAGCTGCTGCAAATTGGGTGTCAGCAACTGCACAGGCAGCATGAACCGTCCTTCAGACCTGTATTCAGAGGTAAGGCTGAACGAGAGCAAGCAACTGACATTGGAGAAGGAAAATTACTTTGATCAGTTGCAATTTGAAAATGTTCATTTGGCACATATTGCAGTCTGTGTGGATATATTGTCCCACAAATTCCAAATATCTACTTTTAAAATGAAGTGATTGTTCCATAGCAGTGGGCTGTTAACAACATTTGTGAAAATATTCACCCCTTTTCAGCCTATATTGTATTGTTCCACATACTTTTCTTCCTATCTGCACCCTTGCATTATTTAATTTGACTCATTTGCAGGACCTCCTACTTTAACTCCTTTGTTTCCAAAACTGGAATTCCTTTCCTTACTCAGTCTTTTCATTCTGCATGTTTTTAAACACATGTGCATCATCTGTCTTTCAACGCATTTTTTCTTTCGTGCGTGCTTGTGCTGTATCTCCACTTAAGATGGGTTGTCTTCCTGTCTCATCCCTCCCCACGCAGTCTGTGCCTTTGTTTTCAAGAAAACATATTTAAGAAGTGTCTAATAATATAAAGTCACAAGTTTAAGTTCAACACTATTTCCAACCTCTCCTGCCAAAGCAAACTAAGTTTGGCCCAACAAATTGCTGACTTGATGCATTTTCATAGGAAGCAGAGACCAGTTGTAGCCCAGTTTAGGTCCACCGTGGCAAGTTGCGCAATGGATTTGAGTAAATTTGGTTACATGTGGGCTGTCACCAGGGGAGGAAAAAAAGTAACAAAAGTAGCTGTATTGCAGTTTATTTTAAAACAGAAGCACAACTGGTCCACTAACTACCTTCAGGAAAGAAAGCTGCCACCTGTATCTGTAACTCCAGTCTTGCTCTGCGGCTGTCTTAGTGCCCTGGAAGACCATTCTGTTGTAAAAACAATCACTCAAGACGAAGATCCAGCACCACCACCACCTCAATAAATAGGAATGAGCAGTAAATGCGGACTTGCCAGCATCACTCAAATAGCAAGAGCATTTAAAAAAAAATTAAAACTGATCATGTTTTATTTAAAGCAAGTATATAATTCTGTGCTTCAATGTTTTTAGCTGTTAATGTCTAAACTAGAAGAACTTCACATGAATGTTCTTTGTATAACTTCAGAAAGGGTTTTTTTTTCAACAAAATGAATTTAACTGCATTAGTTTGATTTGCAATTGAAAAGTTTGCATGAAATATAACATTTGTTACAATTTATGCCATAACTTAGTTAATTTTGCTTTCACAATAAAAGTTGCAAACCTCGACTCATTGCTTTTTCAAAAGCAAAGTAGGTTAAGATCCCTTATCCATTTCTCTGAGCCATCATCTAACTCCTGTGAAAAAGGCAACTGACTAGTTATAGGTTTGTTCAATCCACCTGTAAACTGGCTGCTACATGTACATTAATGGCCTGCAGATGATTTTTTTCCCCTCCTTCCATCTCTTAGGCTCCTGTTTGTCACTATCCCATAATGATATAGTTGAGGTTATAGACTGAGCGATTATCTAATAACATTGTACCACGCGGCTGCCAGCTCCTACTCTGTGGTTAATCTCCCAACTTTCCTGAAAAACCTGCACTGCTTTCACAGTTTACTAATCTGACACCAATTGCTAAGCAAAAGTGGAGTTCATAGAATCATAGAAATTTACAGCATGAAAGGAGACCATTCAGCCCATTGTACCTGCACCAGCTGACAAGTAGCCGTCCAGCCTAATCCTGCTTTCCGGCTCTTGGTCCATAGCCTTGTAGTTATGGCACTTCAAGTGCATATCCAAGTACATTTTAAACGTGATGAGGGTTTCTGCCTCTACCACCCTTTCGGGCAGTGAGTTCCAGATCCTTATCACCCCTAAGAAAATAACCCTAGTCTATCCAATCTTACCTTGCCTGGAGAATTTTAGTTACAAGGAAACATCCTTGTAAATCTCCCCTGTACCCTCTCTAGTGTAATCACATCTTATAATGCAGTGACCAAATCTGCATGCAGTACTCCAGCTGCGGCCCAACTAGTGTTTTATGCAGTTCCAGTATAACTTCCCAGCTCTTATGTTCTGTCTCAACTAATAAAGACAAGTATCCTGTATACCTTCTTGACTACCTTATCTACCTGTCCAGCCATCTTCAGGGATCTGTGGACTTGCACTCCAAGGTCCCTCCCATTCCTTTATACTTTTCAGTATCCTACCACTTATTGTGTATTCCATTGCCTTGTGAACCTTCCCAAGTGCTTTACCTCAAACTTCTCCTGATTGAACTCTGCCACTGTTTTGCCCACATGAATAGTCATCTTCATCATCAACCACACAGCCAATTTTTGTATCATCTGCAAACTTCTTAATCATACCCCCCTACATTCAAGTCCGAATCATTGATGGATACCACAAAAAGCAAGGAACCTAGTACTGAGCCCAGGAACCTCACTGGTAGCCGTCTTCCAATCACAAAAGCACCCATCAACTTTTGCTTTGTTCCCTGCTCTGAGCCACTTTATCTTGGATCCCATGGGATTTTACCAATCTGCCCTGTGGGATCTTATAAAAAGCCTGCTAAAATCCAGAGTCTACATCAAATGGCCTACCGTCATCAATCCTCCTCGTTACCTCCTCAAAGAATTCAATCATGTTAGTCAGACATGGTCTTTCCTTAACAAGTCTATGCTGACTGTCTTTGATTTAATCCATGTCTTTCTAAATGAAGATTGATCCTGTCCCTTATTTTTCCCATCATTTTCCCACCACTGAGGTTAGGCTGATTGGCCTGTAATTACTCAGCCTATCCCTTTCTCCCCTTTTAAATGTTGGCTGTCCTTCAGTTCTCTGGCACCATATCTGTAGCCAAAGAGGATTGGAAAATGATGGTCAGAGCCTCTGCTATTTCTTCTGTTGCTTTCCTTAACAGCCTAGGATGCATTTCATACAGGTTTTGGGATTTCAAAGATGTTAAGCCCCTTAATACTTCCTCTTTCACTGCTAATTTCATCGAATATGTCACATTCCTCCTCTCTGCAATGTCTCCATCGTCCATCTTTTTTGTGGCGTAAAGTGTTCATTAAGAACCATACCAACATCCTATGCCTCCACACACATTGCCTTTATGTTCCCTATTAGGTCCTGCCGTCTCATTAGTCTCCTCTTGCTCTTTATGTATTTATAATAAATCTTTGGGTTTTCCTTGATTTTACTTGCCAATATTTTTTCATGCCCTTTCTTTGCTTTCCTAATTTCCTTTTTAATTTTCCTCCTACACTTTTTTTTTTATACTCCTCTAGGTTTTCTGCAATGCTGAGCCCTCTGTATCTACCATAAGCTTCCCTTTTCTCTATATCCTCTCTTTTAAGCTTCCACAATTTCAAACTGAGCACATAGGACCAAAAGGCCATTTAGCACCTCAAGCTTGTTCTGTCATTCATTGAGATCATGACTGATCTGTGACCTAACTCCATATAACGTAGTGGATAAAGGCATGAACTGGTGTAGTATTAAATGACATATGGTGGCTAACCTGTGCTGTTAGTTTATCTTGGTCCAGGGCAGTTGTGGTGCTGCTATTGGCCTTGGTACCTTGAACTGGAGAGGAGGGGTGGGGAAAAAAAATTAACCAGGCTCCCTGATTCACTATCCAAGGGCTCAAGCAACAAATGTGTGAGGGTAGGATCAGCTGTGGCTGTGATGCTCACTGGATGACTACTTGTCTGAGATACAAGAGAATTCCAAGGGAAAATGGAGACAGAATTCCTGTGGGGTAGAAACAAAAAGTATAATTTTTATTATCCTTTTAACCACACACAGGGATGCAAGTTTCTGGTGGTGAATAAACTACAGGAAATCATGATGTACGTTATTACAGCTGCTCTGGCATTTGCAGCTATTCAGGTAAGGTTAAAGAATGAGTTGGTATTGACCATAGAACCTTACAACACAGAAGGAGGCTATTCAGCCCATCATGCCTGTGCCAGCTGTGTGAAAGAGCTATTGCTCCCCTGCTCTTATATGAACTTATGCCGGTCTAATGTGGAAATGGAGTACATAGCAATATGTTGGGTTGTTTTGCAAGATTTAAAAACAGCAGCACACATGCTGTGCAGATCTTTCGCACTGAGAACTGAAGCTTCAGTGATACCATGTGTGTTTGCTTTCGACTGGCATGTAATTGACTTGCCTACGCTTGTCGTAAACCACGCCTTTTATGTACCATCTGGTAAGCGATTGATCTCGTACTAGGCTGCACTCTTGTTTTTGTAGGTCATAACCTGCATGGGTGTTACCATTAATGGAAGTTGTGGTAAACTGCTTTTATCTTTACTTTAAAAAAAAATAAAAGCATTATACCTGGTGGCTGATGTAGGGCACCGTCGCATTCAAGGTTGCTGCTACAGAGAATTCAACTTCCTATATGGTGAGAGTACATAGAGGAGGTGGGGAATTACATTATTTTTGGTTTATTATGGTAAATTTTCATTCTTTTTTGTCTCTTCAAAAGAAAAATGTACAGTTCTCCTCTTCCCCCTGCCCCCCTCAAATCACACCATCTATTCAGATTGAAATGGCTTCCAAGGTTTTCAGCTTCATTATTCTTTCCAGTGTTCTGTGTTAAACGGTTTTGTGAAGAAATTCTTCCAGACAGTCCAAAATTCCCCTTCAGCAATTTGATTCATCTGTCTCTGTCACAAGGAAAATGAGCAAGTCCTGGAGACAGTTGAGACCTAACTCCAACCTAGCATAGTTTACCTTGAAATAATGCTCCACCTTTAGCATTTTTAAACTGTTTTAATGTATGCAAGATTTGTAAAATTCCCTTGCCTCTCCTCCAACCCTCCCACCCAGCTCTGACCCACTACCTCACTTGCTGCCTTTCAAAGCTCGAGTGTAAGTTTCTGTAATCTATCCTCAAGCTCAGTTCTCTGACACTGACACTGGAATTGGGCTCGTGGTTTATCTTTTGAACTGTCTCCAGGACTTGAACATTTCTTTTGTGTGTTGGATGATTTGTGAAGATCGTGTAATTGTAGCTTTTCAAGCTCTTCTTTTCAGAATGATGCATTTTGTTTTTACTTTAATGTCCTAGTTATTTTATTCCAATCAAAAAGTTAGGATTATTAAATTGTGGCTATTGATGGTTAACCCATTCTCAAAACGCTAGGTACTAGTAACCCACAAGTAACAAAAGATGCTGCATCTTCAAAATTGTTCCAAAAAATGCCATAAATATTCATAATACATTGATCTGCAAGCGACTCTTTTCTTGCTGTTGTATTGTGGTTTTTGATTACCAGTTTAGAGGACCAGTAGATCTGATTCTTGGCTTATAAGTAGAAACTTTTTAAAATTATCCATTCACAGAATGTGGGCATCACTGGCAAAGCCAGAATTTATTGCCCTTGAAGGTAGTTGTGAGTTACCTTCTTGAACCCCTGCTGTCCCGTGGTGGAAGTACTCCCAAGGTGCTGTTAGGAATGCCAAGATTTTGACCCAGTGACAATGAAGGAATGGTGGCATATTTCCAAGTCAAGATGATGTGTGACTTGTAGGAGAACTTGGAGGTGATGGTGTTCCCATGCACCTGCTGCCCTTGTCCTTCTGGGAGGGTTGGGAGGTGCCTATCATAGTCTTGGTGAGTTGCTGCATTGGTGAAGGGATTAAATGTTTTTAAGGTGGTCGTTAGGGGTGCCAATCAGGTGGGCTTTTTAGGCCTGGGTGGCACTGAGCTTCTTGATTGGAGCTGCACCGATCCAGGCAAGTGGAGAGTATTCCATCAGACTCCTGACTTCTACCTTGCAGATGGTGGAAAGGCTTTGGGAAGTCAGGAGGTCAATAACTCTGTACAATATCCAGCCTCTGGCTTGCTCTTGCAGCCACACTATTTATGTGTTTGGTCCAATTCAATTTCTGGTCAATGGTAATGCTGTTGAATGTCAAGGGGAGATGCTTAGACTCTCCCTTTTGTGGACATTGTGTGTCACAAGTATTATTTGTCACTTATCAGCCCCAGCCTGAATGTTGTCTCGGTCTTGCAGCATGTGGGCACAGACTGCTTCATTATTTGAGGAGTTGCAAATGGAACAGAACACAATGCAGTCCTCAGCGAATATCCATATTTCTGACATGGAGGGAAAATGATTGGGCCTAGGACACTGCCGTGAGGAATTTCTGCAGCTATGTCCTGGGCTGAGATGGCTGGCCTTTAACAGCTGCAACTATCTTTCTTTGACCCAAAAGGTCAGAAGGATCGTGAGGCCCCACTTTCACGGTCCGTATTCACACTGAAAATCAAGATCAAGCGAGCTTTTGCCCTTCTGCTCCACAGGGGATTTCTGTCCTCCCTGAGCTCGCCTTGGGACACCTGCTTGGTATGACTTCAGCCAGTGGAGAGTTTTCACTCTGATTCCACTTGACTTCAATTTTACTAGGGCTCCTTGATGCCACACTCTGCCCTTGACATCAAGGCTGCATTTGACAATCACTTTCACCTGACATGGAACTTGGCTCTTTTTGTCCATGTATAAACCAAAGCTGTTCAGGACTGGAGCTGAGTGGTCCTGGCAGAACCCAAACTGGGCATCAGCGAGCAAATTATTGGTGAGTACGTGCACTTGATAGCACTGTTGACTATGCGTTCCATCACTTTGTTTGAGAGTAGACTGGTGGGGCAGTAATTGGCCGGACTGGATTTGTCCTGCGTTTTGTGGATTGGACATAATTGGGCAATTTTCCTCTTTGTCGGGTAGATGCCAGTGTTCTAATACAGTGTGGCACAGCTCTTTTGCAATCAAATACTGGGCTCCATAATCATTGAGAAGGAAATTGATCACTTGTGAAGTTGATCGGTGTGGTATGTTTGGCAGGAAGTGCTGCCATGTAGGTAATGTAACATTGCATCATTAGAGATAACAAATTGATCGTAACTATGGACATCCAATGGATTTTTACAAACAAAACTATCAAAACCATCTACTGAATTACTGTGTAAACAAAGAAAAATTGTTTCCCTCCCTATGAATAATATGGTTTGCTTTGTCACAAGCTTTTATATCCTCTCGTGAATGTTCCTGCAGCACCATCTCCTGTTGTCAATATTGACCTTGTTGCAATTGTATTTTTATATTAATAAATTGAGTTGCTGAGAAGTAAAAGTTTACAGTTCCATTTTGGAATCGTCTGGAGTTATAAGTTGCATTTTATTTTTCACATGGTGGGGTGCTAGATGCACTGACTGCCTACACTTGACTGTCACACAATCAGCGACAATCCCAGAGGAAACTTGCCTTGTCGCTAAGGGCAGCCGCTGGGCAGCCAATGCTCTTGCAGCTGACGGCGTGTATAATTGCTTAGTTTAATTAAACATTATCTGTTCTTTTGAAAACAGTGGACCTTGTGCTTTCAAGTAACAAACTTTTCCTTCCACGCAATGTGTGTCTGTATTTGGCTTTTGATTATTTTTCCAGTATTAGATATTTTATTGGTTTGGCACATTTACTAAGATGGCATTGAGCAAGGAACTGTCTTGTCTATACTGTAACTTGGAAAGGAGGAGGAGGTGCCTCAGTAATCTTTGGTTTCTTGCTGCCCTGATAAGATATGTTGCTGACTTACTGTAAAGAATGTTATGGGTAAGCAGGTTTAATCCTGGTGTCAGCACATTGGTATGTTACAATTTCATCCTTATTAAAGACCCTGTGTAATGACCAAATTGCTGAGGATTTTTTATCTGCCTCATTTTATTATAGGATGTGGGCTTCCAAGTTAGTCTCAATGCAAATAGTAAAAATTTACAGCCATAACTCTCATTAAGACAAAAGCAAAATGCAGCAGATGCTGGAAACCGGATACAAAAGCAGAAAATGCTGGAGCTACGTCAGGTGGCATCTGTGGAGAGAGAAGCTAAATTAATGTTTCGGGTCGATTTACCTTTTGAAAGCTAACTATGTGCTTAACGCATTGGGCAAGATGAGTAGCTACAGTTGGTTTGTTTGCTTGCTTGCTTTCCTCTAACACCTTTTCTCCCCCCATGCTACAGTCTTACCAAGCAGATTGGAAATGAGCTGTTGACTACCACTCAGCATCATTGGTGGATAGTTAAGTAGAAACCTGTGACTTACACGCATTACTCCGGTCCTTTTCTTTCCCAGTATGTTGCTCATTCCCATTATACCTGATTTGAGGCTTGTGCTCTGTTACTTCCCACAGCAGCCCTTGAGACTTAAGCAATGTGGCATCTTGAATGTCATTGGGGGCGTACAGTTCACCTACATAGATTTGCTGCTGTTGGGTTGCCAGTCAATATCCTTGTCCGATCCCAACACCGCTACCTCATTACTCCAGGTTCACATCCAATTCTACAACTCTAGCCTGCTTTTCCTTCACTCTTTCAGCCACCTCAACCCTAATCTCAAACTCTCTCTCCTTCCTTCCTTCCTCCCCACCACTTTTCCTCAAATCCGGTCTTCCACCAAGCCTCAAGTCTGTGTGTAAATTATGGGCGGCGCAGTGGTTAGCACCGCAGCCTCACAGCTCCAGCGACCCGGGTTCAATTCTGGGTACTGCCTGTGTGGAGTTTGCAAGTTCTCCCTGTGTCTGCGTGGGTTTTCTCCGGGTGCTCCGGTTTCCTCCCACATGCCAAAGACTTGCTGGTTGATAGGTTAATTGGCCATTATAAATTGCCCCTAGTATAGGTAGGTGGTAGGGAAATATAGGGACAGGTGGGGATGTGGTAGGAATATGGAATTAGTGTAGGATTAGTATAAATGGGTGGTTGATGGTCGGCACAGACTCGGTGGGCCGAAGGGCCTGTTTCAGTGCTGTATCTCTAAACTAAACTAAAACTACGTCACTTCTCCCAAGACTTCCTCAGTCCATACCCTTGTTTTTTTCTCTTCCCTCTGAAGTGATATTGCATGTTTTTCTGCTTTAGATACAGTGTAAATGCAAGTATTAAAAGCTCTATAGAAGCTTGCAAGTCAATGAGCTCCATCATCTATGAAGCAGAAGAAGCATAATTTGGTAAGGGCGGAACCCACAATAAGGTTTTGTTTGGGACCTACTCAGCTGAGATGATATCTGTCATTGATGCATAACATAAACCCAACAGCTAAGACACTACATGACCTGAAAGTAGCCAAGACAGCCATGCAAAGGAGAGGGAGATACTGTGCAAACAAACACCGAATCAGTTTGTTAAGAAATCCAAACTGCATATGACAAAGGAAATCTATGTACGGAGGAATCAAGAGGGCACTTGGCCCTGCCATCACCAAAGTTGCTCCCCTGAAGTCAGCAGATGGACTGTCTCTCCCATGTCTGTAACTTATTCTCGTTGACTATCAGTATTAAGAAAACTTTCATCATGGGACAAAGTGTTGCATCTCTGCATCTGATCACACTAAATAACATCCCACTGGAAGTGGTTAACAAATTCTGCTACCTTGGATCTATGACATAATCTGTCACTTGATGCACATTTAGGGAAAGCAGCTACCACCTTTTGGCTGACTTGTGAAGTGTGCATGTTTTAGTTTTAGAGATACAGCACTGAAACAGGCCCTTCGGCCCACCGAGTCTGTGCCGACCATCAACCACCCATTTATACTTCTTTCTTTCTTTTGGGCCTCCTTATCTCGAGAGACGATGGATACGCGCCTGGAGGTGGTCAGTGGTTTGTGAAGCAGCGCCTGGAGTGGCTATAAAGGCCAATTTTGGAGTGACAGGCTCTTCCACAGGTACTGCAGAAAAATTTGTTTGTCGGGGCTGTTGCACCATTTATACTAATCCTACACTAATCCCATATTCCTACCACATCCCCACCTGTCCCTATATTTCCCTACCACCTACCTATACTAGGGGCAATTTATAATGGCCAATTAACCTATCAACCTGCAAGTCTTTTTGGCTGTGGGAGGAAACCGGAGCACCTGGAGGAAACCCACGCAGACACAGGGAGAACTTGCAAACTCCACACAGGCAGTACCCAGAATTGAACCCGGGTCGCTGGAGCTGTGAGGCTGCGGTGCTAACCACTGCGCCGCCAATCCAATCCAATCCAAGCTGATGGCTTACAAGGCCTGTGTTCTCAGCACCTTGCTGTGTGGCTGTGAAACATGGGTGACTTACAGCTACCAGGAAAAGAAACTCCTCTAATTTCCATATCCTGGCAGGACAATATCAAACATGGCTGAGCTCCCAAGTGTGTTGGCACTAATCAAACTGAGGTGGCTTCGGTGGATTGAACATGTCTGCAGGATGGAAGGCGGTCGCCTACCCAAGGACTTTCTGTATAGTGAGGTAGCAGGGGCCAGACGTCCAGTGGGGCACCCAAAACTCTGCTTCAAGGATGCTTACAAGCATGACATGAAGACCCTAAATGTCGACTATCACACCGGGGAGTCACTAGCTGATGAAAGAGGGAAATGCGACATATCCTGTGGACTGGTGTGCCCTACCATGACCAGTTGCTAAAGCAGCTTGGCAACCGGTGGCAATGTCAAAAACTCGCTGCTTCACTTGGCTGCTTCATGTGCAGCACTTGTGGCAGAACCTGCCTCTCAAGGATTGGCCTTCACTGCCATCAGCAAAGGTGCACCAAGAGAAGACACCCCACCTAAATGGATTGTTTGCTACGTGTCCATCATCTTTCGTAGGTGGTAGGATGCCAACCATAGAAACCAACCACAAGACTTAAAGCCACAAGAAATCAATAGAATAGATGATGTAAATCTCCACATGATGAATACTGTTTGTCCTGAAATAGGGAATTTGGAAAAAAAAAACACTCACTGACCTGTGAGTGGCAATTTATAGTTTTAGCAAACTAGCCCTTCTGGGAACTTTTTGAAAAGGTTTACCTTTGTATATCTCTGCATGGTGTGTCTACTGTCCATACAGTGGATGTGATATTTAATTTCTCAAGATTGTCTTAAATCTGACATTTGTAACCATAATTTGTTGATAACTGCTACCCAAGAAATGGTGACAGTAAAAATAGATGAAGCTTTCAACAGCAATAATTCCATCTCCTAGTTTAGGAGAAGTACTTTACTTTCTGCAAATGTAGGAATGTTGGTGCTGAGGAATCTTCCATTTCAGGCGCCTGATGTCTGAATCGAGCGCTCCTAGGTCGGGTACAGCATAGTAAGACACAGCAGAGCTCCTGCTAATCAGTCCCAACATGGCTCAGCCCTGACTTCAGTAGACCACCCTTACTGTATCAGTGTGGTATATTTTCCATTTCCCATTAGTTAGCCTAGGTCTGTATGATATTGACAATTAGTGCTGAATCTGGGATGGTTGTATGCGGTTAGCCTATAATCGCTAGGAGCAGGGTTGAGACTGCCCAATAGCATTTTCCCTAGTGTATTTTACAGCCAGTAGGCTTTCATCCCATCACTCCCAGAGGTGAAGGGTATGTGTCTGACTCTCTGTATCCCAATAAGTGTGCTGATAAATGGACCAAACTGTTTGCCCGTGCCAAGATTCTTTGAAGAATTAATTCATTTCTACTAAGAATAGGGAGTACCTCCCATTCTAGGAAGAAAATGCCTCAAGTGCTTAGCAAAATCTATAAAGAGGTTAAAGGTAAAATGAAAATGCTGGCAATCGATCACAGACCCATTGACATCCAAAAGAGGGAGAATGGGTTTGTGCTTCAGATGGAGACCAGACCGTTCATCAGCTACTTTTATGGGTTAACTCGCATCCCAGTATTTGCCATATAGTGTCGCTGTATCTGATGCAGTTTAAACACTGACCAGCTCTTTTCATGTAGATGAAAGCCAGTATTATTACAGTAGTTTTAGTCCTGAATATTTACACACTATATGCTGTTAGAAGGATTACAGTTTTAAGAAAACTGTCTGTAAAATTACAAATGATAACGGCGGTTTCTCCAGGCTTGATTCAATCACATACTTTTTTTTCCCTCTTTAAAAGCCAGCTGCTGCTTGCTGTGTTTTTCACACAGCATCTTGTAGTAACAAATGGTGCTTGGAAGGATTTTTTTTAAAAACCTTGTTAATGTACCCCTCCCCTGTATTGCACAGTGTTTCCTAGGCAGCAATGGAGCTGTGAATGCCACTGTACTTCCACAAGCGATATGTGATTGCAGACTGGGTGATTCACCTTATTCCTCCTTTTTGGGACAGCACCTGGTAGCCTTTGTGCTTTACTGAAAATTAACAGTGGACAGTAAGAGTTCTGCGTTTGCTTGGGAATAAATCAATGGTACAAACCTGCGAAAGCCACCTGACCTATTGGTTCTTAATTTTTTAAAAATTAGAAAAATGCTGAAAATCTTTCTCCTGTTTAAAAAGTTTCAACTTTTAACAACAACAGATTCTGATGAATATTGGATGCTCTGCTTTGACCTGGTAGTGCAAGGCTGGGTAGGGGTTCCTTTATTTTTTATTGATGCATGCCTTTGAGCAGGCACACTGACCCCATTGTGTCATATTCCCACAATACACAGTATCCTGTGGCAACTTTACTCAAACCAAGCAGCTAGAAAGAAAGTAACTTGAATTGAAATTACTGTTCGTCCCAGAGAAGGGCAGCATTCAGCCTATAAAAGTTATAATTCGTCAGTGAAAATAATTTTAGAAAAATTCAATGGGTGTTTTTGTATTTCAGTATTACCCAAACATGCCAAATCCACCATCTCGTAAGTCGAGACAAACTTGGAAATCGAGATTTGCTATAATCGTGTTGCTATTTTTTCAAATCCAAACCAATATCAATCGACAGTTGGATTAAAAATGAGGTTTATAAACCAACAGGTCCGAGCTGTTTACAAGAACTATTACTGCATCTGGAAATGCTATACAAAAACCTTTTTTAATAATCCTACCGAATACCAGTTGTATCTTGTCATACGAGGCAGAGGGTCATGTTTACCAGCCTACCATCTCTGGTTTGTGGAGTTGATGAATGAGGGGAATATTCTAATTTGATAGAACTGTAGCCAAAAACTTTGTAAAACTGGGCAGAGTGATTACTTGCAAGGCATATCAGTCGCTCTGCGCAAGCGTACCCGTTTTGGGACCGTACATGCGCTTGGAGTCGGGCAAGCCGTCTAGTGGAATCTGCCAAAGCTAGTTTGTTTGCAATTTATGGTGCCACATATGCGTCAACTGGATTGATTGCTGCTTTGAAAGAGTTGTGGTTTTCTAATAGTTGCACTACTATGATTCGGGCTCTAGGCAAGGCAAGCAGCTTCAAGCTCCACATATTTCAGGTAACAGGCAGGGCAGTTCTGATGAAATGTCACTGACCTGAAACATTAACTCCGTTTCTCTCTCCACAGATGCTGTCAGACCTGCTGACTATTTCCAGCATGTCTGGTTTTTATTTGAGGCAAAATGCTTCACTGGCCTCAATCAGGTTTCCTCTACAGTCGCTATCCGGAGTCTAGGCACAAGTGCTGGCAAGGCTGATTGAGTGCACATCCGCAGAAGGATTAATGCTCCTTGCAAGTAGTTATTCTGATTTTTGAATGTGAAAAATCTAGAGATTTCAGAGCCACCTCAGGTTGGCGAGGGAGGCTTAATTTTAATTTGAAATTGCACCTCTTGCAATTAATTCACGGGAGTTGGTCTGTCTGGACATGTGTGCAGAATTGCTTTAGAATCTCTGCTTGAATTGCAAGTATTTCCAGCAGTGATGATAACATGCCGTTATTGCTTGGAGGTGTTCTTTTAGATTAGGGGAAGTGATGAGGGTGGGGCACCTGTGTACAAACTACACTGGACCTGTAATTAAAAGTGACAGCAAGCTCGTAAGCTGGTGAGTGTACACTCTCCCTCAGAGCCCCTCTATTCCCATCTTTTTCTTATTTTGCTGCAAAACAATAGGCTGCGTCCTATAGAATATCCTGAAGCTTAAAAACTTGGACTGTTGGAAGAGCATGTTATATTAGTGAGTGTGGTATGTCGGGAGCAAATCTGCTCAGTAATGAATGCGGTTTTAACTACTTCCAGGTCTACTGGGGCTGCAAATGTGTAGCAGTTCAAAGGATGTTGTGCCATGACATTACTTGTCCTCTGTGACTCAAACATGTCTTAATTACTTGGCTATGTTTTAGTCTGTGACTGGCCAGGTTCATAGGAGGAGGAACTGGAGTGTTTGATTTACACTGTCTCTTTCGAGCTAATTACCCAAGGCTGTGCACCTCCCAACAAATACCACCTGGTCCCATTCATTGACAGACAATCTGGGATTAAATTCTCCAGCCAGCCTAGAATCTTTACAAGGAAACTTTGAAGGGGAAATTGGGAAAATGTCATTGAGAATCCCTGTACCTGTGTCCTCCTGTTTTCATCTCCCCTCCAAGCAAATTGCTTTCTGGTGTTAACATGGATATTTTATTAATCTCATAGCCTCTTAGAGTGTTTCACTGTCCCCAGACCAGGGAGCAGTTTCTTCCAGCTGTGGTTCAATTGGTAGCACTCTTTTATCTCCTGAATCACAAGGTTCCGGGTTCAAGTCCCACTCCAGGGCTTGAGCACAAAAATCAAGGCTGCCACTCCAGTACAGTACTGAGGGAGTGCTGTACTGTTGGAAGTGCTGTCTTTCAGATGATAAACCAAGGCCCCATCAGCCTCCTTGGGTGCATATAAAAGATCCCATGCACTATTTGAAGAAGAGCACGGGAGTTCTCCCAGTGTCCTGGCCAATAATTATCCCTAAATCAACAACGCAAAAACAGATTATCTGGTCATTATCACATTGCTATTTGTGGGTGTTCACTGTGTGCAAATTGGCTGCTGCATTTCCTACATTACAACAGTGACTATAATTCAAAAAGTACTTCATTATCTGCAAACTGCCTTTGACACATTTGGTGTATGTGAAAAGCACTATATAAATGCATCTGAAAGTCTGTCTGTCTTTCTCATGAATGTTGCCTAGTGACCCCCAAAAGTGTGTACCTGTGGGCATTGGGCAAGGTGTTTGACGATCTGCTCTGATGTTTGGCAGTGTGTACAATCTAGGTTAATTCATGAATGACCAGTGAAGCATCCGTGGAACTGTATTCTAGTGAGAGTTGGAATTATCAGGAGAGGAAGGGAGAAATTAGTTTGCTCTGATAGTGAGAGGGCTGAATGAATCAGCTTGATACTGTTCTTTTTCTGTTCTGCTGCAGACTTTGGTTCAGATATCATGCGTTGATGAGAAAGCCAACAGTTGAAATTGCTTCCTTGGGTGTTTTTCAAAAAGGGTTTTGGTTAAGGTGCTTTTTGACTTTCAACCTTTATAGAAAACTGAACTGGGCCACTTGTTGGCTGTAAGTAGTTTACTTGGTGCTTAAGATTGAATCTTGTTCAAAGAACCACCTCCGTGTATCACTCAAGAACCGGTCCGTAGGCATGTTAGGCTCCACTTCTAATGGAATTCCTGCATTCATATAACTGAAACAGGCTCCCTTACCCTGCATAATTATAAACCTACCTTTTTCATGGTTCTGCAAAGCCATCCTTTCCTGAAACCTCTTCCTTCATTACAAGATATGCCACATTTGCCTGCAAAATAAGTTATTACATTTCTGAAAGAATTAATTGGCTCTTCTGGTTGTCTCCATCTTCAATTCATAAACTTGAGCTCATCCAAAACTCTGCTGCTCGTATCTCAACACTCGAAGTCCCATTCATCCATAACCCCTATGCTGACTGACCTACATTGGCTCCCGGCCTGGCAACGTTTCAGTTTTAAAATTCTCATCCTTGTTTTCAAATCCCTCCATGACCTTTCCCTCCCTCTCTCTAACCTCCCACCAGCCCTGCAACCCTCAGATCTCTGCACTCCTCCAATTCCAGCCTTTTGTGCATCCCCATTTTAATTGCTCCTGCAGTGGTGGCCGTGCTTTCAGCTGCCTAGGCCCTGAGGTATGGAATTCCTTCCCAAAACCCTTTCACCCCTCTACCCCGATCTCCTCCGTAGACTTTACTCCTTAGAGTCTCCTTAAAACCTGTCTCTTTGACCAAGCTTTTGATCATCTGCCTTAATAACTTCTATGTGGCTCAGTGTCAAATTTTGTTCGATAACATGCCTGTGAAGCGCCTTGGGACGTTTTACTATGTTAAAGACACCACATAAATCCAAGTTGTTGCCATTTGTTAAGAGCTTTGTGACATTCTGAGGACATGAAAGGTGCTATGTAAAAGTTATTTATTGTAATAGAGAGCTCCCTACTGCAGTGCAATGAAGTAAAGCCACTTTTGGATTGGAGTCTTGAAGTCCAGCATCCATGAGCTGACTGTGTTTACGCTACACCCAGCTGCCTTATCCCAATCACAGATGCAGCAAGGTGATTCACAAATACTGGTATCCTGAAATCCCACCTAAAACTGTTCTGATTTAAAAGTGTCTTGTGCTGAAAAAGTTGTTGTCCTCTCCACTTAAGATCTCTCACCCTTTTCATTTCCCCTTTGGAGCTGTAAAGATTGACCTCCATTTATTTGAGGATTTTGCAAAACTACAAAAAATTGTTTGAGGTGTTGCTGGGTCAACATCAAGAAATTGTTGCAGTAAATTTGTCAATTTTCCAATGGCCTTCAAAGGCTGGATCTCTTGTTCCAGTCACTGCTTTGCTGATGGGCGGCTGGCTTGCAGTAGTTTGCGCTTTGGAATTTGATTCAGGGTGTGGGAAAGGTTGTAACGAGAAGGCATAAAGGGTATCCTTTTACCCATTGTAATCTACTCCACATTATTTACTAATTTGATTTGTGTTGGACGACTAACCATAAGACTAGTAAATAACTCAGCATGGAACAATTGGAAATTCTCTTGCATGGCTTTGTAGTTTTTCACTGGCCTCCCCCACTAAGCTCCAAACTCCTTTGTTTTCCTCTTGCTGAGGAATCTCCTTTTGTGATTTTTACCTATAGATTTATCCAATTTCTAAGTGAAAAAGAAACTTCATTCAATAGTACCTTACCATGTCCTCAGGGCATTGTAGTGCACTTTCTTCTTTCTTTTGGGCCTCCTTATCTCGAGAGACAATGGATACGCGCCTGGAGGTGGTCAGTGGTTTGTGAAGCAGCGCCTGGAGTGGCTATAAAGGCCAATTCTGGAGTGACAGGCTCTTCCACAGGTGCTGCAGAGAAATTTGTTTGTTGGGGCTGTTGCACAGTTGGCTCTGCACTTTAGAAACATTGAATTACTTTTGAATTGCAGGCCTTAAGTCAACATGTAGCAAATTCCTGTAAACAATGAATGACGAGCTGATGCTTTTAGCTGAGGCAGTAATGTTGACCAGAACCCCGAGAGAACTGCCTGCTCTTTGAATAGGGCCATGGGATCTCAAACGAGCAGTTTGATCTCATCCAGTGATGCGGTTCTATTTATACGCTCGAGTTCATGTAATGTCTAATTTTGTTTAAGTTAATCACAAAGTTTGTTTTTCTGTTGGAGCACTGAGAGCTGCACTCAAAATGAAGGCCGAGATGTTGTGCCGAACCTTTAACCTACTCAAGATCTAAATAACTACCTACCCTTCATTCTACTATCATCCATGTACCTATCCAAGATACGCTTAAATGCCCCTAATGTATCTGCTTCTACTACCACCGCTGGCAGTGCATTCCACGCACCCACCACTCTGTGTAAAGAACCTACCTCTGACATCTCCCCGAAACCTTCCTCCAATCACCCTAAAATTTTGCCCCCTGGTGATAGCCCTTTCCACCCTGGGAAAAAGTCTCTTGACTATCCACTCGATCTATGCCTCTCATCATCTTGTACCCCTCTATCAAGTTACCTCTCATCCTTCTTCGCTCCAATGAGAAAAGCCCTAGCTCCCTCAATCTTTCTTCGTAGGACATGCCCTCCAGTCCAGGCAGCATCCTGGTAAATCTCCTCTGCACCCTCTCTAAAGCTTCCACATCCTTCCTATAATGAGGCGACCAGAACTGAACACAATATTCCAAGTGTGGTGGAACCAGGGCCTTATAGAGCTGCAGCATAACCTCGCGGCTCTTAAACTCAATCCCCCTGTTAATGAAAGCCAACACACCATACGCCTTCTTAACAACCCTATCAACTTGGGTGGCATCTTTGAGCGATCTATGGACATGGACCCCAAGATCCCTCTGTTCCTCCACACTACCAAGAATCCTGTCTTTAAGCCTGTATTCCGCATTCAAATTCGACCTTCCAAAATGAATCACTTCACACTTTTCCAGGTTGAACTCCATCTGCCACTTCTCAGCCCAGCTCTGCATCCTGTCAATGTCCCGTTGCAACCTACAACAGCCTTCCACACTATCCACAACTCCAGCAACCTTCGTGTCATTGGCAAACTTGCTAACCCAGCCTTCCACTTCCTCATCCAAGTCATTTATAAAAATCACAAAGAGCAGAGGTCCCAGAACAGATCCTTGTGGAACACCACTGGTCACCAAGCTCCATGCTGAATACTTTCCATCTACCACCCTCTATATATGATCATGGCTGATCACTTCAATGCCTTTTTCCCACACTATCCTCATATCCCTTTATATAATTTGCATTTAGATATGTCAATCTCTGCTTTAAACATACACAGTGACTGAGCTTCCACAGCCCTCTAGGGTAGAGAATTCCAAAGATTCACAACCCTCAGAGTAAAGAAATTTCTCCTCATCTCTGTCCTAAGTGGCTTCCCCCTTATTTTGAAATTGTCCGCTGGTTCTAGACTCCCCAACTAGGGGAAACATCTTAGCTGCATCTACCCTGTCTATCCCTTTAAGTATTTTGTAGGTTTTAATGAGATCACCTCTCATTCATTCTTTGCAGCTCTAGAGAATACAGGCCCAGTTTCTCCAATTTCTGTTCATAGGACAGTCCCACCATCCCGGGAACAAGTCTGGTGAATCTTGGTTGTACTCTCTCTATGGCAATAATATCCTTCCTAAGATAAGGGGACCAAAACCGCACATGTGCGGTCTAACCAAGGTTCTATACAATTGAAGCAATGGTTGCAACTGTGAATTGAAATACTTATTCAACCTCTGTGGTTAATGTTGGCCTGCACTGTGTTGGACCTATGGGGGGAAAAAATGCTCTGTTTACAAAAATAGATAGAAATTTGAGGAACCATTTATGTGATCCAGTAGGCAGGCAACATGTTTTAAATGTTCAAGTGGGGGAAGTATTTTGCTCAAGTGATATGCATGAGTATGTAAATTGGAAACATTTTCAATGGCTGTGCTCATTTTAATATGGAAATGGAGATGAGGCTTTATTATGAAATCCTAGTATTTGTATTGCAAATATTTCTGGACTTTAACTTTTGTCTCTGACCTGATGTATGAAAGCCTTGGGGTTTTAATTTTCATCTCATCCAGCACAAAGTAGTATGGTTTCTGAATGGAATTTTTTTTTAAACATTTCATGGGATGTGGGTGTTGCTGGCAAGGCCAGCGTTTATTGCCCATCCCCAATTGCCTTTGAACTTTATAGGCCATTTCAGAGGGCAGTTAAGAGTCAGCCACATTTCTTTGCGTCTGGAATAGTACGTAGGCCAGGCAAGGCCAGCAGATTTCCTTCCCTAAAGGGATTGGTGAACCAGATTTTTTTTTTACAACAATCGATAGTTTCGCAGCATCATTACTGATAACTAACTTTCAATTTCAGATTTTTATTAATTAGCTGCTGTTAACTAATTCCACTAGCTGCTGTGGTGGGATTTGAACCCATGTTCCCAGGATTACTACTGCAGGACATTACCACGACGCCGCCACCTTCCCCATTGTGAGTGGGCCATTTGGTTTCTTTGAATCTGCTCTGCCATTTTATTAGCCATACCTCCTTTTTTTATCTCTGCTCTTTCTCTGAATATTTTCATGTTTTTGCTTCCCAACTAAACACCTCAATTGATTTCCAGTTCTGATGAAGGGTCACTGACCTGAAATGTTAACACTGCTTCTCTCTCCACAGATGCTGCCAGTCCTGCTGAGTTTTTCCCGCACTTTCTGTTTTTACCTCAATTGATTAACTGTCAATTTTCTTTTGCTTTTAACAGACTTACTATGCATTCCAACATCTCATCCTCTATTCCACTGATGGAAAAAGGAGTTGGATCCTATCTACCCAACAATTCATTATTATTTTAAACAATTCAGTCAGGCCACTTCTTTATTCTCCAGAGCATAGAATGCACATTTACCCTGTCTGTTGTCATAGTTCAGTCACTTCAGGTCAGATGTCATTCAGGTGAATTGTTGCTGGATTTACTCCATGGTTAGTATATCTTTCCCATGATAGAGTTCCAGCCCTCTTTATAATTTGGAGTGGTAGTACTTGTATATTCAGCATCCTTTGTGCTCCCTACTGAAGGCTGCAAAATGTGCTTGTACGCTCATTGCTATACCCAGCATCATCATTGGCAGCATAGACAGCATCTGCAAATTGTTTTTGACTTTTTTGCTTGCTTGTTTGTAATAAAGTTGTTTTTTTTTCCTGCCATTGCTTCTCACAAAAGGTGGTGCATTTAGGATTACAGTTTTGTGGAAGCCAATGGGACCTCTGAAGTGGCCATCAAGTAGAAGCTAAGGTTACATTTATTAAATGGAGTCGCCTTAGAATTTAGCAGTTTTTCACTCCTATTAGATAAAATTGAAGAATTCTGCATTTGGCACCTACAAGATTGATCTTTGCCTTCACCCCTACATTCAGCTTCTTCAACCATAAGCAATTCAGGGACATGTAGCAGAAGCCACTGGTGTTTTTATGTGCCGAAGCTATATTCAAAAGGATGGTTTCTCCTCCCCAAGAGAGGGATGCTGGAGAGAAGCTAGCTGTGAATAACTAGAAAAAAATTTTGGTTTTTGATGTGTTTGAACAAAAATAGAACTTTAGATTAGGTGTAGGTTTCATACCTTGTGCACAGCATTTTACTTGATTAAAAAGATCGGCGTGTGAAATTTGAATTCAATTAATAAATCTGGAATTAAAAAAAAAAAAATCTAGTCTGATGGTGACGATGAAACCATTGTCGATTGTTGTAAAAACCCATCTGGTTCACTAACGTCCTTTGGGGAAGGAAACCTGCTGTCCTTAGCCAGTCTGGCCTACATGTGACTCTAGACCCACAGCAATGTGGTTAACTCTTTTAAATTGCCTAGTAAGCCATTCTGTTCAAGGACAATTAGGGATGGGCAGTAAATGCTGGCCTAGCCAGCGATGCCTACATCCCATGAACAAAAAAAAAGTGACTTTAAAGCTGCAGTCTCTTTTTTAAAACTTGTTTGTGATAAGTTGTGGTAAATGCACAGTCTGCATGAGTGGTTAAATCAGCTCGAGGAAAAGATGTTGTACGTGAGCTAATATTACAAAGAGGAGCAAAGGTTAATCTTTTTGTTACCCTGCATGTTTGTCGAACTCGCCTCAACCTGCAGTTTTGCTTTGCAATTTTTTTTTTGATCTTAACTCTAACAGGATGTAACTCTTCCCAAGCTAGCTTTCACTAATTGTAAACTTGACCTTTTTTCCCCTCCTAGATACGAGTTGACTTGCCAAAAGTTTTCTTTTTAAAAAAAAATAAACAAAATTTATGGCTCTGTCTGATGTGGAAGCCTATTACTATACGAACATTTATTTTGCCATGTTTTATGAATGTTTTGTTTTTAAAGCTGTAAGACCTGTTCATATTTTAAACCCTTAATGGGTGCATAATTTCCTGTTGTTCTTGAAGAGATGAGTCATGACCACCATATCTAGTCTGCTTGGATGTTACTGAAATATAGAACCCTGGTTGGCTAGAAATGATTACAAAGTAGTAATCTAAGGTTCTTGTTACTTTTTCAAGCTGCCAGAGTGAAGCTAAATTGGGTTGACTGCTGTCTGAATCCACCTATTGGATTACAGTCTTGATCCACTCCCAGCAGTTAATGCTTTTTCAATTTTGTTTGGGCTTTGTGTTCTCACTCCAGCAGCAGCTGCTGCCAGTAAGGATGCTAACTTGTCAACGTGGCTATGTGCTCGATCCATGATCCATTAATGAGGTTAACAGGGTATTGCCAGGAAATCAAGATTTCTCAAACATCTAAAGTCTTCATTTGGCTATTCCTCAGTTTTGCTCATAGAAGGAGGACATAAAGCAACAGATTCCTTGAAGTCCATGACTGCTTTAGTGGTATAAAATACTGGAATGTTTGTGTAAAACTCAGTGAATCCTGTAATTGAATGCGGAGGTTGTAAGTTTCTTGTCTTCATGCTTCATTTTGAAGATATCAAGTGATTCAGAATTCAGAGTTCCCATTAATGTGGAAATTTCAGGAGTCAGACTTGAGCTTTCCAAACTGGATTGTTATGTATCTGTAGGGGTGATGCTGTTTCATGCTGGTGCAGACTGGGTGTAAGCTGCTGTATTGTAGCATCCCCTTGCATCTCAATTGAAACATCCATCTTTTTGGAATATACCCAATCTCAAATATATTGATGAATTGGAGACTGATGAAAATCTGGTGGGGTTGCTGTTTGAAATGCTGTAAAGCAGTGAATCCTTTAGACTGAAGCAAGCCAGACAGAAGTTCTTCTAAGTCCATGCTGCCCTCACAAACATAGTACATATTGGCTTTCTATGGATAGGATCAGACAACCATCAAATATGCTTAATGATGTGTTGAATGTATTCTTTTCTTAATGAAACATCCTCGTATGATTTTCTCTGAAATATTGTGAAGTTGCTGACTTGTCTGGGTGCAGGTTCCTGCACTCTCCTGACTACCAGTCCTCCTTTTTGCCCCCTTTTGTTTCCTTGCTTGCTATCTTTCCCCTTTTGCTTTTTTCTTCTTCCCCTTTTTCATTTCCCCTCCCCTAATTTGGAAGGCAAAGATAAAATGTGATTAGGATTTGGTGGTTTCGTTAGTAACATCTCTATTATACTATTAATGTCAATAAGTCTCGTGATACTGCAAAGGCTATGGGCCTTGACAACAATTGCGGCAATAGTACTGAAGACTTGTGCTCCAGAACTAGCTGTGCCAGTACAGCTACAACACTGGCATCTACCTGGCAATGTGGAAAATTGCTCAAAAATATCCTGTACACACAAAGCAAGACAAATCCAACCCGGCCAATTACCGCCTAATCAGTCTACTTTCGATCATCAGAAAAGTGATGGAAGGTGTCGTCGCCAGTGCTATCAAGTGCATTTGCTCAGCAATAACCTGCTCACTGACACTTAGTTTGGATTCTGCCAGGGCCATTCAGCTCCTGATTTCATTACAGCCTTTGTCCAAACATGGACAAAAGAGCTGAACTCGTGAGGTGAGAGTGACTGCCCTTGATATCAAGGCAGCATTTGACCGAGTATGGGAATCGGGGAAAACTCTCTGCTGGTTGGAGTCATACCCAGCACAAAGGAAGATGGTTGTGGTTGTTGGGAGGTCAATTATCTCAGTCCCAGGACATCACTGCAGGAGTTCCTCAGGGTAGTGTACTAGGCCCAACCATCTTCAGCTGCTTCATTAATGACCTTCCCTCCATCATAAGGTCAGAAGTGGGATGTTCTCTGATGATTGCACAATGTTCACCATTCGTGACTCCTCAGATACTGAAGCAGCCCGTATCCATATGCAGCAGGACCTGGACAATATCTAGGCTTGGGCTGATGAGTGGCAAGTAACATTCACACAACACATGTGCCACGCAAAGACCATCTCAAAAAAGAGAATCTGAGAATCTAACCATCTCTCCTTGACGTTCAATGGCATTACCATCGCTGAATTCCCCCACCAACATCCTGGGGGTCACCATTGACCAGTAACTGAACTGGACCAGCCACACACACGCTGTGGCTACAAGAACAGATCAGAGGGTAGGAATTCTGCGCCGAGTAACTAATCTCCTGACTCCCCAATGCCTGTCCACAAGGCACAAGTCAAGAGTGTGATGGAATACTCTCCACTTGTCTGGATGAGTACAGCTCCAACAACACTCGAGGTTCGAGGGCAGCATCCAGGGCAAAGTAGTCTGCTTGATTGGCATCCCATCCACCACCTTCAACATTCAGTCCATTCACCAATGGCAGTGACGCACAGTGGCAGCATTGTGCACCATCTACAAGATGCACTGCAGCAACTCACCAAGTCTCCTTCGACAGCACCTTCCAAACCCACGCCCTCGACCACCTAGAAGGACAAGGGCAGCAGATGCATAGGAACACCACCACCTGCAATAAAAGCAAAATACTGAGGATGCTGGAAATCTGAAATAAAAACCAGAAACACTGGGGAAATACTCAGCAGGTCTGGCAGCATCTGTGGAGAGAGAAGCAGAGTTAACGTTTCAGATCAGTGACCCTTCTTCAGAACTGGCAGATATAAGAAATGTAAAAGATTTTAAGCAAGTAAAGAGATAATGCAAGAGGTGTTGATAGGACAAGGTCACAGAATAGCTGACCAGAAGGTCATGGAGCAAAGGCAAACAATATGTTAATGGTGTGCGGAAAGCCACCACCTGCAAGTTCCCCTGCAAGCCACACACCATCCTGACTTGGAACAATATTGCTGTTCCTTCACTGTTGCTGGGTCAAAATCCTGGAGCTGCTTTCTTAACAGCACTGTGGCTGTACCTACACCCCAAGGACTGTGGTGGTTCTAGAAGGCAGCTCACCACCACCTTCTCAAGGGCCATCCTGGATGGAATAAATGCTGGCCTGGCCAGTGACACCCACATCCCATGAATGAATTTAAAAAAAAAAACCTCCAATTCTGGTCTCGCGCAATTCTGATCCCCTTTGCTCCACCTTTTTGGCGTGCCTTCCTCTGTCTAGGTCCTAAGCTCTGGAATACCCTCTCCAAACCTCGCTACCTCAGTACCCCTCTCTCTCCTTTTAAGGCTTTCCTTAAAACCTACCTCTTAGACCAAGCTGTTGGTCACCTGTCTCTATTGTGCTTGGTGTTGAATTATTTAATGTTCTCGTGAAGCGCCCTGGGATGTTTTACTGCGATTAAAGATGCAATAAAATGCAAGCTGTTTCCATGCCTCAGATTTTACGAATTTAGGAGCATAGGAACAGGTGTAGACCATTCAGCCCATCGAGCCTGCTCCGCCATTCAATTAGATCATGGCTGATCATCTACCTCAACGCCACTTTCCTGCGCTATCTCCATTTCCCTTTATTTATTTGTCTCCAGAAATCTATTGATTTCTGTCTTGAGCATGCTCAGTGAAATATTTCAAGCCAAACTTCTGGGTTGCATTATATTTTGGAGATACTCTTTAAGGATTGTGTAGCTGAGAAGAGTCTGGTGGTGCAAATTCTATGCAATCATTTCAGAGAAGGAGATCGGTTGATGGCCTTTCTTCAGTTACATAATTTGCCCCCTTCTCCATGTTGGAATAAAAGTAAAGAACGTACAAGTGTCTCCTTTTATTGGCCATCCTCCAGTTCAGTA
The DNA here is from genome assembly GCF_036365525.1 of Heterodontus francisci. Classification (NCBI taxonomy): domain Eukaryota; kingdom Metazoa; phylum Chordata; class Chondrichthyes; order Heterodontiformes; family Heterodontidae; genus Heterodontus; species Heterodontus francisci. Next base: position 49,305,170 of record NC_090405.1, on the reverse strand, counting down.
CATAATGGATGCAATTGTATATTGGAGCTGCTGCTTAGTGCCAATGCTGTTAATTACATTCTTCTGATGAACACTCCCCTGTGTATTGTTTATATTTAACACTTGGAAACCTTGTCCTTTTGCATTATGCTGTTAGATAATGAGCTCTCCAGGCCATGTACAGATGTAGAGTTGCAAAAATTGAAGGGAAACTCTACATGCAAATACTGCATATTGCTAAAAACTTGTCTTTTATCTCCAACAGCCCCATTACTTTTTTTAAGGGCACTTGTGTTTGAAACATTTGATATTTTACATTTTCTGCAAGTATTTGCATGCTGGACAGAGTGCCTGTTGTATGCATAATTGGCAGATGATTACATCACCTGGTAACGTCAACCCAGTCCCTTGGGCAGTGCTATTCAGGGCGAGAATCCATCTGGCCCACACATTTCCACTGGCAAAACTAAATTTCTGCAACGTTGGTCATGTAAAAGGCAAATCTCAGACCGATTCTATTGGAAGGCTCTTCCCACTGATCATGATCAGCACATGGAACTAATTAGATGCTTCAGTGGACGAACTTTAGGTTGGTTGAACTAAGATGAGCCGAATGGCCTTCCTCACCTGTTAATGTGATCTTGTTTGGCCAGGTGTGAAATTAAGCTGTGTAATTTGTTTTTGCTCATCTCACTCTTGAAGTTTTATGGAAATTACTTTTTTGGGGGGTGGGTTTTATGCTAATTAAGCAGCAGGCCACTGTAATGGAAGGCAAGGTCTGGTGGCCACTGAGTTTGGTATTTGAGTGTACCTTAAGCAGAAGGTGCTTTTCAGTTCACCCCAGTAATGTTTACTGTTTTCTTCCTAGTTGCTGGGCATGCTGTGTGCCTTCGTTGTGCTGTGCAGGAGGAGTAGGGACCCTGCCTACGAGCTCCTCATCACTGCAGGAACCTACGCATAAACTGCTTCCTAAATGTTCTGTTCGTTTTTTTTCCTCCCCTGCCTTCTCAACCCCCATCCTCAAGCCTGCCATTTTCACTACTGGAAAGCTCAGAGACCAGTCTATGACACTAAAGTCATTCTCCTTTTTGTATATAGCAAGTAAGCCTAAAGCACATCTTACACGGTCTGAACTGCTGGGGATAGTCGCACGAAAGTACGCATTTGATGGGTGTACCTGAGACCCTGTATAACTAGTAGAGATTAAACTGTACAAAAAATGACTACTAATACTGTAGCAATCAAGGAAACTAATCACTAGTAACTGACAAGTGTATGTGAGCCTGATCTTCCAAGATTTAAGCATTAACTTTATTGTCCTTAGCCTATAAACTGAATTTTGTTTTAGTTTTACTGTGTGTACTATCAAGATATTTTGCATTGTATAGTATTTTTTCCAGTTTGCTGTCTGTGTAGCGAAATCTGATGAAGTTTGAAGTTGGCTGTTGAAATAATGCAGCCTTTTAGCAAGTATAGGGTATGTGAACTGAATTAATGAAAATAAAGATTGTTGAAACTGAAGTTGTTTTTTTTTTTTTGGTTTAAATGTGATTGGACGAGCAAAAGCCATACCTTTCCAAAAAGGATTGCTCTGCACTAAGCCGGGAAGCTCGTGTGAACCCAGGTTTGTTTCCAGGGCTCTGTTGACTTGGCAGATCTCATCTAGGGTACATGTTGAAGTATCACAATTGGTTTCACTATCCATCGCCTAAGGAGGGGGGAAATTTATTCACTCCTGCTCCTAATCAATGGCAGGTAAAATACTCCACGGCACTTTTCAAAGAAGAGATGGGGAGCTCTGTGTCCTGGCCAACAACTAATACTGCCAAAATAGGTTATTTAGTCATTTCTCTCAATGCTGTTTGTGGGCACAAACTAGCTGCTACATTTCCTATGTTACTGATGATATATCAACAATACTTCATTGGCTGTGAAGAGAAATGAGGCATCCCCATGTTGTGAAAGATGCTGTATAAATGCAAGTTTAAATAGGAAAAACCTAAATATTACTTCAAAATAAGACAAGATCATCAAACCAAAAATGGCAAATCTAAACTAGTTAAATTACATTTCAAATCCGTGTAGGAAGGAGTTTCAAGCAAAGGCCGGATGACTATTTTGGAATCTACTTGGAGGTATCATTAACTAGTGTTCAATGCCATTTGATTTTCTTGTTACCGTTTCAATCAAACCCTTGAGACACTTTTGTATTACTGAAGTGCCACAGATTCTTAAGTTGATGGCAACATCAAAGATTAAACTTGCCAGGTTTGCTGTGGCTGACAATGAATTGGGTAAGTCTATCTTTGGTGTCACTGTCACCTGCACAGGACCCACATGTTGGAGCCCACCAGCAGAACGGTGGAACAGTTTACAGCCAGCGTGTGTGATGCAATGTGTTGGAATACTGACTTTTTAATCTCAGATGATCTGGGTTTAATGCAATCAGCATTGGTGAAATGAAAGCCTCCTCTCTAATGAGTAATAGTACTAAGTGAATTAGTTTGTTCAGTCCCCATTTAGTTCTCTGTGTATCAGTTCATATAAAAACGAGACTCATCTCAATAGCAGAAAACATTCATTCTAGCTTTTTAGCAGGTCAGTAAGACCCTCCATACGCCAATTAATTGCCAATGATGTAAACTACCATAAAGGGTAGTTTCTCTACAGAATGGAAATCTTACACTGGAGCAATAGGAGTGTTTTACTAAGGTTGGAATTGCACAGCATAGGAAAGCCAGTTGCCACTGAAATCTCTGGAAGACCATAATAGGAACAAGAATAGGCCATGCAGGCCCTCAAGCCTGCTCCACCATTCAATGAGATCATGGCTGATCTACCTCAACTTAACTTTATCACCCTGTCCCCCTATCTCTTGATTCCCTTTGTGTCCAAAGATCTATTTCAATCTTAAATATACTCGACAACCGAGCATCCACAGCTTTCTGGGGTGGAGAATTCCAAAGATTCACAACCCTCTGAGTGAAGATGTTTCTCCTCATCTCTGTGCTAAATGGCTGACCCCTTTATTCTGAGACTGAGACTCCCAGTTCTGGGCTCTCCAGCCAGGGAAAACAACCTCTCAGTATCTACCCTCAGAATTTTATACGTTTCAATGAGATCACCTCATTCTTCTAAACTCCAGAGAATATAGGCCCATTCTACTCCAGTATTCTAACTCTCACCACAACCTCCATTGTAATTTGAAGATCCCACTGTTTTTGCCTCTGCTCCTCTGTCGGCAGATTATTCAGAAAGTTTATCACTTGAAGTAACAGGACAAAAGGCCATTTGTCTCATCAAAGTTCATCCTCAGTATGTTAACACTCTTGCCTTAGCCACTTTGTATTGAATAATCCCAACGTTCTTGCCCTGTTTGGTAAATTATTCCAAGCATTTATCACTAAGTGAAGTGTTATCAGATCTGAATTTAGTTTTTGCTAATTTTTCAATTATGTTCTCCGTCCCTACTTTTGTTTAAAAACTAATTGGATCTCCAATGCCCTCAATTATTAAAAAAATTAACTTTGTGAATTCACATTCTTTTGTTTAAATCCCTCGTTGGCTTCTCCTATCCCTATCTCTTCCAGACCTTCAACATCCTCAAAACACAGTTACATAGAATATTACAGCATAAAGGCGATTCAGCCCATGTGGACATATATTATGCTCCACCTGAGCCTCATTCTATCAACATCTCCTATTTTTTTCTCTTTCATGCACTTATCCAGCTTTCCTTAAATGCATCTGTGCCCTTCTACTTTCATATGGACATGCATTATGAATTAGCAGCAGGAGTAGGCCATTTGCCCCCTTGAGCCTGTTCTGCCATTTGATAAGATCGTGACTGATCTGTTTGTGGCCTCAACTCTACTTTCCTGTCTACCTGCTATAACTGTTGACTCCCTTGTTAATCAAGAATCTAGCTCAGCCTCTTGTGCTTCCCTCCCTTCCTTCGTCCACTATTGATGGCTGTGCTTTCAGTCACCTTGGCCACATGCTCTGGTATTGCATCCATAAAGCCCACTGCTCCTTTGATACCCTCTATAAAACCCGCGTCTTTCACCAAACCCTACTTATTCCTTCCTCGGCTTGACATTTCATTTTCCTTACATTTTCCTGTAAAGCGCCTTGGGATGTTTTTCTGTGTGCAATGCTGTTGCAAGCTGTTGTGAATGTGTCCTATTTTCCTGGCTGGCTTGTATTCTGTGTGCATCTCATCTACATCACTTAATGCTTTGCTGTCCATCGTGATTGCCTTTCCTCAAGCTTCTCCATCCTTTCGCATGTCCTTTGCTTTGTAGTTGGGTTGAGTCTTTTCTTTTGCACCCGTTCCACATCAGTTTTTTTTTTGTGTGGTGTAGTGTCCAAAATGGAGTGCTGTACTCAGTGATCTGACCTGTGCAAGAGTCAGTGAACAGCAATGGAAACTCTTCCTCTATATTAGTGCCATTGACAGTCTCCCTACTGTCATCCTGGCTGAGATGAGCTAACTCAACACTTCCCAGAATTTAATCTGGGCTTCTTTTATCTGGCTTAATCAAAGAAGAGTAGGTGAGTTTGCACCAGTATCCCTGCCAATATTTAACCTCAACCAACATCATTAAAACATTATCTTGTCAATTATTTCAATTGTGGGACCTTGCTGTGCGCAAATTGACTGCCACATTTCCGACATTACACCAGCGACCACTTCAAAAGTACTTCATAGGACGTTCCAAAGTGTTTTAATGCCAAAGGTGGGGAAAGGCGCTATATAAATACAGGTCGGTCTTTGGAAAAGTCACCAGCTGGATATAACAACCAGTCCATCAGGAACTTGGAGTCGTAGAGTCATACAGCACTGAACCAGGCCATTCGGTCCACCGAGTCTGTGCCGACCATCAACCACCCATTTATACTAAACATTCCACCTGTCTGTGGTATTTTTCGTATTTGTAGTCATGGTATTGCCAAGGTCCTAAATAAATGATTTGCCAAGTACCGTATGTTGTGATATAGAGTAACCCCTTATTAATGAGCCACAGTCACTACCTATAATGTTCGAGCCTCAGGCAAGTTCATTATTTTCAGCAGTTGTGTTAATCTTTCACATTCAAAAGAAATTCTGGTACATTTTTTTTGCTGTAGGGTTTGTCTCCTTCAAGTATCAAATGTTTCTTTGCCCCCTCCACCAGCTTCCCCTTGTATCTCATGCATTTTGATTCTACTCCTACTATTTACTCTGAAATTGAGCCATTTGGACCAGAAAGCTTCAAGGTTTGATTACCATTCTGTACTGAGTTAATTGGTCTCAATAGAGCCAGCAATATGGGAGCTTCAATATGGTTTATGTGGTAGTGGGAGAGAAAATCAAGCAGAGCTTCAGCTCCTGTTCACTATCCATTGACACTTGCGGGAAAGGGCATCAGGCGAGGAGCTGGTTGCACTCTGCTGTGATGCACTGCTCAGTCAACTAGTCTGTCACTGAGCTCACACTGGACAAATGACTTGAGCAAGGTAAGGGACAGTGGCTGGTGCCAGTGCAACGGTGCCCGGAACCTTCACAGGGTCATGGGAGAAGATGGGACAGAAACAGAAGAATGGATCATAGCTTGTATGCATAGTATGCAACACTTTACATTTGGTACCACAGTAAGAACAATCAAGAGCATCCTTGCAGGCACTTTGGTGTCACTGCAGTAATCCAATACAAGATATTGTATTCTAAAATAACAGATGTCTTGTACAACCAAGCAATCCTGAGGCCATTTGTTCCATTGCTTTGCTATAAGTATATTGTTCATAGTGGGTTTTATTTCATGTCTGTGAGAAGTATGCAAACACTGCAGCATTTGTTAACCAATGACAATCTTTTTTTGACGTCATCAGAGCTGTTAACCCATATGTTCTTATTGGCATAAGAAAGGGTTGCTCGTGAAATTGAAACAGTTGGTATGTAACTGAATGATGTTAGGTTGTTATGCTCGGGCTGATTTTGTGACTGTCTCAGTAGCGTTGCTTCTATCAGGCAGTCATGAAGATGCCCCATAATGATTAACTGTACACGCACTATGACCTAATACAGGTTCCTTCCTTTGCTCTCAAGTATGTGTCATGATCACAGAATTGTTACAGCACAGGAGGCCATTCAGCCCATCTATTTACCTTCCATTCTGCCCTTTTTTCCTGAATACGCTAACTCCTTAAGTTATGGTTCCACAAATGCCAATACTCAGCCCAATGGACTGCAGTGAGTTTTGCTTCCCCAATTCCCCTGACCCTGCTAATCTCTAAAGGCTACTCATTCTAGCCTGCATAGAATTTGATTATTCCAGCCTTTCCCTGACTGTGGCTCAGTAGGTAGTACTCTTGTCTCTGAGTTAGAAGGTTGTGGGTTCAAGTCCTACTCCAGAGATATAAATTCCCAGATCTGGACAGACACTCCAGCATAGTTCTGAGGGAGTGCTGCATGGTCAGAGGTGCAGTTTTTAAATGAGATGTTAAACTGAGGCCCTGTCTGGCCATGGACAAAGAAAATCCCATGGTAGTATTTTGAATAAGAGCAGGGCAGTTCTCCCAGTGTCTTGGCAAATATGTATCCCTCAATCAACATCACCAAAGGCAGGTCATCTGGTGTCATTATCACATTGCTGTTTGTGGGAGCTTGCTGTGTGTAAATTATGGGTGGCGCAGTGGTTAGCACCGCAGCCTCACAGGTCCAGGGACCCGGGTTCGATTCTGGGTACTGCCTGTGCGGAGTTTGCAAGTTCTCCCTGTGTCTGCGTGGGTTTTCGCCGGGTGCTCTGGTTTCCTCCCACATCCAAAGACTTGCAGGTGATAGGTAAATTGGCCGTTGTAAATTGCCCCTAGCGTAGGGAGGTGATAGGGAATATGGAATTACTGTAGGGTTAGTATAAATGGGTGGTTGTTGGTCGGCACAGACTCGGTGGGCTGAAGGGCCTGTTTCAGTGCTGTATCTCGAAATAAAAAAAAATAAATTGGCTGTCATCTTTCCTACATTACAACAATGACTACATCTCAAAAAAATAATTCATTGGCTGTAAAGCCCTTTGGGATATCCTGAGGTTGTGAAAGGCACTATATAAATGCAAATCATCCTTTTCTTTATTCCTGCCTGCATCTCCCTTAATTCTTCCCTTAGTGTTACTTGATGTCAGTATTTTGCTTCTGCTAAAGCACTTTGGGCCATTTCACTGCATAAAAGACACTATTATAAGAGCAAGTTAGGTTGAACCTCACCAATGAATGATGTCAGTCTATTTGGCAGGGGCGGTGGTGGGGCTCGCACCTTAGCCAAGTATAATCCTGTGTACACACTGTGCACATTCCAGCATAGGGGTGTGATCAGGAGTAGGAATTCTGGCTGACTTGTTTTTAATCACCCATTCCTAGCCCTGGGTGTGCTGTGGCTGACTGTAGCACACCTTTGTTTTAAAATTCGTTTGTGGGATGTGCACATTTGTTGCCCATCCCTAATTGCCCTTGACAACTGAGTGGCTTGCTAGGCCTTTTCAGGGAGCAGTTAAGAGTCAACCATGTTGCTGTGGGCCTGGAGTCATATGTAGGTAACGACCGCAGATTTCCTTCCCGAAAGGACATTAGTGAACCAGATGGGTTTTTACAGCAATCGACAATGATTTCATGGTCACCACTGGATGTGCATTTTAATTCCTGATTTATTAATTGAAATCAAATTCCACCATCTGCCATGGTGGGATTCGAATCCATGTCTCCAGAGCATAAGCCTGGGGCTCTGGGCTACTAGTCTAGTAACATTACCAGCATACCACCATCACCCCTTGTGATCAGTGCATATTGGGGCTCGATCCTGGGCTCCTGCTCATCATTTACCCGCTGAGTCATTGGAACCACAACACTCAAATATACGTTTAAGAAAATATTAAACTTTAATCATTATAAAAATTGCCATATACAACTGTCATCTCATATTTGTGAGTTCTTTAAGAACTGGGACTGTGTGAGAGTTGTGGCTTAATTCCAAAATATTAGTTAAAGGGGAACTTAATGCTTTCCAATGAAGGATAATCTATTAGTCTGTTGCCTGGAAGATTTAGTTACCAGACAAATGGATTGATCTGCCTTTGAAAGAGGAGAGACGGGGGTCACCTTTACAAAGAGCCTGGGAGTCTCATGTACACAGCTTGTAAAACAGCACTGCACAGTAAAGGAAAAGGGAGAAGGTTACTGTCGTGAGCGAGCGTGGTGTGTTTCATGGGAATGTCTGTTCAAGAGGAAATCCATGATAATTATTCTAATTAGTGCTGACCTTGAGGGCAGGATCATTGTCATCCCGTGACCCACAAAGGTTAATGTTCAAGAGTTTCCCAGGATGAAGCCTGAAACAGAGGATTCACAACTCACTTTCACAGTTAGAAAAAAGGCATGTTTTGAAAAAAAAAAGTTCACGAGAGGAAGCTGAAAGCAGTGACGGTTCGCTAGCAGGATCCATCTTAAAAATTTGTTATAAAGATTTAGGAATACTGTTGCTACTGTTCTTTGCAGATTTAAAGCAAATATTTTTGTTTGGAAAAAATATGGCAATGATGTGCCTACAATTTTTTCACCTCTGCTTCTGAAGGTACAGTAACAATGATAGGGTAAATGGTCTGCAACTGAGAGCTTATGAATTCAAATCCCAGTCATGTGAAATTGAATTCAATGATTCCGGAAATGTATGGGCCAATGCCAGAATAATGACCGTGTTAGCTACTTTAAAAACCTGACTGGATCACTGCTTCTCGAGGTATAGTGGAAGTTGTGCCCTTCAGAAAAGGGAAGCTTCCGCCCTGAGCTGGTCTGGAATGCATGTGGCTCCTCAGTCCCACACTCTGTAGTTGATCCTTAATACTATTCAGCTATAAAAGAAAGCAGCCTATTGTCACCTGAACTCTGCTTCTCTCTCCACAGCTGCTGCCAGACCTGCTGAGTATTTCCAGCATTTTCTGTTTTTAATAAAAATCTTATCATTCTCCCATTTAAAATCATTAATTGAGCTAGCATCTACTGCTTTTAGTGGGACAGAATTACACACTTTTACCACTCCTGTCGAAGTGTTTGCTAACTTCTCTACTGACGACCTGCCTCTGATTTTAAGGTTGTGTCCCCTTGTTCCCCACCAGCAGAAAAAGATTCTCTTCATCTACCCTATCAATTCACAAAAATCATATAATGATACAACACAGAATATGAGCATTTGGCCCATCCTGTCTATACTGGCTCTTTGAAAGAGCTATTCTATTATACCCACACCCCTGTAAACGGTTTCCTTTAGGTATTTATCTAATTATGTTTTTGAATGTGACTGTTGAATTTGCTTCCGTCACGCTTTCATTCCTTTCAAAATCCTAAAGACCTCAGTGAGGCCTTGTCAGGATTGCCCATCTGCCCAAAGCAGTCAGGAGCAAGAGGGTTTTTTTTTTAGGGGTCTATCTCCATTGTTGTGCCCCATACTGCTGACCTGACTGAGTGCTGGCAGTGGGATTGCTATAGTTGGTCTCAGTAACCATGTGGTTTCATTTTAGGAAAGGGAATGGTCACGACCAGATCCTCAATCCTTATCTTTGTCCAAAGTGTCTAAATGTCAGCTGTGTCTCAGTTGGTAGCACTCTCAGCTCTGAGTCAGACGATTGTGGGTTCGGGTCCCACTCCAGGACTTGAATACAATAATCAAGACTGACACTCCAGTGCAATACTGAGGGAGTGCTGCACTGTTGGAGGTGCCTTCTTTCAGATGTGGCATTAAACTGAGGCCCTATCTGCCCTCTCAGGTGGATGTAAAAGATCCCACAGCGCTATTTTGAAAAGCATGGGAGTTATCCTGGTTAATATTCATCCCTCCGTCAACATAATAAAAAAGCAGATTATCAGGCCATGATCACATTGTTTGTGGGAGCATGCTGTGCACCAATCAGCTGCTGCGCCTCCTACGTTACAACAGTGACAACATTTCAAAAAGGCTTCATTGGTTATAAAGCACTTTGGGAACATCCTGTAGTCATGAAAGGCGCTATTTTCCTCACCTTTTGATCCTCACCTCTATCCTTGTCCTCATTCAGCTCGAAGAGTGAGAACAGCATCAGACTTGCCTGTGATAGTCCTCATGGTCAAAATAGCCTACTGACATTGATATCTAGGTTGTGCAAGAGGAGTGGCTGTTGAGTGAGATATGGAAAAAATACTGAACTATAGCTTGGCATGAATTATTACACAGGGTATACAGCACAGAAACGGGCCATTTTACTCAACTGATCCGTGCCAGTGTTTATGCTCCACATGAGCCTCCTCCCACCCTACTTCATCTCACCCTATCAGCATAACCTCCTATTCCTTTTTCCATCATGTGTTTATCCAGCTTCCCCTTAAATACATCTCTGTTTTTCACTTCAACCATTCCCTGTGATAGCGAGTTCCACATTCTCACTACTCTCTAGGTAAAGAAGTTTCTCCTGAATTCCCCATTGGATTTATTCATGACTATCATATATTTATGACTGCTAATTTTGGTTTCCCCCCCCCCCCCCCCCAAAAAAAAACTGCTCACATTTTCTCTACATTTACCCTGTTGGACCCTTTCACCCCTCATCAGCCTTCTCTTTTCTAGAGAATAAAGCCCCAGCCTGTTCAGTGTATATTGATCGGCATCATCCTTGTGAATCTTTTTTTCACCTTCTCCAGTGCCTCTATTTCCTTCAGGCGCATAAGATTTAAAGGAAGTGCAGAGAAGGGAAAACAGAGAACTGCAAGTGGCGTAATTCCAACTGTTTGCGAGTGATGCTGCCAGGAATAGGACAACTAGTAGCTCTGTGGCACCACCTGTGGGTGGACAGTGCTACTACAGCTCCTTCCAAAGTCTGCACCAGAATTTTGCTCGATTTTGTTTCAAAGATGCTTTCCTTCAGCCGCTGCGGGAGGCTTCCTTCTTTATCAAATTGCAGTCCATCTCGCCGATTCCCCTCTTTCCCACATTGCATTAGTCATCCTGCAGAGGGGCATCTTTATAAATTATGGCTGCTGGAGCTTCTTGTATCCTTGCATGTCATGAATACTTGGAAAAATAGTGACTGCACCTCCAACCTCACTACTTTTGCAAATGTAACTGACAGAACTATCATTTTGAACTGCAACTGAGCAAATGGCGCTCTTCCCAAGGACAGCACCTGACTGTCCCAAGTCATACAATAGAAGGGTTGTTGAGCTGTGTTGTGTATATTGGAGACATTCACAAATACAAGGTACGCTGGAATTACAGCTCACTTGAGCTCCATGCCAGGATTTGGTAAAATTCAAAACTTCTCCTCAACGACACAACCTCCTCAGTCTGTCCACAAAAAGTCATTGGACAAATAAAGGTTAGAATCGTACAGAAGGAGACCATTCGGCCCCTCATGCCTCTGCCAACTATTTCAAACAGCTATCCCGATTCGTCCCACTCCCTCTGCTTCCCCCCCCCCCCAACCCCCCATAGTCCTGCAATTTTCTCCTTCGTGTATAATCCAATTCCCTTTTGAAAGCTACTATTGAATCTGCTTCCACAGTGCTTTCAGGCAGTGCATTCCAGATCATAACACCATTTAAATATTCTCATTTACCCCCGATTACATTAAAGGTCTTAACGGTTTCCGAACAGGAAAGTTTCTGATCTTTGACTCACTATTGACATGAAATGGAACTTCCAAAGTTTTTTTTTTTAAAATGAAAAATATCTGCCCATTCCCCACCTTCCTGCCATGATTAATTGTTCTGTATCACAAACTCAGGAACACAATGTTTTAAAAATATTTTGCGTTCTGCTCCTGCAATGTGTTTATTTTGAAGGATAAACCACTGTGGCTAAACGACCTGTAACTACAAGGTTGTTACTCTGGGTGTTCGAACCCCACCCATATGGCATTCCTGAGAAAGGATAGTACTATACCAGATACCAGTCTCTGCCAGCACATGCACTTATGGCCCTGACCACGTATGCATCTCAATTGACAAATATGTTTTTTTTTGTGTACAGTAAGTTAGAAATAAACCAGAGGAAAGGACACACTGGGCAGGCTGACCTTGAGCCTCTCAGGCCTGAAATCTATTCCAGTGATTCTCAAACTCGGGTCCACGAATCCCTGGGGGGGTGTCTGCAGAGACAGCATCACAGAATCGTTACAGTACAAAAGGAGGCCATTCGGCTCATCGTGTCCACACTGGCTCTCTGACAGAGCAATTCCCTCAGTCCCATACCCCCGCCTTCACCCCATAACCCTGCATATTCTTCCTTTTCTTGTAACTGTCTAATTCCCTTTTGAATGCGTCAATTGAACCTGCCTCCACCACGTTCTCAGACAGTGCATTCCAGACCGTAACCACTCGCTGTGTGAAAAAGTTTTTCCTCATGTCACTTTTGCTTCTCTTAGCAAATACTTTAAATCTGTGCCCTCTCGATCTCAATCCTTTCACGTGGGAACAGTTTCTCTCTTATCTACTCTGTCCAGACTCCTCATGATTTTAATACCTCTATCAAATCACCTCTCAGCCTTCTCTTCAAGGAAAACAGTCCTAACTTCTCCAATCTATCTTCATAACTGAAAATCCTCATCCCTGAAACCATTCTCATGAATCTTTTCTGTACTCTCTCCAATACCCTCATGTCTTTCCTCAAGTGCAGTGCCCAGAATTGGACGCAGTACTTCAGCTGAGGCCAAACTAGTGTCTTAGACAAGTTCAGCATAACCTCCTTGCTCTCGTACTCTGTGCCTCGATTAATAAAGCCCAGAACACTGTATGCTTTAATCACCGCTTTCTCAACCTGTCCTGCCACCTTCAATGACGTATGCACATGTACACCCAGGTCCCTCTGCTCCTGCACCCCCTTTAGAATTGTACCCTTTATTTTATATTGTCTCTCCATGTTCTTCCTACCAAAAATGAATCACTTTACATTTCTCTGCATTGAACTTCATCTGCCACCTGTCTGCCCACTCCACCAACTTGTCTATGTCCTTTTGAAGTTCTACACTATCCTCCTCACAGTTCACAATGCTTCCAAGTTTTGTATCATCTGCAAACTTTGAAATTCTGCCCTGTACTCCAATATCTAGGTCATTAATATATATCAGGAAAAGCAAGGGTACCAACACCGATCCCTGGGGAACTCCACTACAAACCTTCCTCCAGCCCGAAAAACATCCATTAACCACTACTCTTTGTTTCTGGTCACTCAGCCAATTTTGTATCCATCCGTCCCTTTTATTCCATGAGCTACAAGTTTGCTCACAAGTCTGTTGTGTGGCAATGTATCATAGAGTCACACAGCACAGGAACAGGCCTTTCGGCCCATTGTGTCTGTGCCGGCCATCAAGCACCTACCTATTCTAATCCCATTTTCCAGTACTTGGCCTGTAGCCTTGTTTGCTATGGCATTTCAAGTGCTCATCTAAATACCTTTTGAAAGTTCACGTACACCACATCAACAACATTACCCTAATCAACCCTCCCTGTTACCTCAAAAAAACTCAAGCGTTAGTTGAACATGATTTTCCCTTAAGAAATCTATGCTGGCTTTCCTTAATTAACTCGCATTTGTCTATGTGACTATTGATTTTGTTCTGAATTATTTTTTCTAGAAGGTTTCCCTCCACTGAAGTTAAACTGACTGGCCTACAGATGCTGGGCTGATTTTACACCCTTTTTTGAACAAGGATGTAACGTTTGCAATTCTCCAGTCCTCTGGCACCACCCCCCTCTAAGGAACACTGAAAAATTATGGCCATTGCCTCTGCATTTCCACTCTTACTTCCCTCAGTATCCTTGGATACATCTCATCCGATCCTGGTGCTTTATCCACTTTAAGTCCAGACAGCCTATCTAACATCTGATGAAGGGTCACTGACCTGAAACATTAACTCTGCTTCTCTCTCCACAGATGCTGCCAGACCTGCTGAGTATTTACAGCATTTCTTGTTTTTATTTCAGCCTAATACTTCCTCTTGATCAATTTTAAACCCCTCTAGTGTCTGACTTACCTCCTTTTTCAACATTGTCTGGGTTGCATCTTCTTCCTTGGTAAAGACAGATGCAAAGTATTCATTTAATACCTCAGCTATGCCCTCTGCCTCCATGTGTAAATCCTCCTTCTAGTCCCTAATCGGCTCCACTCCTCCTTTTACCACCCTTTTACTATTTAGATGCCTATAGAAAACTTTGCAATTTCCTTTAATGCTAGCTGCCAGTCTCTGTTCAAACTCTCTCTTTGCTTCTCTTATTTGCTTTTTCACTTCCCCTCTGGACCTTCTATATTCAGCCTGGTTCTCAATAGTATTTTCTACCTGGCATCTGTCAGAAGCACACTTTTTCTTCTTTATCTCTACCTCTTTTGTCATCCAGGGAGCTCTGGATTTGTTTGCCCTACTTTTCCCCTTCAAGGGAACATACCTTGACTGTGCCCGAACGATCTCTTCTTTGAAGGTAACCCATTGTTCATCTACCAGTTTTCCCGCCAGCTTTTGACTCCAATTCATTCGCCCAGCTCCATTCTTACCCCATTGAAGTTAGTCTTTTCCCCAGTTAATTATTCTTACTCTGAATAGCTCTTTGTCCTTTTCCATAGTCAGCCAAAACCTTATGATACAATGATCACTATCCTCCAAATGCTCCCCTACTGATACTTGATCCACTTGGCCCACCTTATTCCCAAGAACCAGGTCTAGCAGTGCCTCCTTTCTTGTTGAACTAGCAACATACTGTTGTAGAAAGTTTTCCTGAATACACTCTAGGAACTCTTGCCCCTCACTGCCCTTTACACTGCTATTATCCCAGTCTGTGTTTGGATACTTAAAGTCCCCCATTATAACTACCCGATAATGTTTGCACCTCTGTAATTTTCCTTGCAAATTTGTTCCATCATGTCCTTTCCACTAGCTGGTGGCTGATAGACAACACCAAGCTATGTAATTACACCCTTTTTGTTCCTTAGCTCTAGCCAAATAGATTCTGTCCTCGACCCCTCTGGGACATCCTTTTTCTCCAGCACTGCAATGCTCTCCTTAATCAATACTGCCACTCCTTCTCCTTTCTTCCCTTTCCTGAATACCTTGTATCCAGGAATATTTAACACCCAGTCCTGCCCTTCTTTGAGCCAGGTCTCGGTTTTATTGTTTTAGAGATACAGCACTGAAACAGGCCCTTCGGCCCACCGAGTCTGTGCCGACCATCAACCACCCATTTATACTAATCCTACACTAATCCCATATTCCTACCACATCCCCACCTGTCCCTATATATTTCCCTACCACCTACCTATACTAGGGGCAATTTATAATGGCCAATTAACCTATCAACCTGCAAGTCTTTGGCATGTGGGAGGAAACCGGAGCACCCGGAGGAAAACCACGCAGACACAGGGAGAACTTGCAAACTCCGCACAGGCAGTACCCAGAATCGAACCCGGGTCGCTGGAGCTGTGAGGCTGCGGTGCTAACCACTGTGCCGCATCATCATTTTTCCACATGGCAATCTGCGCCTGTACCTCACCAGTCTTATTAACCACACTCTGTGCATTTACATACATGCACATTAACCCCGATTCAGACTGACTCCACATAATAACGTACTCTTCCCCACTCTCGTGCAATCTATCTCCCCCAGTATTCTGTGCACCTTGGTATTCCTCTCTAATACTTGCTCCTGGTTTCCACACTCCAGACAAGTTATCAGTTTTGCTTCCCTCCAATCTGAGCTCCCTCTCTGGTTCCCATCCCCCTGACAATTTAGTTTAAATCGCCCCCCCACCCCATCCCAACAGCACTAGCAAATCTCCAAAGGATATTCGTCCCAGTGCTGCTAAGATGCAACCCGTCCATCTTGTACAGGTCCCACCTTCCCCAGAACCGGTCCCAATGTCTCAGAAATCTGATGCCCTCCCTCCTACACCAGTTCTCCAGCCACGTGTTCAAATCGCTCAGTTCTCCTATTCCTTTGCTCACTTGCACATGGGACTGGGAGTAATCCTGAGATTACTACTTTTGAGGTCCTGCTTTTTAATCTCCTTCCTAGTTCCCTAAAATCTGTTTTCAGGACCTCATTCCCCTTCTACTTATGTCATTGGTACCGATGTGGACCACAACCTCTGGCTGTTCACCCTCCCCCAGAAGAATATCCTGCAGCCTGTCCGTGACATCCTTGACCCTGGCACCAGGGAGGCAAGACACCATGCTGGAGTCACGTTTACTGCCACAGAAACACCTCTCTGTTCCTCTAACTAATAAATTCCCTATCACAACTTTTCTTCCACTCCTCTTCCTCCCCTCCTGTGCAGCTGAGCCACCCATGGTGTCACAAACTTGGCTCTGACTGCACTCCTCTGAGGAACCATCACCCTCACCAGTATCCAAAATGGAGAACCAATTAGCAAGTATGATCATATCAGGGGACTCCTGCACTTCCTGCCTGGTTCTCTTAGACTGCCTGGTGGTCACCCATTCCCTATCTGCCTGCATGCTCCTAACCTGTGATGTGACCACCTCCCTAGTGCTATCCACGTTGTCCTCCGCCTCGCAGATGCACAGTGACTCCAGCCACTGCTTGAATTCCAAAACCTGGAGTTCAAGCTTCTGCAGCCGGGACACTTCATGCAGATGTGTCTGTCCAAGACACATGGTGCATCCACGAGTTCCCACATGCCACAAGCTGAACATTCCACTCGGCAGAGCTGCCCTGCCATACATTAACTTTACAGACTATTTATTACAAGTAGAATAGCTTATCAGGTACTCACCAAACAGCTCCTTCCACTGCACCAAAGCAGAACCAAATACTGGAAGGTTAAAAAAGTAGGAAAAAAAAGGTAGAAAATGGAGCACCTCCTTCACCGCACTCTCCACTCACCAAACTCTAATCTCCACACTCAGCTTGAAATCTGCATACTGTCTGCAGACTGCACCCAGACCTTTATTTATACTTTTTGAATCCGAAACTGCAGCAACCAGATTTGACTGGTCAGCTACTTAACTAATCAGCTACTCTGCAGTACAGCCTGTTAATCCCTGCTTTAGACTCTAAGAAACTTTCTTAAGCCTACTTTATTTAGAGGGTAAATCCCAGTTAAATGCTAACTGCAGACCAGACTTTTGTAAACACAACACTTAAAATCCTAACTCACCAAACTCAAACCTCCACACTCAGCTTGCAATCTGCACACAGTGCACAACTTAAGCGTGGGCGACCATCCAGGGCTCCATGCGCAAGAGTAAGCAAGTGAGCAGTGGCCTGAGGCGTGCTCTGCTCCCAGAGTATTTTCATCTCCCTGTCTCCTTGCAAGGATAGGCAGACTCTGCATGAGAACTGCAAGTACCGGTTTTCTTAAAAAAAAAAATTAGCAAAGCGCTCTACATGCGGTACTTTTACACGGAGTATTATAATTTAGATGGAGGGTTCTGTGATTACTAATTTATTTGAAAAGAGGTCCTTCAACCAAAAAAGTTCGAGAATCACTGATGTATTCCATCCCAAAGCAATAGCATGAAAGTGTCCTCTGGAGTTCCCCAATGTGCTCAGCGGGCAAATACAACACCTAGTGTGAAACTGACTGATAGATAAATAGGGCCCCAAATTCAGTCCCTAGTTTGTGTTGAGTTTGCTGATTTCAGCCAGAGCGAACTCCTGTCTGGGGTTAAAAATTAACCAGGTTCCCTGTTCCCGATTGCTCTCCAGTGACCCCTCGTGGCACGTGGAGATTGGAGGGGGTTGGTGGAGGCAGGGGTTGTGGTGAAGGACAGACTTAAGATTGAGTGTAATTCCCAACTCTACAATTAAGTAACCTGGGTGAGGTGACAAAGAGGGTGCCTGGCATCTAACATCCAGGAGTCAGCACTTTCAAAAGAGGAGGAGAGAAACTGGGGAACGAAACAAAAGTCATTCATGACAAAAGAACCTCATTTATGAACCAACTTTATTCAGAATTTTGAACGAGACAAGTCAACACGGATCTGAAAAAGCCAGAGTTTACACCAGGAGCTTTGTGGCTATATATTAGTTTGGTTCCTTAACTATTTACATGGTTAATATTTTAAAATCACTGGCTATCTACTACTGTGCAGACACTCATCTGGTATTCTCACTTAAACAGCTGACCATATAAAAATTTATGTGCAACTTTTTTTCTATACATGACAGTAACTGCACTTTTCACAGGACATGTACACAGCAAAAGTGTGCAGAATTCAGTGTATTTCATTAGTACATCTTCAATAAAAGTTTGATTGTACAATGTTCATGCTCAGCTGATGAATACAAGTTTTCTTTAATATAGAACATGCAGGCAAGTTGGTAGAAGACTCACTCCATAGCACCACCTAATGGCCAAAAACTTGCAACTACATCATTACAGGCAGCTGTTTACATACAGAATTTCCAGTCTAAATGTTTTCATAAGCAGTTTCAATGTTATATGTTGACCTAAGTGAGATCAGATGGTTGTAACAGCAAGATAGTCAGAAAGGGTTGCACAAATTCATTTTGTGTAGATAGGAAGTGCATCCAGCCTTTAGACTTTGCTACACAAACTAACTGCTCCAAATTATTTAAAACAACTCAATCTATCTAAAACTAATCATTTATTGGATAAAAAAGTCCAGGACTAGAAACAGAAAATACTGGAAATACAGAGCAGTGTCTCTCAGCTACAGCTGGAAATACATCGCTAGATGAAGGAAGGAAAAAGACTCCAAGTATTCCTGCTCTTGGCCGCTATCCAGAAATCGGGGTCTTTGGGCGAGGACAGAATGGAGCTCGACTGTGATGCCTCTTGTGCTCAATTAGCTTGAGTTAAATGTCGAGGCTGAGCAATGAATGACTGCTCGAGCCCCCATAACCTGATCCCAGCAACGAGTTGATGCCTTCAGGAGAAGTGGGTACAGGATTGGAAGGGTGAAATTTAAAAAAAAAATGTGGTGGGTCTCAGAGCCACACTCCAGTTTCCCCAGCAACTGGCTCCAATGGGGCATCGTCAGGGGTCTTGGGCCGAACTCTTCGGCCCACAAACTCAGCAAGGATAATGCAGGAAAATGGGAGGAAGGAGATGGCCTGGCAGGAAGAGTAATAAATACTGTACCAAAATGGTGCAGCGAGTCCGAAACTGGCCTTTTACGCCTGGGAATCGATCATCAAATTCAGGCCAGAGACAAGTCTCCATTTGTCTCATTCAGGAGGAGATGGATCCGCAGCACAAACTGCTCCAGTTTGACAATTTAACCAAGGTAATCCGTAGGATGGTCACTGGAAAATGGGAAAATAAATGTCACACTAGTGCAGTAGGGACTATATGGGCTGAGGCACCCTGTTGGGCCAGGTTAAAAAAAGGGAGTTTTGTACTTGAACTGGGAATGCTAACGACTGTGTTCCTCACCACAATACTAACAATTTTGACAGAATGCTAAGAAATCAAATTCGATATTTCAAGGTCGGGGGGTGAAATTAATTAGTGCAATATTGAATAGGTTGGACTACGAGAATGAATTATTCCTGTAGCAATATGAGCAGAGTTTAAAATAGATTTCTGCAGCATTGTTCCACATGAATTTAGCACAGAGTCAATAAGGTGAGCTTACGTAGACAGGTGAAGGCCACAGATGTGGACAATTGATCCAATCTACTTCAGTAAGCTGTGTAGGCTCCCACCCAACTACTTCACACAAACTTTCAAGTTAAGCAGCTTGCTGCACATCCCCAAATACCATCAGTGTTACTGCTTTCTCAATTTACTCCAAGGAAAGTGCCACTGGACTCACTTCATTGGCAGGGTTTTGATGCTGTCAGGCTTTCTCCAGGTAGGTGCTTGGGACTAGGCCACTTCTTCCATTTCTACTCGCTGTCCACCACCCATCCTCGCTCTCGGATGTGATCTGGATGATGTCGTTGGCGGTTATATCAAGCTCGTCGCTGTTCTGAGACAACAGAAAAAGTGACATTAGATTCCCACTGTCTGTTGGCTGAGACTCCTGCATGAAATGAGTTGGGCATTCTCGGTCCCGTTTCTAGTAGCCAGGCACACAGAGCACAAAACCACCCCGGATTTAACACCCACTGGCAATTTCATTCATACGAACCATTAGGAGGAGTAGGCCATTCGGCCCCTCAAGCCTGCTCCACCATTTGATAAGATCATGGCTGACCTGCTTGTGGCCTCAACTCTACTTTCCTGCCTACCTGCTGGAACCTTTGACACCCCTGTCAGTCAAGAAGGGTTCCAAAGAATATTTTTCAGTGGTAAATGGGAATACAGCTCACTGGTGCTCTCTGACTGAGGATGGGGCTCAGATGCACCGTCGGGGAAAGGTATAGGTAGCTTTCACTTTGCATATTACTTCTTTAAAAATTCATTCACGGGACGTGAGCGTCATTGGCAAGGCCCAGCATTTGTTGCCCTCGAGAAGGTGGTGGTGAGCCGCCTTCTTAGATATAGCGGAATGGCTTGCGAGGCCATTTCAGAGGGCAGTAACGAGTCAACCAAATTGCTGTGGATCTGGAGTCACGTGTAGGCCAGACCGGTAAGGATGGCAGATTTCATTCCCTGAAGAACAATGCTGAAGCAGGTGGGTTTTTACAATAATCTGGTAGTTTCATGGTCACCACTGCTGGAATTCGCTTTTTATTCCAGGTTTACTTAATTAATTGAATTCAAATTCCTGGGCTGCTGTGGTGGGATTTGAACCCATGTCTCTGGATCATTAATAATCCCCAGGCCTGGACTAGTCCAGTAACCTAACTACTGTGCTACTGTACCCACTAACCGACGCATGCTTGATGCTTATTCTGGGGGCTTGAAAGGGGAGACGCGTTTGGTTCCACAACACGTAACCTAATAAAATACTTTTATAATGTAAATTCATGTTAAGTGCTTCATTCTCTGGTTGACTAGAAAGCAGGGAGGACCCAGATTTAATTCCAATGTTACATCAGCTGAAAGCTTCTCAACTGTTGTAAGCACTAACGGAACCTGCCACCTCCACACTCTAGTCCACATAATCTGGTTAACTCAATACTCGGACAGCAGCTGGAACAAGCTTGCCCCCATACTCACCATGACCTGGAGTATAGTCAGGAGACCCTCCCTATCTACCTACCCCCAGCAACCATGCTCTTCATAGCATCACAGAATGGCCTCCTCCTGTGCTGTGACCATTCAGCGCGTCGTGTCTGTGCCAGCTCTCCGCAAGAGCAACTCATCTAGTCCCATTCCCCTTCTTTTCCCGGTAAAGTCAGAAAAAGCGACTGATGCACAACTGACACCAGTTATTGGAGACGGCAGCCCGGCAACACCTTTCCAGGGCAACGAGGACGGGCAAGAATGCAACCTCACCAATATCGCCCACAGTCTCAGAATAAATATGGATTTAAAAAACCCACCTACTTCAAGATGTGGCAAATTATAATTTCTGCACAAAAAGGACAACAGTGAGGATCTCACTTTGCACCCTTACCTGAGCAGTGTAGTCGTAAAGCACTCTATAGTTGTTTGGATTTTCATGTTGTACAACAGCAACACTGGCGTACAAATCCTCTGCTAACAAACACAGAAAATAAACCGAATAAGCATTGCAATAACTCTAGAGGTCAGAATTCCCACTTTTGTTGTGTTAGAATTGTTGGCGACAGCCATAACTTAAAATTTTACCCCGTTTATTTTGAGGGTTTACAGCAGGGTACTTCTTGTAGTGACATGGAGAATATTTATCTCTTAAGCATCACTAAAACCGTGTCAATGAAAAAGACTGGAGCTGCCAGACTTGGTTGCTGCCACCCCTTGTGGAGTTTGTTGAAACACAGAGCAACACTGCCATCTAATGGTATAACCAGAACTAGCAAACCCTGTCCAGAGCAGGAAAACTCAAAACAGAGAGCTTGTCTGCTACCTTGCTTATAAACTGTTAAAACGATCAACCTGAAACGTCAACTCCAGTTTTCTCCCCAGATACTGCCAGACCTACTGCAGTGTTTCCAGCACTTTCTGTTTCTATTTTAAGCTGTTGCATTGTCTGATCAAATCAGGGCAGATTTGGCCTTTCATGCTAAACGATGCATTCACAGTGGATCAGCTTAATCCTGAAAATTGCTGCGGAAGAGAACAGGACAGTTATGAAATGATGTCAACAGCGAGGGGTGGGGTGGTGTGAGACTGGGATTTATATTGCGGTCCACCAGCCTATTTATACTCAGCATGTCACTGCAACTGGTGTAAGGCCAGACCTGATCCATCTTCACATGCACACCCCTTCTACCAGGACTCACTAGGAAGCAACCAGAAACAGAACACGGAGCCATATAGAAATGTACAATTCCCCCTGCAGCTTTGGGGGGGGGGGGGGGGGGGGGGGGGGTGGGGGGAGGGAGAAGCAAGGTTTTAATCTATGGACAAAAAAATTGTCTTTCCCCAAGTTTTTTTGAAGCAGACTTAATGAAATCCTTTGTCTTACCTGGAGGTGGCACTGTCACACTGACTGAATTACTGCTACTGGTTTTGGAATTATGGCCTGGTAATAGATTAGTAATCCTAAACAGCAAGAAAAAGAGATCATCGATGGGTTCATTCACAACTAGCACCAGCTAGCAACTCATAGAACAAACCTCATTACAAGCACATATGGTTGTAAATGTACGCTTGAAACTGGCTGAACATCCACACACATTTTTGGAATTCATCCAAGATTGTCTAGTTAAGTATATTTATTGATTTTCTTATTAATGAAACAATCTGTTGCTTTGTTTTATTTTAAAGCGTTTGAAATTTCCTACTCTCCGGTCTTTCTCTTCCCCCCCCCCCCCCCCCCCACTCCACCCGAACATAGGAGGAATAGGCCATTCAGCCCATCAAGCCTGCCCCCGCCAGTCAATATGATCGTGGCTGATCATCCACTTCAATGTCTATTTCTCACATCAGCCTCATAGCCTCAGAAGACACTGACTGGTTTGGGGTGCAGATCTACAGCCCTATATATCTCACCCGTGTTGTCATCCTTCATAAAAGCAAAATACTGCAGATGCTGGAAATCTGAAATAGAAACAAGAAACGCTGGAAAGACTCAGCGGGTCTGGCAGCATCTGTGGAGAGAGAAGCAGAGTTAACGTTTCAGGTCAGTGACCCTTCATCAGAAGGGTTCTGAAGAAGGGTCACTGACCTGAAACGTTAACTCGGCTCCTCTCGCCACAGATGCTGCCAGACCCGCTGAGTCTTTCCAGCGTTTCTTGTTTTTATTGTCATTCTTCATGCCTGGCCTTTGATGGTCAATGGTGGGCAGACTATTGGGCCACTGAGACCATCACAGCTGAGCCCAATTCTGTCCTCACTCAATATGCTGACGTGCACTTTCCGGCAAAGGGGGACAGCGAACAACAGAAGGGGGAACCCAGGCAGAATTTTCTTTCCCATCAACAGGGGCAGTGGAACAACCCCTAACTGTTTGAGATCAACGAGCACAGTATAGACCAGAGGTCAAATGTGGGACCTTCTCATCGATTTGGCTCAATTCCCTATTGAACAGAGAGCAGACATTTTTGTAATAAAACACATTGGGCACTACCAAGGTACCAGAACACTCTAAAGGAAAACTGTAGGGCACTTTTTTTTGATGCAAGTATAACATTTTTGCCTCCCATAATATTACGTTGGGAACAAAGGGACATATTTCTACCTTTGCCCATATTCACTGTTGGCACAGTAGTGAATCTGAAACTATAATCAAATTCAGGACTGCTCCTGAGAAATCTGAATAAGCTAAAATTCCAAGCTATATGGATTAGTACTTTGAATTATCAGCATTGAAAATATTATTAAACTACAAGTTTCATCATTGGGCAGTGTTAACAGGGATTTTTTAAGCTCCTTTGGTTCCTGAGCAGCTGAATTATTTGTTTAAAAAAAAAAGAGATTTAAATTTATCCTGATGCAATTAGCAGAAACACAACAGGACACTTTCTCTGGACTAAGCTGTGTCTAAGTTATTTTATGGATGTAGGTTCAATTAAGTAGAAATAGGAGACGGCACTGCTGCATATTCTAGGTCAGGGTGCATCACAACCGACGACAGTTCTGTTCTCTCCCAATATCCACATCCGTGACTAGTGAGGAGGATAAATTTGATATCACTTTCAACAAGGAAACTGAAGATCCCTGAAGTGGATTTTAGGTTACGAGTCTCCGCAGATGGTGGCAAGGCCAAGATAGGTCACTTCCTAGTCCCTGCCCTGAGTCAGCAGGAGAACTGCAGGCTGCACAAGGCTTGTGTATCATGGACTGTTGGCTATTAGCACAGCAGTAGAGCAATAAAAAGCAGCAGGGCACAGCAAAACCTGACCCCGTCTTCTCTGGAGGGAGCAAGGCAGGGTTAACATTTCAGGTTGATGACCTTTCATCAAAACCCACTGAAGCAGTAACGCTGCTGACCTCTCTCCACAGGTGAGCGTTTTCAGCATTTTCTGTCTTAGTCGCAGATTTCCAGCATCTGCAGCGTTTCACCATTTTAAAAAAAATAAAATTCATTCACGGAATGCAGTCGTCATTGGAAGGATTTATTGGCTGGAATTTGATGGGCTCCCTAGAAAAGGCAACAGAGGCAGGGGGCCCATAAAACTGAGAGAGAAGGCGGTGGGGGGGGGGGTCGGGGGTCGGATATGTCGGAATGCCCGTCACATTCCTGATGCCTTCCAATTTAATCCAGGGCGGGGCAGGCCAACAACTGCGTTCCTGCCCAGATGCCAATTGAGGCCCTTAAGTGACCAATTATTGGTCACTGATTGGTCTCTTCCCGCTGTGCCACTGGTATTTTAGCAGCGGTGGGGATGCAGAGGGAGAGAGAAAAAAAAAAAGAGAAGATTGCCACCATGGTGGGAGGCTGCCCAGTAACTTAAGGTAGCCTCCCTGCGGGCTTGGTGAGGGTTGGGGGGGTCGGGGGGGGGAAACTTTCCTCGGTGGACATTCTGTGGCTCTCAGAGGACGCCCAGCAGCAAGGGCCGCCCCTCTCCCATCACCCACCCTCCTGACCTCACTAACCCACCATCCTCCCCACCTCGTGCCCCCACACCCACCCCCCCCCGCCCCTTCCCTAGGGCCTGGTTGAGTGGCACAAGCAAGCCCATCACTTACCACCAGTCCAGGCGCCAGGGCTGCTCTTCTGTTAATGACCGCTACAGTTCCAGCAGCGGCCACCGCTGCCGATGGCGCTGCTGAGCTGCCGGCCCTTTGATTGGCCGGCAGCTCTTGGAGGTGGGACTCCTGTCCTTAAAGGGACAGCGATCCTGACACCAGGCAGTTAATTGCCCAAGTGGTGTAAAATGCAGCCGGTGGTCCCGCAAACGGCCAAGGCAGGGTTCCACTTGCCTTTCTGGCCCAGCGTTGGGACCCCGTCGGCTGCACTAAATCCAACCCATTCTCCATCCCTAATTATCCTTGAATTATTATTAAAACGGAATGGCTTCCTCGGCCATTTCAGAGGGCAGTTAAAAGTCAACCATATTGCTATCGGTCTGCAGTACCATATAGGCCAGACTGGGAAAGGCAGTAATCTAGTTGCCATTTCTAATACTAGCTTTTTATCCCAAGATTTATTAATTAATTAAATTTAAATTCCCCAGCTACCATGGTGGGATGTGATCTCATGTCTCTATCATTAGTCCAGGCTTCTGGATTCCTAACTTCACCCGACATGCATATGCACACACTTTCCAGGAAAGGCGCTGACAACAACCGGAAGCAGGCTGATCCTTTTTGCTTCCCTTAAACATGGTCATTTAGTTATTTGCACCGGCAGTTCCCAAAGTGTGGATTTTGTGGAAGCAACTGATTTTGGTATATCTGCAGACTGGGATCACCGGGTTGTGCGGTGTTCACTGCTCTCTTAGTGTAGGGATTGTGCCAGTACGGTGTTGGTGGGAAGCAAACATCCTGACTCCTCCCGCGGATTAGATTTAGCGGGTTCGCAATAGGGTGGTTGGTAGCTGTGCAGAACCTGTGCTTCCAGAACCAATAGCGGAAAATCTGACTGACGCCAATATCAATGATACAGAGGAAGATTAGATTGCTTAGTATTAAAATGTTAATCAGCCATTGCGAAGCGGGGGTGTTAGCTGCTGGTGAGTGTTTCTTTGAAGTTGCAGTCTGTGCACTCTGATTGCCATAGTGCTCGACACACAAACAAATGCGTCAGCAAACAGACTATTTATAGGTATACCTGCCGGACAAATTCAAAAAATTAGGAAAGAATCTGAAACACAAAATATTGAAACATGGAGATTAATGACAAATAGCCTAGAAGCATGGGGCACAATCACTAAATGCCAACATTTAACAAATCCTGCTTTGGTATTTTAAAAAGGTCACCTCTGTGACTTCCCTTGTGCAGGTGATGGATATTCTGCTAAAAGCATTCAATGGGAACATTTACTGTACATGTATCCACTTCAGGGACCTAGAAAGTTAAAGTA
Organism: Heterodontus francisci; assembly: GCF_036365525.1. NCBI lineage: Eukaryota > Metazoa > Chordata > Chondrichthyes > Heterodontiformes > Heterodontidae > Heterodontus > Heterodontus francisci. The sequence goes on along the minus strand of NC_090405.1, from coordinate 49,278,716 downwards.
AATGCTACACTCGTTAAAGAGGGAACTTCTGTGTCTTTTTTCCCCATATTCACACTGCACCGCATTGCCCCCACCTCCCCCCTTTGCATAGCAACCTGCATTTATATAGAAATACAAATGGTCAGAGATGTCAACTCGCTGTCGTGTATTCTACACTGCTGCACATAATTAAGATTTACCCTGGTGAGGTTATAAATTATTCTACTTAGATTGCCTGATCCTGTCCCCTGTATGCGGGCCCATCTTTTCCATTTAAATTACTTAAATATTCAAAAGATTGCTGGTAACCCAATTCCTCCGCCTCCAAATCCCCCTCATCTCCCAGACCCGACTCCCTCCCAATCTCCCAAATCTGAAGGCCTCAATATCTCCAAGAACTAAATCCCCAACACAGCCATGTGTCTCAGATCTTAATCCCAAACTCTTGCTGGTGTTCTCAGCCTGAGGTTTTTCTGCATCCCTGATCAACTCTTATCCTGATATTTGGTCCAACTCAAATCGAATTCCTTTTGAGCCACAAATGCTCCATTCCCACTATAAGGCCAGTAAGAAATTTGCTTCAGCTCAGACTTCCTGGCTTAACCATTCACTTATGCACAGGTGTAATGGTTAAAATGGAGACAAGTTTGGCTCCAGCACAAATGTACTTGGGTTCTCTGGATTCCTGTGCACAGCACATTCTGATCTGAAGAGCAAAGCCTAATGGATGTGGCTGGAGAAATTTTTAAAACAGACTTGCACTCTACCTTTTCATCATCCCTCCATTCCTTGAAGTGGCCACAGTGAGATTTTCTGCAGCAGCTAACTTGTCGTAATAATTCTCGTACTGTATCGGAGCTGTGAAGAGAGACAACAGAGCTTGTTCACCTGGGTTCAGAATGGGAAACCCATCGTTAAACTCTTACAATATAAATTGTACTATGTAATATCAGAAAGCAAACATCAGAGAGATTTGATCGAGGTGTATAAGATTATGACAGGTTTACATAAGGTGGACAAAGAAAAACTGTTCCCATTAGCTGATGGTACAAGGACTAAGGGACACAGATTTAAGGTTTTGGGCGAGAATTGTGGGGGGGAGGGGGGGGGATGTGAGGGGGAACTTTTTTTTTTAAAACAACGTAGTGTGGGGTAATGATCTGGAAGGCGCTGCCCACGAGGGTGGTGGAGGCAGAGAATGATTTCAAAAGGAAATTGGATGGGCACTTGAAGGAAATGGGCTTGCAGGGTTACAGTGAGTGGGGACTGTGGACTGCTCTATGGAGGGCTGGCATGGACCTGATGGGCCAAATGGCCTCCTTCTGTGCCTTTAAATGACTATAATCATCACACGAGATACGCACTATTTCACCCGATACATCCTGGCAATATAATGCCCCCAAAATGTCCAACTCTAAAGAACTGACAGGGCGTTCCTAGTCAGCAATGGGGCAGGGCGGGAGCATTGGTCAGAGAAGTGCAAACCAAAACCTCTGATTTTCTATCCATTTATTTAAATTGTCGTCAAGTCAGAAAGTGTGGAGCCACAATTTCCTGACCAGCACCTCCTGATCCCTTTTTGAATAAACTTGACACCCACAGTATATTTAAACAGTTGATACAAGAGAATGCCATAAATTTCGTAAAACACTCTCTCTTAATGGTTTGGTGACTAATTGCATAGTTCAATGTGGTACTAAGGCACACAGATCAGGAAGGTTTACTTTGAATCTATAAGCATAGCCATTCCGCCCAACTGCTCAATGTCAGTGTTTATGCTCCAGATGAGCCTCCTCCCACCCTACGTCATCTCATCCTATCAACATCTTCTATTCCTTTCTCATTCATGTCTTTATCTAGTTTCCCCATAAATGCATCTATGCTATTTGTCTCAACCTCTCCCTGTGGCAACACGTTCCACATTCTAACCACTCCAAGTTTCTACGGAGTTCCCTACTGGATTTATTAATGACTCATTCTTTTTTTTCTTTGGGCCTCCTTATCTTGAGAGACAATGGGTAAGCGCCTGGAGGTGGTCAGTGGTTTGTGAAGCAGCGCCTGGAGTGGCTATAAAGGCCAATTCTAGAGTGACAGGCTCTTCCACAGGTGCTGCAGAGAAATTTGTTTGTCAGGGCTGTTACACAGTTGGCTCTCCCCTTGCGCCTCTGTCTTTTTTCCTGCCAACTGCTAAGTCTCTTCGACTCGCCACACTTTAGCCCCGCCTTTATGGCTGCCCGCCAGCTCTGGCGATCGCTGGCAACTGACTCCCACGACTTGTGATCAATGTCACAGGATTTCATGTCGCGTTTGCAGACGTCTTTAAAGCGGAGACATGGACGCCCGGTGGGTCTGATACCAGTGGCGAGCTCGCTGTACAATGCGTCTTTGGGGATCCTGCCATCTTCCATGCGGCTCACATGGCCAAGCCATCTCAAGCGCCCCTGACTCAGTAGTGTGTATAAGCTGGGGATGTTGGCCGCCTCGAGGACTTCTGTGTTGGAGATACGGTCCTGCCACCTGCTGCCAAGTATTCTCCGGAGGCAGCGAAGATGGAATGAATTGAGACGTCGCTCTTGGCTGACATACGTTGTCCAGGCCTCGCTGCCATAGAGCAAGGTACTGAGGACACAGGCCTGATACACTCGGACTTTTGTGTTCCATGCCAGTGCGCCATTTTCCCACACTCTCTTGGCCAGTCTAGACATAGCAGTGGAAGCCTTTCCCATGCGCTTGTTGATTTCTGCATCTAGAGACAGGTTACTGGTGATAGTTGAGCCTAGGTAGGTGAACTCTTGAAATGACTATTTTATATTAATGACCTCTAGTTTTGAACTCGCCCACTCCCTGCCAGTGTCTCCGGTTTGAACCCCAATCTTTACTGAGTGAGGTTCTGCTACAATTGGATTTAAATACCCGAGTTAAGATGATGCTGTGCCTTTTTTGCCATTTCCCCACCCCCACTCCATGTTGCCAATGATCACCCTTCCTCTTTTCTCCTTGGTGTGGAGACCCCGCCTGGGGCACATCTTCAGGGAGCCAAGTACCCACCAACAGCTTGGCAAGTGCCCATTAGTCATGTATAGCCCTCAATAGGGAGGAAAAGGTGGTCATCCGTCCATGATGTATAGCAATCAAGCTTGATCCTATCCTCTATCTCAGACACACTTCCAGCAGGAGCTACTGATACACTAATGAGCAATGGACGTACAGGACAACTTCCCTTCCCTAATTGGGAGGTGGTGAGGACGATTGTAGTGTCCCTGATGCACCCCCCCCTGGCTAAATGAGCTCGTACTCAGGATCAAGTTTGCTCTCTATGATCCAGCCGCTCACAGTACACCATGGGGAAAATCCTGTGAATTCAGCCAGTAATTGCACCGATGCAACTATCAGGTAGAAACAGCAGCAAGTTTGTTGCAATGAACCCTAAAACCAGACAGACAGCCCCCAACACACCCATGGGCCACCAATGGAGGCAGAAGGAAGTATCAGCTCATTAGCTAGAGCCAGCATTTTCAGGAGAGGAGAGAAAACTTCCTCTTCGTCAGTCCTCTGGTGCCTCTCTTAATAAATCCCTCAACCAGATTGCTCTCGCATATCCATTAAGCTCTCTAAAATCACAGGTCAAATGTGCTTGGGATGGAATGAGAGAAGACAGCAGAAACTTACCAGGTGGGTTCAATCCTGTCATTTTCTTCTGAATGAAGCAGTCCATATCCGCATCAATGTCACAAAGCTCCAACACTTTCCGAGTCTCTTCGTACAGCTGTACAGAGGTTAAAAGGTTGTATAAGAGCTCAAGCTATAAACTGTGGGCATTCACACTCAGCAACGCACACTGGACGCTTCCAAGAAATCAGCAAAAAAAAAAAATCAGGAGTGTTCACTTTGCAGTTACTCATCCTTCAGCGTAAAACACATCTCTCAGATCAGAAATACCTGCTTACTCCATTACCATTAGTGAGTAAATAGCCACAAGGAACTGAAAAGGTCCCAATCTGTGTACCGGTAGCTCAGCTCAACCATTACAACACTGACTATGCCTCAAGAAGAATATACCATTGGCTGTAAAGCACGTTGAGGTCATCAAAGGCGCTATACAAATGCATGTCTTTCTACAACTGTTTAGTTTTTTTTAGTTTAGAGATACAGCACTGAAACAGGCCCTTCGGCCCACCGAGTCTGTGCCGACCATCAACCACCCATTTATACTAATCCTACACTAATTCCATATTCCTACCACATCCCCATCTGTCCCTATATTTCCCTACCACCTACCTATACTAGGGGCAATTGCTAATGGCCAATTTACCCATCAACCTGCAAGTCTTTGGCATGTGGGAGGAAACCCACGCAGACACAGGGAGAACTTGCAAACTCCACACAGGCAGCACCCAGAATTGAACCCGGATCGCTGGAGCTGTGAGGCTGCGGTGCTAACCACTGCGCCACTGTCTTCAGTGACATTCCCCTCTTTGCCTTATATCAGCCAGAAGCCCCACTCCAATTGCTATTCAATGACTCCACTGTGGGGATTTGGACATCAGCTGAATACTTACATTTAACGGGAAGTCCGTTAAATACATGAGGGAGAAAGGAATAGAAGGATATGTTGATAAGGCGGGAGGGGGCTCAAGTGGAGCATAAACACGGGCAAGGGCAGATTGTCCAGAGGTAGCAATAAAGGAGGTCACAAGCAACAGAGGGCCTCTGGAGCCCAGTCACAGCACCTTCAGAGAATAAAAACCCCTATAAAGATTGATCATTTGGTCAAGGTACCAAGAGCTTCTGGCATCCATGAAAATATCAGCCACTACCTCCATGATAGGAGACTTAGGGGGAAGGATTGAGGGATAAAACCTAGAATAGGCCGAGAGAGATTAATCTGAAGAAGCCATATCAGTGTTCACAGCCAGTTGGTGTGTCTATCAATAAGTACCTCATCGTCCTTCACACACTGCAGCGAGAGCTGGTTGCAGTGCATCCACAAGGAGTTCCTCAGATTATTGATTCGATCACACTCCTGCTGGTGAAAGACCTGAAGCCAAACAGAAAAAGTCAGTCAAGAATAAGCTCTCTTATCACTACAGCAAATGAACTACGGCATTGCAATATCATGCGGCTATCTCCAAGTAGTGATTTACCAGAGCAGCCCGATTTCAGTTCAAAAACCCCAGCGGCAGTTAGTACTCCCCAAATTTGAGCCAGTCCAGCATCAGCACGGTTACCTAGCAGTGTCAAGGATGAGTAGGAATAGCAGAGACAGACCAGCACAGTTTCAGCAAGAAAGCAAGTGTTATGTGGGGAAGGGAGATACCAACACATCAAGATCAAGTAACTATTTTGAAGCTACATCATTATGAAACACTTGCCCTAGTCATCATCTTGCGTAAGAAGATTTCTCAACCAGGATTTCAAGGTTAACATTACCACTTCTCCAGAATTTTTAAATATTAAATAGGAGTGCTTAAAAAGTGGAGTTAATGAGATTAGTGTGAACTCAGTTGGGTCAATGATGACTTGTAAGGACCCTGATTCGATTCCTCAATGGTTAGACTCCCTCTTCAAAGACACAACAACAATGCGACTCTCTTTTTAAAAAAAAAAGAGGCATCGAGAACACCCCCCAATGGCTATTCATGGAGTAGACAAGAACTCAGAATTGGAAGTCCACCCTTTGATCCTTGTCTATATTGTCTAATGGTATTAGCTTAGGGAGATTCCAACTGGTCTCAATCCTAGAGTTAAGAAAGGGCAAATCTTTGTTCCCACTCCTGGTCACTATCCAGTGACCTTTGGTAGCCTACACATGTATCTATGGGGGTCAGCATCAGGTTTGGTTCTGATTGCTGAATAGCCTCCTAGCACTTACTGTCTAAGTTCACACAATATAAATGGCCAATCGGACAAGGTACTGCAGGCCACTCAGTATTCATGGGAACATATCCCAGCAAGCAACACTTTGAGGAGAGAGAAGATGGAATTTGTGAAAGGAAAAATGTAGGTGGCTCGGAGTTGAGGTTCCGTCCTTAAATAGAGAGACGGCTAGCAAGAGTCCCAGTATAAAAATGACATTTGAAAGGGGCACTCCCCATTAAAGGAGCACATCATATTCCAATACTCCAGAGCTTCAATGGGTTTGCAGATACCTCACAGGTATTAATATGTTCCTGTTCCCACTCCTGGCGAATCTTTTCCAGCTGTTCCACATTGAGCTGATAAGCGCGCTCTGAAAAAACAAGATCCAAAAGCCCCCAAAAGGTTACACATCAGAGTTCTATTTGAAATGTGCGACATATAGAAAGCTTATTTTTTTCAGAAATATACTTCATTCATAAAAATTTGGACAAAATACATTACAATTCAAATTGGACTTTCAAGAAAGTGCAATAAAGATCAGTTTCTTTCAATACAGAACATGGAGGTGCCTCACAATTCTCGCCATTCCATTTTATATACAACGTACATTGGGATTACATACCAAAACCATCCTCTGCTGCATACAGCCCGAGGAGATATACAGAAAACTACTTTACACAGAGAGTGAACTGCCTAGGGAGGCAGTCAAAGCCAGTGTTAGCAAGAGTTGAAGAGAGAGTGGGACAGCATTTGGTGGGGAAAAAAAAAAAAAGTTGCAGGATAGAGGTAGTGAATTCTGGATGTCTTTTGGTGTCAGGCTGGTCAGATAGATCAATGATCTTCTCTGGTCGTGTACATTCCCATGATCATATAAAATAACCTAGCCCAAACTAACATTTGTGGCAATACATTAGTGTTTCATCAGTCCAGCTTAGTGACACCATAGAAAACTAGCATGATGTCCAGCAGTGTCTTTTTATTCCCATTCTCTCCCCCTCTTTGCTGAAGACATGGACACTCATTTAGGGTATTGTTCCATAGGCACTGGCACATGGAGTAAAAGGAGTTCCTGAAAGACATGAAACCTGTGCTGTGGAAAGTTGGAAATAGAATGTAAACCCAAACAATGATATTCCAAATTCAGCCAACAGTTTTCTAAAGCCAAAATGACAACATAATAACATTCCAACTGCAGAGAGAATTTACTCTGCATCTAACCTTGTATGGCTAATGAATGACTACTCCATTTACTAAGCCCCAATCATATGCCTGACCACAAGGCAGGCAACCCATAATATTTTTACATTTCCTGTATCTGCCAACCTGTGACCTCAAAGGGAAATTACTTTTGTTGTGTTAACTGAAGTCTAGTATACAATAGATTGAGACAGTCCAGTCAACCACTTCTGGAAAACAGACTTACCCCACAAGTCTGGACTGGATTTGAATCCAGATTTCAGAAATTAAAGAGAGATTCCACCATCTTAAACATTCAGCCCCGACACACAGTGGCAGCAGTGTGTACTGTCTACAAGATGCACTGTAGCAACTTGCCAAGGCTCTTTCCAAACCCACGAACTCGACCACCTAGAAGGACATGAGCAGCAGATGCATGGGAACACCACCATCTGCAAGTTCCCCTCCAAGCATTAGTAATTGCAAGGCAGAAGCAATGCTTTAACCTTGCATTACGGACATTCGGAGTTGCTACCATCCTGACTTGGAACTATATTGCCGTTCCTTCACTGTCGTTGGGTCAAAATCTTGGAACTCCCTTCCTAACAGCACTGTGGGTGTACCTACCTCACATGGACTGCAGCGGTTCAAGAAGGTAGCTCACCACCAACTTCGAGGGCAATTAGGGATGGGCAATAAATGCTAGGCTTACTAACGACACCCACATCCCACAAACAAATAATAAGTGTCTAATCTTCAAAGATACTTCTCTCCTGTGTTCCTAGCGACAGTGGTCGAGTGATTCACGTCCCACTCCAGGAGATGCCAGGATATTCGGGGTGGGTTAGCAACCCAATGCAAGACTCACGTTAGTGCCACCAGTTCCCAATGCTGGGCCTGGTACAGCCAACAGAGTAAACTTGTCAGATTCACCTTGTGCTTCCAGGAAGACATGGTTTAAAAAAAAAAAAGAGGCCTTTCCTGGCCATCAGCCTTAGCGAGTTTCTTAATGCTGCTTTAATCAATATACCAGTAGCTCAAGACCATTTCTAACTCTGTGCTGAAGATCAAGCACTGACCACCCACACAAACAGGAAACACAAGCCACAAAGAACAACTTGGTGAACAAACAGAGACAACTTCTACACCTGTATAAAATTTTGTGAAGGTCCATTTCATAATATATATTTAAAAATTAGCAACTCCGAATGTCCGTAATGCAAGGTTAAAGCATTGCTTCTGCCTTGCAATTACTAATGCAAGCAGGTTATTTTAAAAACACACAGGAGATGCAAATATGAATTAGCAACAAAAACTATTTGTGACTGGAACAGATGGTTTTACACTTTTTGTGACAGTTACCTAATGGTGGAAGCAACCTATTAACACATTGACAAAGACTGTGATATTAGCAGTAAAGGTGCTGGTATGACATTCTTCTGCTATTCCAAAACGGTGAAATTTCATCCACTCCTAATAATACATTTGTTATGTCCTCTGTTATTTCACCTCTGAGACCGGAGTTTGTATACAATTTCTGACTGGAGCTGGGGAGTAATTCTTCTTTAAATTTTTGGGTTTTGGGCGACTTTGAGATTTAACATCTATTCCTAGTTGCTGAGAAACAAAGAAACATAGAGGCAGGAGTAGGCCATTCGGCCCTTCGAGGCTGCACCGCTATTCAATACAATCATCCAAACTCAGTACCCTGTTCCCGCTTTCTCCCCGTATCCCTTGATCCCTTTAGCCACAAGAAATATATCTAACTCTTTCTTGAATATATTTAATGATTTGGCCTCAACTGCTTTCTGTGGTAGAGAATTATAGAGAAAGGAGTATGAGGATTTCATATTTGGTAGCAATTGTTTTTTGCAGCCGAGCAGCTGTTTAGGTCATTTCAGAGTGCCTCTGGAGTAAACCATGTCATGTGGAACTGGAGTCATTGGTGTTAATTGTATATCAGTTGGGGGTTAATTGTATTCAGGCGGTGGGTATTAATTAGAGACTCGTATGCTCATATATAAAGGGAACAGGCTGAAAGTGTGATGGTTGTTTGGTGGTGCATGATATGTAATGTGTGTCTCTGTAAATATAAGCTTATAAGTGTATAAAGACTAGGCTTCAGTTCTATCTTTCACTGCCTGCCTAGCTAACAGTTTGTAGCTTTCCTTCTTTGAAGGATATTACTAATAAAATCAATCCATTTGGGTTTTTATTACAATCTGGCCGCTTTCACGTCCCCCCCCCCCACCCCCCCCCCCACCCCCCAATACCAGTCCACATGATGGGATTTATTGAATTCGGTTTCACACTATCACTACTTCCCAATTGCAAGTCCAACACCATAAACACTACAACCCAAGTCACAGACACTCTGGTTGGGTTGCCAACACTCCAGGATTGCTCTGGAGTCTCTTGGAATTAAACAGCAGGACACTGCTGCGAGCAACCCAGTAGAAACATCATAGGGGCAATAAAAAAAAAACTGTGGTTTTGTTTAGTTATAAAAATATTGGACGGGATTGGGGGAGGTGGGGTGAAGAGAGGGGGCAGTGGAAGGATGTTGATTGACAGTCGGGAATCATCCAATCAGTTAACTAAAAGTCCATTTGCTTTCCAATTGACCGTGGGAAGGTAGTGTGTTGTGAGGATGGACATGTTGGATGACCAGTGGCAGGAGTGAGAGGGCGGGATGATTGGAGGCAGGAGGTCATGCAACATTTCCAGGGGTATGTCCAGCCCTACTCTCTGACAGTATCTTACAGGATGTACTAACTAAATTAACTCGCACACCTGCTGATTGGATGCCATATGCAAACACCTGAAGCCTGAGTCATTATGGCAAAAGAAAATTCTACTGACCCACAGCTAGAAGTCCATGTGGTGGAAGGTGAAAAAGACGCCATAGCAACCGCGAACCTCCATAACAGTGAAGCCTACAAGACAGGTAGGGGCACTGCCAAATTAATGACTTCAAGTTTAAACTGTGCAAGCATTAAACTTGCCATTTAGTAATGAAAACATACAAGGACAGAATATGTTTGCTGAAGGGTCCCAAATGTGTGTATAATTTTAGCTCTCGTCTTGGTGTCAAAAGAATATTTCATTTTATAGTTATTGAATAATTAACATATGTTTAATCTCATCTGAATGCGATATTTGCAAAGTGAAACACTGCATGGACTGTTCAGAAAGTTAAGTATCTAGTTAAAGCCACACCTGTGAAAACGGAGTTCAAATTCCACTGAGTATACTGGTAAATGTAAACTCCACTCTCCTATTTTAAACAAAGCTGCTAATCTGCTTATTGTAACTGCATTAACGCAACACAGAAATTTCTTGAAAAAAAGCAGCACACCTAGTACTAACATTGCCAAGGGCCATCCCAGTCTATAGCTGATGATTGTGAACGGAGAAATTAAAAAAAAACACAAATGTTTATAGGGAGGATAGAAGATTATTTTAGTTGGACTTGGCCAACCTGTGTTATGGTGCAAGTTTATGCCTTCAATGTCGATATAGCTCAGCTGCCTTCAAGCCTAAAGGTTATTGCTTCTAGTTCCACTCCAGTACCCGAGCACATAACCATGGTGGCAGACGGGTGCAGTACTGAAGGAGAGTGGTATTGTCAAAGGTGCTGGTTTTCAGGCAAGATGTGAAACCCATCAGTTCCGGTGGTTCAAGTAGCTTCGCAAAAGATCCCACAACACAATTTAAAAATACAGAGAGCAAGGCGTTCTCCTGGTATTTTAACCAGCGTTGTCCTCTCAACCGAAAAAAAAAACACAAACTGGTAATTTATCCAGCTGATGTTTGGAACTTGCTGCATGAAAATCTGGTTATTTACTTGCTTAATTAACAACGGTGGTTACATCTCAAAGCAATTAATTCTTTGTCAAGTGCGTTGGCAGGTTGCTGAAAGACGTGATAATAAGTTGCTAAATAAATGCAAGCCTTTCTTTCAGGTACATGACTTGTGATGAAGAATATTGCACCTAACATTTCTCATATGCTGTCAATTCTGCAAGGCGGTGTTGTTAACTGCAACCTCCTTCCCCCCCACCCCCCGCACCATCACCACACCAAAGTATGTTTGGCACTCTGGCTTCGGTGTAACTGGTTTTTTATTCATGCTGGAGTGGGGCAAGAGCAGAATTTATTTTCTCAGTAAGGTTCTTCTCTAACCCACGTCCCTGACTCTGCCAATGATGCATGATTGAAGAACAAAGGCACAAAATGTTAGAAAGATTAATTTCCACTGCTGGAGGTCTGAGGGACCTGTGCATTTTATACCATTTGTACAAGTTTTGTTCAGCTGGATTAAATACCACGTAAACCAATTGAAAGATCATTTCCTCTTTTTCAATATAGCCCCAAGTTCTTTCACATATTACAATTGTTTTAAGAAACAATTGTTCAAAAACTGGAATATATAAATGGAAAAATAATAATGAATTAAAAATTGGGAGCCTAGTGGGGAGATCATTGGTCTAGTGTAGCACAAAACTAGAAGGACCCACATTAAGTCAAACTTTGGTGCTGTTGGCACAGACCAGAGTTCAGGCTTCAGATGGGCAGAGGCAGGTTTGGAGGTCATTTTGATAACATAACGTTGGGGAAACAAAGCCCACCCACACTATCTACACACTGTCAAAAGCTTGGGCATGTCTTGCAGTATAAGGATTGGATGGTACATACCTGCATCATTCACCGCCTCTCTGGACTGCTTGGCTTTATTCTGACTCTGGGGAGCAAATGCAAACATCACTTAATTGCAGTCAGTGCTTTTCGATAAATGCAAGATCAGTAAGGGATGCTGAAAAACAATATTTCCCCAGCTGCTCCCAACTTTCCCCTCACTTGTTACCTAGCTGTTCGACTGCAGGAGGCGGCAGAGCCAAGTTCCTCACCAAACATCCACGCCAGAACATTTCTCATTGGAGTCACTGCATGGAAATCAGGAGCAAAGGAATTCTGTCCAACTACTCTCCTCCCTCAACCGTGATTTAAATAAATAGACAGCTCAGCCGAGATCAGCCAAACACTGGAAAGAATGGGGAGTGGAGCCTGGGGCTTTCTTGGCCTGTGGGGCTCATGGTCAAAAAGTGGATTGGCACCACATACCAACTGAGCCATCATTGTGGGAGATAACAACAGTGCTTTTACAACAAAAACAGCTGACTGTGTCACTCCAGACTCAGCACATTTCCAGGTTTAACATCTTTATATCTTTGTGTGGGCTGAAATCAGCAGTGCATAGGGATTACAAGTTAAAAATAAAATTTCCAGATGGCACCAAAAGGCTCATGGGGCACGAAACACAGTCCAGCTGCGATGCAAGTCTGTGCACGAACAGTGTTTAACATAAATAGAGACACCCAGAGCCCTAGGGTACAATGCTTGGATGTGGTTACGTCTGGGGTTTATTCATTAACAGATTTTGAGTCTCAGGACTATAATGCCACACACAATCTGGAGATTTGAGCTTGCATTAAAAACTGCATAATCCCTGCCTTCCTTTATTGTTCAGCTAAACAAGTCCTTTTTATCCATTTGTCTTCATGCCCTGCCCAGTAATTTCATTTAATACAAAATACATAATTTTTTTGTATAGTGGTGTTATCTTACGCCTGGTTCCATGCAATGGACCCATGACTATTATAACAGGCTAGGACAGCCTAAATTTATACTGTTCACAGGTCTTGCATCTGGAAATGGCCCTGCTTGCTATTTTAACAAAAGGCATTTTTAAAACAAAAAGCCTAAAGCAAAATTTCAACCTTTTAAAAGGCAAGGGAGAGCCAGCCAGAGAGAAAGACGAGATAGGAAAGCACGAGAGACTGCAGGGGACAGATGAGATTTTCATTACATCAGACTGTTCTGAATACAAGTCCCTGTACCAGAGTTGAAACAACATTGTACTAATTCATTGCACTGTCCACTCCCCAAAATGTTTATTTTAGAACTGTCAGTTAAAAAGAGGAACTAATTCAGCTATACTTTGGCCAAGTGTGGTACCGCACAATGAAGGCATTTGTTCCCTGGTCTCTGCTGAATGAGCTGATCCTAGTCAGGATGCAGCAGTAGGGTTACAGTTGGTCCTAGTGGGACCCTCCTTAACCCCGAGACAATTAGCAAAGGGATCGCATGTATATGTGGCCATCAGATGAGAACAGGATCAGACTCGGCTGTGATGCTCTCTTGGGAGAACAATCGGTCAAAAGACTTAGGCTCTGAATGGCCGATGGGTCCAACCATAGTCCTAGTATCCAACAAAGATCCAGCACAGTGGAGAGAGAGTGGAGAGAGAGTGGAGAGAGAGAGTGGAGAGAGAGTGGAGAGAGAGTGGAGAGAGAGAGAGAGAGTAGAGAGAGAGACCACAGCATGTGAACAAATGGTGAAAGATCTCAGTAAAGCCAATAGACATCACAGGAGCTCGAAGAGAACCGAGTAAAGATATTCAACAGGACAGAACTAAAAGCCCAAACAGATCATAAAAGTACCACAAGAGACAATACCAAAATACAGAACTGCCAGGTAAGGGCACAGGGATAACATTACACAATAAAGAGGGAGAGATATTTAGGAGAAGTAAATTCAAATGGCAAAAATATAAAAGAAAATATAAAAGGGAAAACAAAAAGAAACTGAGGCCTTATTCTCTACAGCGGCTTTTACCTTTTCGATTTGCTTCTGATTTCCTGTGGTATTTGCACGCTCAGCACTTTGCTCGGCCTCATCCGCTTCTTTGCATTTCTGTTCATAGTATTTCTTTGACTGGAAATTTAAAGACAAACGACGAGACTCTACATCAGAACATTTGGCAAAAGCATGGAAGACTGAAAAATACTGTTCCATCGTTCAACTTGACATTAACACTGGAGCACAATGCCCTGACCTGACCTCCGCACAACCCTAACAAATGGCTCAGCGAGTAGAACTGCATAAATCAGAATGATCTGTGCTATTAATTGATTTCAGTTTGGTTGGAACTTGCCAGTGCCTCTTGGATTATTCCCCCAGATTAGGGAAAGAGGAGGAAATGGACCCAGGCTCAGATTCCTGATTGCAATCTACCAATCCCCACTGAACGTGCCCAAATGTGACTGCTGGGTCAGGGTAGGATCAAACTCAACCACAATGTTCCCTGCAGCCAGGCCAGATAGCTTGCTGGCACTAAATGTTGGGGTAAAAGTTAAGGGCAGCTGCTTAGGCACTGTAAAGGGTGGCTGCTTCCGTAAGATTGAGCTACTAGCTTCTCAAATTTAAAAGAAAAGTCAGGTAACAGGAGTCGTTCACTTTCTTTACAATCTTCTAGCACAGAAAGGAAGCTATTCTACCCATCATGGTCACTCTTGGAAAGATCAATTCGATTAGTCCCACTCCCCTACTCTACCCCTAGAGCCCTGCCATACTCTCAAGAATTTATCCAATTCCCATTTGAAAGTTATTTATGTCATTTAAAAAAATTTAACGTCATGAACACAAATGATTTGCACATTGAGTTTGCGGTCCTTTGTCTGCAGGCAATGCCTTGATTGTGTCCTTTTTATGTCGATCATCCCACAATTCTTTGCTTACATCAAGTGTCTTCTTATACAATGCCACTTTGCTCTTCTGAACGCGTTCCATGGCACTTTCATACTGTTGGTTAAAAAAGTGCCAATGTTAGTACAAAGTGTAAAAAACCAAAACAGGTCACCTTGCTCGGACACTGGCCTTAAATAGAATTACGTACCCTCCACCCAGACAAATTATTAGAGAACCCCAGTCAATATGAACAGTTTCCCTTCTCATCAGTGCATTCCTTCACTGCTTAAAACAATGGTGAATTCCTCATCAAACCAGCACTATTGATCATGTAACAGACAGTGGGAGCAGCATTCATCCGGTAATAACAACATTTAAAGAGAATCTCGGAGTCAAAACCTCTGACAGCGGAGGCGGATCTTTACCAGTGAACAGAGAACCACACTTGGTCATCCCTCATTAGGATACATGATTTTTTTTTTTTGGACAATCCAATCATGTACGTACTAGGAATTTGCCTTCAGCTTCACATCTCCAGTGTCCATATTCCTCATTGTGCCCCATTCACGACATCCTCCGAGAATGAGGCAGCCAGTAAATGAACTACTGTTGAACCATCCAAGTCTGACTTAGATGCTAAACCCATCTAAATTTTTTTTAAAAAAATAATCAGCACAAAATTCTGAACACGAAATGTTTGAGAGATTCTAAATCACCCCCAGGGTCTACGTTGGAAATTCATATTGGCCATTATACAGGCTACTTTACAAGAAGCCTACTAAACCTGGTTATTTTTTTTTAGGATAAAAAGATGTATGCAGAGCTTTTCCACCAGCTGTTCTCATTTAAATCTTTAGGCAGTGCATACGGGGGTTTTTTTGTACTCCATAAATAGACATCCACTCCAAGTAACTGTTCAGGATGCTCAATGACCCCCGTGCCCCCTCCAAACACAGAGTCAAATCCAAAATGACGTGAGACGGTTTCCTCCAATCGGTCTCTCCAAAGCTGGCCAGGACCCTCTGCTCTAAAGGTTATACTGCAGCTTTAGTGTTTGGGTGACGTAGAAAAATTTCACAGCAATCTGATGCAGTATAAATGTACCCTAAAAATAAATAGTGAGCATCAAGAATTTTCCTAGATCAGTTTCAAGCTTGACCGATAACTACCTTCAGGAGGAAGTGGCAAGCATTTTCGGAGACAAGTGCTGTGAATAGACTCCGAGTCTTAGCTAAGTGCAGCTGATACTTCCTGTGTCCATTCACTGCAGATTAACTGAATACTAAAAAGAGTCTCCAACCAGATCCATCCTAAATCCTGGTCCTACCACAACCTTATGCTTGTATATTTATAGAAAACACATAAGGAACATTCTTCGGTCAGTTCTGTCAAAAAGAATGGACCGGACAGATCACAGACCATGGTGCACATTGCGTCAATGATTATTGCAGTTCCTGTGTGGTTTCCACACGCGAGCTCCTCTTATCAAGACTTCAGATACTGGAGATCCTCAGCCGCTTTCAAAATATGGCCCAATCAAGTGATCAAATTTGTCGTAGCGATTTTCCAACTGTTTTTCCTTCCACACACTCATCTTGCAGGTGCTGACTCACGCTGGAGTCTGTCACCTCAGAGACCCCGGCAATTTGTTATTTGAGTCTAGAATGTGTCGACAGGACATTCTACTGTAGTGAGCATAACAGCGGAGCCTGATTAGCGAAGGAGAGCGCTCTTGATCATTATTCAGTCATTTCTGCTGCAAATGTCTGCGCACGGCTCCATGTCCAGGCTCGGCTCTGTTGGCCCCCTGAATGAGCCATTGGTCAATCGCTATCTAGGGCTGTTTGGGACAGGTACCAGAAACCCATTAAAGCCCACATAACTGAATCCCAGCAAGAGATAGTGCCTTCTGGAGAGGCAACTTTAAAAGCCAAAAAAAAAAATGAAAGTAGACAAAACAGAATTAAGACATTCCCTGTACAGCAGAAAACTTGAATTTAATTTTCGCCACTCCTAAACAGGCCAGGTGTTCGATACAAACATGGTTTAAGTCTCAAACAGGTTAAGTTTCATGTGGGGAGATGGTGGTAGTATCACTGGACCAGTAATCCAGAGGCCCAGGCTAATGCCACAGGGACATTGTTTCAAATCCCACCATAGCAGCTGGTGGAATTTAAATTCAATTATAAATAAAAATTTGGAATTGAAAGCTAGGGCTGGATTTTACGTTGGGCAGACAGGAGCTGGCCCACCAACGTAAATGTCGGTGGCGAACCCGCTTCTGCCTAGCCTAGGGATCCGGCCCGCATTTTGTGTGCCCCCGGGCTTTCCTTGTTCCGAGGTGGGACTTCCACCCACTTGAGGGAGGAAGTCCCGCCTCATTGAGCTGCCGGCCAATCATGGGGCTGGCAGCTCTTAGTCCAAACAGCGCCAAAGTGTGCGGTGGCCACTGCTGGGACTGCAGTCCAGCCGCGGACATGGAGCCAGGAGTGCAGGTCAGTTTGGGTTGCCTCGCCGGGGGTAAATCGGTTGGGCCCCAGCAAGACAAGGGTGGCTGTCTTGGGTCCTGGGGGTGGTTGGGGAAGCAGGGGCGGCCCTCAAATCAGGGACCCTGTGCCCGTTTGTCAGGGCCCACCCATGGGACATTGAGAGGCCGCCAGCTTTCATCAGGTGGCCTTTCCCGGCTCCAGGACGCCCGCTTGCCACGCGTAAAATCCCTGCGGAGGCAGGCGAAAGGCCTTAAGTGGCCGTTAATTGGCAACTTAAGGGCCTTGATTGGCCTGTGGTGGGCGGCCCATTTTTTGCCCCATTGCCCTACATAAAGTGGGGCGGAGGTGGGAGCGGGTCAGGAAGGCCTCCCACTCCATTTTACGCCACCCCCTCCCCCCAATCTGGCTCGCTGGGGTGGTGTAAAATTCCGGCCCTAGTCTCAGTTTCATGGCACCATTACCATCATCGATTGTCGTAGAAACCCATCTGGTTCACTAATGTCGTTTAGGGAAGGAAATCTGCTGTCCTTACCTGGTCTGGCCTAAATGTGACTCCAGACCCACAGCAATGTGGTTGACTCTTAACTGCCCTCTGAAATGGCCTAGCAAGCCACTCAGTTCAATTGGGGATGGGCAACACATGCTGGCCTTGCCAGTATGAAAGAAAAAATACAATGTAAAATGTTAGTAGTGTTATAAATGTTACTTTCCTGCAAGAACAGAAATCCATTATATGGTTCAGTTTCGTCCCTCTCACTAACAAAAATTTAAAGTGAGCTTTTTGAAATGTTGCTTTGGGAAAGGACAGTGCCAATTAAAAGAAGAAGTTGCAATTCTTAAGATCTATTGGAATAAGTGAGGGTTTTTAAAATTCCGAACAGAGCACTTCTGTCAAAATTAAGCAGGTCCCATTCTACACAAGCACAGTGTAGTTCAAACTATTAAAAGGAGTAATGTTATGTAGTTTCTAGATGATCAACCACTCGTCATTCTTACCTTCTTCCTTGTTTCCTTCTGCCTCTCCCTGAAATCTTCCAGGCGTTTTACCTCCTCTTTTAATATTCCAGCCAGCTGAATGTGCAGATTTCCTATGTTATCTAATTCTGAAACAATCAAAAGTGCATTTTGTCCAATCTATTCAGTCCACAAAAATTTCTGCCAGATTGATAAATTGTATGGTACATAACCCATCTCCTCAAAACAACATATGCAACAAAAAAGGTACTCGTACCTGTTGTTTCCTCTTGTGTAGATTGTGTTTGAGGGAGATGTTTGTATCTGGTGCTCCAGTGGTAATGTCACTGTTCAGCGGCAAACAGAGCTGCGCAGAATATGAGGGCCCAGGTTTGATCCCTGGTGTGTCTGAGTTTAACCAGAGAAGCAGTTTGACAACTGACCTCATTGTCTCTTCTCTTAGGCACTCAGTGCTCCTACCCCTCACTGCTGTCCAGTGACCTCAGCTGAGAACAGCACGTGTGAACATCAGGACGGAACTTTGTGTTCCATATTTGAATAGCTGCTTATCCAGCTCGGACCACTTGATGTACTTGTGCTAATGTTGAAAGAATGTTATTTAGAGTAGATTTGGGGGAGGGGGGAGGGCGGGGGGGAAATCCCAGCCTCTAAAGACAAGTCCATCACTCCAGGTTTAATTAGTGCATCAGGCAATGTCCTGGAGTATCGCAGACCCATCCGGTTCAGCGATTGGATCACCGAGCCCAGCATAGAGGCTGACCTGGTTCCAAAATCCATCATGGGGAATATTGCTAACCTCTAAGAGGGCACCTGGCAGAAAATTAGGGGAAAATTGAAATGGAGGGAAAGAAAGGTGAGAGATGGTATTAAAAGTGGGAAAACACCGATTTCAGCCAGGGGATTGAAGATAAAAATTGGGGGCAACTGTGGAATCTTGCTTTACAAAAATGGCAATAGAGTTGTGGATTCTTAATGGTGAAAGCCACTGAAGTGGGCAGTATAACTTGGGTTCAGAATTAATGCATTTTTGCACAGAAAATGGATTATGAAAGATGGGTTTGAGATCTATTGGGAAAATAAAAAGAGACGGACTTGTTGGACTTAACAGCCTTTTCCAGTTCCGAAAATCTTTGTTCTTATTTTAGTCTCAAGGTTCAGACAATACCCATAACTCACTCGAGCTGAGCTCATGGTTGAAGTACTTTGAACACCCAGGATGTGAAGGCCAATATTAGCATCGCAGGCCGAGCCCAGCTAATTAAATGCACGCAGACGAGAAAACAAGCGTGAGATCTTGCAGTCTACAAGGATCATCACCACAGAGTGCAGCTTGGCTTAGTTAATAGCTCTCTTGTTTCTGGACCAGAAGGTTGTGGGTTCACGTCCCCACACCAGGGGCCGGATTTTAAGAGCCCACCGCCAATCTCGGCAGCAAGCTCAGAAAATGGCGGCCTGCGTGCCAAAGAGCTGCCGCAATCTCCCGCGCAGCAGCTCATTTAACTAGCCGGGGCAGCCCGCTGTCAGCAATGGTGTCAGCTGCCTGTGCGCAGGCACTGGAGCCATTTTACAGGGCAGCGAGCCCTGCCGCCATATTTAAATTTTTTAAGCAATATCCTCCCAAAATGTATTAAATAAATTTCTAACACACCTTTCCCACCTCCCAATAACAATTACATTAACTATTTGCCCATCCCCTTCAAACACACCTTTTAAAACTGACCTCCTCCCGTCCCCCCCAACCCCTGCAGACTGCACAAAGTTCAAAGTTCACCCCTTCCCACCATCTCCTACACCCATTATGCTTATTTGACACCACCACCACCACCCCCCCCCCCACCCCGCAACACAAAATCTTAACTCCTGCCCCCACCACCCCCTCCCTCCCGACCAGCTGGTTTTCCCGGGATTGCCAGCCGCCACACTGAAGATCGCAGCGAGCCCGAAAGATTAAAGGTAAGTTTATGCTGATGCATTAATTTTGTTCATTTGAATATGTAGGTGCAGGTCCCTTCGCCCAGCAGTGGGGGCGGGGATGGGGGTGGCGCCACGGAGCCTCACCGCCACCTGGAGGATCGGGCCGGGTCCCTCCCGGCGCCAGCCTCCGTGGTGGGACGCTGCTGGACCCACCTCCTGCCGCGGAGCCAGACGTCGTGGGCTTGGCAAAATCCAGCCCCTAGGAACTGAGTCACTAAGACGCCAAATGGTAGAACTGCATTCATCATTAAAAGTGCAATTCTTCAGACAGATTGTTAAACGATGTTCCATCTGTTCAGATGAGGGTTATAGATTGCATGCCACTATCTGAGGTAGAGTGACACGGGCAGCACTTCAACAAAAGAAAAAAGTTTAACTGGAAGCTTCATGTTTGCCGTCAGGACAACAATCCTTGCAGCCCAGGAATAATTTGTTGACAAATGCTGTGATGTGTAAATCCGAGCAATATTGTTTTTAGGATTTACACGTGAAGAAATGGCTACCATCAGGAAAATCCCATCAAGGTAATGTGGATTAGCTGTACATGACAAATATAGAGTCAAATATAGACTACTTACGTTGCTTTAGACTGTCAAAGGCTATTCGCAGAGTACTGAAAAAGAACACAGACGGGACATCATCAATAAATGTACGCTCCTTAAGATTTACCTCTTTGGCCAAGCATTTGGTCGTCTGCCCTAAGATCTCGTGGTTTCGTTTGATTATACTCCTGTGAAGCGCCTTTGGATGTTGTTTTCCTACTTTAAAGGCGCTATATAAATACCAGTTATTGTTTTATTTACTAAGTTTTTCAACAGATATTCACCTGAAATCCTCTCTTTCCCCCCCCCCCCCCCCCCCCCCCGATGAGGGAACCCTTTCTCCTTACAGAGAATCTCCCTTTTTGGGAACTAGGTGGTGCATGGAGATTAAACATAGTCCATGTAGCATGTTTAGTATGACTTTGTAAGACAAGATTGTCTCGGTTGGTAACACTCTTAACTCTGGGTTGCAATGTTTGGGGTTTGACCCCCACACCAGGACTAGAGCTCAAAGCTCCCAGTTAGGTGCAGGACTGAGGTACTGCATCATTGGAAGTGTTCCCCTTCAGAGATGTTAAGGCGAGA
Organism: Heterodontus francisci; assembly: GCF_036365525.1. Taxonomy (NCBI): domain Eukaryota; kingdom Metazoa; phylum Chordata; class Chondrichthyes; order Heterodontiformes; family Heterodontidae; genus Heterodontus; species Heterodontus francisci. The sequence goes on along the minus strand of NC_090405.1, from coordinate 49,257,607 downwards.
TCCTATCTGCCTATTTCAAATGGACATGAAGTCTGTAATGGGAAGAAAAGTCAGATCAAATGGGCAGAAGATCCTTATTCATCTGAATCCATCTCATGATACCCCGCCTCCACCACACCCACCCTGCTGCTGTCTCAATGATTATAAATTAAATTAGTTTTGGGGAGCCCAAACACAATTGCCAAGTGGCGACGAGCCCACAGCTCTAAACTACCAATAACATTGACTCAACAGTTCCACTCACAGAAGCTGGAATTACACAAGATACACAGCACAGAAACAGGCCATTTGGCCCAACCAGTCCATGCCAGCATTTATGATCCACTCACGCCTCCTCCAATCTTTCCTTCCATAACTCTAATGTAACCCTCGATATTTCCCTTCTCCCTGATATGCTGATCAAACTTCCCCTTAAATGCATCTACACTATTTCACGTCAACCACTCCCTGTGGTAGTGAGTTTCACATTCTCCCCACTCTGGGTTAGAAGGATGTTTGGTATGGGGGGGAAAAAAAAAAACCAACATCGGTGTAGCGAAGGCTGCTTTTTATTGTCCAGGTAGGTTCAAGGCATGTTACTGGGAGACCAGTTGTACCCAAAACCAGATATTGTGCATTAGGGTATCACAATTCTGCAGATTCTGATTAAGAAAGTCTGAAGCATTAGGAAGGAGTAATGATACTTGGACTGTTTTGTTCGTTTCAGTTATCACTAGGTGCTTCAATTACTTATTCAGCAGGAGCTGACAGATAGCTGGTTTCAATATAACAGATTGAAAAAAAAAAATTGTGAGTACTGTCATTTGGAAACAACATGTAACCTGATCCTGCAAAACTTCCCTTATTTCTGACTTCTGAGCTCTTGGACAAGTTTGCTTTCCTGCTGTCCCCAGTACAGTAGTTTTTAAACCTCCCTGCAGAAGGGGCTCCCTCCAAATACTGACTTTCGCCCAGGAATTCCTCCCAATGTTGATTCACTGCTGCGGATTCCTTTCCCAAATTACAAAAGAGCGTGCCAACAATTCACAATAAACAGTGGTATCGGTGCAAAAAACTGTTTGTTTTATTAATATGCAGCGACTGACACAATGTGTTTGTAAGTCAATAAACAGATTAAGCTGATCAAAGATGGACGGAAGTTTGATGTCCTTGGGGACTCACTGGGATCTCTGGGGACCCTATTTTGGAAACCGGTGTTTCTTGACGGTCATAGGATCAGTTTGTGCTCATGTTAGATGTCAAAAAAATGGAACAGATCAATACACTACGATGCCAATTTATTTCAAGATGAAAGATGGAAACCTACAAAAACAAAAGGAGGGAAAGCCAGAGATGGAAATATGAAGAATCAGTTGGCAGATAAACCTGTACTGAGAAGCAGAAGGCGAAGGCTTTGTTTGACAAATTGTCTCATTTAGCGTTGTCCCAAATCATTTCCCGCAATAGACTGTCAACAGGCACTCACCCAAGACAAGGCATCGACGATGACAGCGTCTAACAGGACCACCAGCTGGGTAAAATCCCATCTCCCTCTCCCTAACAACCCTAACTGCGAATTGCTCACAGTGCAAGCACAATTGTGCCAATAAACGTGAATGTGTCTAAGTATCCCTCCCACAGGGACAGTGCGGTCAAAATTTACAATGTCTTCACAAATATCTACACCAGTGCCTTAAAAGTCAGTTTCAAAACAGGTAGTTCCAGCAGTGGGGTACAATGGCGGTACATCATACTCACCAACCATTGCTTGAAACCCCACCTCTATGGCACAAAGCTAGAAAGAAATGAAACCTATAAATGCCAACACTGAAATGAATATAGAAATGCCGGATATGGAGAGTAGATCTGCCAACATCTGAAAGGGAGACGTGTCAACAAAGGATCTCTGTCCAAAACGTTGATCTACCCCTTGATAGACTACATGACCGATTTCTAGTTTTTTTTCCCCAAGATAATTATACATTGGTATTCTTTATCTGTATTAGCTTTAACTGTAAATGGTGAATGTTTTTTTTTTCTGAGAAGGGATTTACATCATATTTACATAAACCACAAACAAAGTTGGAAACAACCAGTCATTTAAATACAGGTTCAAGTGCAGTGAAATTTTCATTGAGGGGAGCCTCATAGGGCAGATAGAAGGAAGTGATTGGGACAGTGTTCATTCTCTATACAAACAAATTCTGATTACGATTTTTCCACTAGCCAGAGTTTTCCCTGTAACAATAGGAAATGTATAAACTAAATGGCCTTTTATATTTATAATTTCAAGTGTTTTAAAGCGGATACCAAACTTCAACTAGAACCCCAGGTTAGGTGACCGGAGTGAAAAATAAAGAGCAATAAATGTCAATTTTATAGGTTGCACAGAGACGGAAGATGCCCATTATCCATCTCAGGAGTTTGCTTGATTTACTCACTGAATTGGGAAGGATATCCCAGATCTTTTCCTGAAAGTAATTAAAGGCTTTGTTTTCCTGCAGGAGTGCTCACTGCTAGCGCAGGCAGTGAATGTGGCATCACAGGTGAACGGATTAATCACTAAACGTTTTATTTTCACCTTTCTCTTCATATATATTTGAACGTCAACCTGTCTGAAGGTTACAAGCTCTGAAGAATCATTTGGTCTTGGCAATATTCTTGCGAAAGGGTTATGGTAGCGTCTAACCCAAAAAAAACCCCCATTAAAATGGCCCCCTTTTCCCCCAGTTCCTATTTTATTTTAACTTTCTTCTGCGTTCATCAAGATGAGGAAGGTCATTGTGAAATGTTGAACAGTTTTATCAGGCACCCAATCAGCAACAAGTTCAGTACGGATTAGATGCAAAGTAAAAAGTCTCTCCAATCTGCCCCAAGTGTGCCTCCGATAGCACCCATGTGACATTTTCCATTTCCCGTGCCTGTTATCTTGTGGCCTTTCTGTTGTAATTAGTGTAGCATGAATGAAATTCAAATTATAAGCAGTTATTGGCTGCAGACCCTATAGCCACTAAAAAAAAATTAGTCTATTCAAGGCCCTCACACGAACAGCAAAGAGAATACTCCAGCCCATGCACCTGAAATTTACTGGCCTAGATGTGCTACTCCACTGTTAGCTTTGTGAAAAAGGCATCTCGCTGACTGGCTCCCCATTCAAATGCACTGAATGCTGTGGAGATCTTGTATCTACAGTGCAAATACAATGTAAACTTGCCAGTCTAAGTACTCTTAATAGTCAACCTCTCTGGCACTGAAAATTTAATTACTACAAGTGTGCAGTCTCATTCCTTCAGGTTTTAATTGATGTTTGAGACTTTTGTTTTAAAATTTAAAAATTGCCTTTCTCTCCCGATAAAAATCTTTCTTCGCCTCATTTTCCTTTCTGTACTCTGGTTCGGCCACATTTGGAATACTGCGCGCAGTTCTGGTCGCCACATTACCAAAAGGATGTAGATGCTTTGGAGAGGGTGCAGAGGAGGTTCACCAGGATGTTGCCTGGTATGGAGGGCGCTAGCTATGAAGAGAGGTTGAGCAGATTAGGATTATTTTCATTAGAAAGACGGAGGTTGAGGGGGGACCTGATTGAGGTGTACAAAATCATGAGAGGTATAGACAGGGTGGATAGCAAGAAGCTTTTTCCCCCAGAGTGGGGGATTCAATTACTAGGGGTCACGAGTTCAAAGTGAGAGGGGAAAAGTTTAGGGGGGATATGCGTGGAAAGTTCTTTACGCAGAGGGTGGTGGGTGCCTGGAACGCGTTGCCAGCGGAGGTGGTAGACGCGGGCACGATAGCGTCTTTGAAGATGTATCTAGACAGATACATGAATGGGCAGGAAGTAAAGAGATACAGACCCTTAGAAAATAGGCGACATGTTTAGATAGAGGATCTGGATCGGCGCAGGCTTGGAGGGTCGAAGGGCCTGTTCCTGTGCTGTAATTTTCTTTGTTCTACTCGATTTTACATTAAATTCGCTATTCTAACTTCCACTGTTAACCAATCCAATTTGAAGAATTATGAAATTAAGAGGATACACAATTGCTTGCCTGGTTTACTCACTGTAAAGGGCTCTGTGCTGTTGCCCTCTTGTACTCAGTAACTTACAGGACAGAATACGATGGAGATTAAGCAGGCACAGGCAAGTCTAACTAACGGCCATCATTCATTAATCTGCCGCAGGTTTTTTTCAGGTAATTTTCCAACAGTTTGCTCAATTATTTTGGTTTCCCCAACCTTTGGCCACATTAACCTCAAGGTCTGATTTAATTAATAACACCAACTTTTGCTGTGATCTAGTGGTGCAGTTGCTTGCAGCCCTCTGGTCCATATCAGTGTGGCCATTCCTCACGCAAGGTCAGACAGTGAATCGTTAGTAGGCTGTTCAACTGTGGCTGCATCACATCCAAGCCACTTCCTACCCTCACCTGATGGCTGTACGTGTTCTTGTCAGCACAGCTCAATGCTTGAATTTTTCCAGCTGTAGATGAGAGGCACTGAGGCCAGTAGGTGTAGCCCCCAACCAGAACCAATGACAAGAGCAGCTAATTCTACACAGACCAAAAAAAAATTAAACTTGGAACCTTAGTGGTCCATGTTGTTTATAATCTGTTCATGCATCACATGGCAATTTCTATGCCCAAAAGTTAAGTGTATCTGCCAGGTAATAGGAAACGGAAAGAACGTTTCTAAAAAAAAAAGGTACAATTCATAAAAGTATAACAGAATTATAACAGAAGTAAATAGATCCTGGCCAACTGAAGTGTCACTTTGGCTCACTGTTAATACTGTTGCTTCTGACGACGGCAGATATAAGGCAGGACTCTACCACAATTTTGGCTGATACCCCAATGCAGTAACTGAAGGACTGCTGCTTTGTGACAGGTACTGTCCTTTGGTATTACATGTTAGAGATTGCTTGCTTTATCTCTACTGGTAGATATGGAAGATAACAAGAAACCTTTGAAGCACGGGGAGTTCTCCCAGTGTTACATTCTTCCTGCAATCAACACAGGTTCAATTCATCATTGCTGTTTGCGGGATCTTGCTATGTACAAAATGGCTGGCAACAGTCAGTGCAATTCAAGTAATTGACTGTAGATGAAGAGCTTCATAAGGTGTCTGATAGGAGGTGATAAAATGCTTTATAAATGCAAGTCTTGTGCTACTGGTTATCAGGAGTAGGTGTTGAGCAAGGACTGATACTTCCCTGGCAGCAATGAGAAATTAAAGAGATTGGGAATGGAAGTGAGTGAGTGCTGACTGCAGGTTATCCTCAAACACTTCCTGGCAGTCAGTTCAAGAGTGACATTTCTGAACACCATTGAAATAGTGGCCATTCTCATAATACTGAAAAACATAGCAGGTCACAAGGGCTTTTATGCAGTTACACACACCAGTAGCATATTTTGACCAAGTGTTCCCATGTACCGTAACCAGGACTGATGCACCATTCAATGTGTAGCCTTATCAGAGCACACAGTTTCAGTACAATACCCTCAGACTTGCGCTCGATTTAATAACAGAACAATGATAACAGAATTGGGAGTTATTTGCTGTTTGGCGACAAATGGACAGGAAAAAAAAAAAAAATTCAGAATTGAAGAAGCCAGCAACAGTGGTGTCGGGGAACAAGAGCCGTGCCCCAGATTTGCCAGAGTTATGATCATATAGATTCAAACATCTTTAATGCTAAAGCCCCCATTTACTCATCAATGCCGTCACTTCCTATTTGGCTGCAGCAATAACCACAAACTACTTTAGTCATTATGAGAGCAAATAGAACAGGAAATGAACACATACCCTGCAAGAGAAATGTTCTGCTGCAAATAAGCCAATTTTGAGCAATGCGATGAACAATATAAAACCACACCTCCTGGTTGCTTGATAGGAGGCACTTGAACCAAAAACAAATGGCTTTAATACAGCTGACCTTAGCATGCGCATATAAAAAGATGAATTATCTTTGATTACCCAAACTAGTGGATCGCTTATGGAACCATTCACAGCAACACGGCGCTACATAAGGACAGGAGTGTTGTTACACCATGCATGATTTCTCTCTGATAAAGTACCATCACTTCAAAGGCCATAAAATCTGCTGCTAAGTAAATACAGGCTCAGATTAATCAGAGTTTAAATCTTTGCTCGATTAGGAAGTTTTGCAGATTGGAATACATTCACCAGCTTCAGACTACATCCCAGCGTTTTAGGATTATGTATCTGTAACAGAGTAGGACATCTGGGCCAGATTTTCAAAGGACTGCAGGGTTGGGAGCTGGAGAGGACAGATGAAGATCGCGGTCCTGGAGGTCGATGCCAGGACAATTCCTGGTTTACAAGGTCAGAGTGGGGGGGGGGGGTGAAAAAGAGAGAACGGGAAAGCTGCTCGCTTCTAATTAAGGGCTCATTAAGCTCCTTTAGGAGCTTGTTAACTGTCCAGGGAAAGTCAGCACCGCAATTTGGGAAGGGGGATCCCGGCAAACTCGAACAGTCTGGTGCACAATAATGTTTATTATCTGGAGCCCCGGTATTCTGCGCAGGGGTGTGCACCGTATCTTCATTTTGGCCATTTCACCTCCATTCCATTTATTTGGTGCTGTCCCTCCCAGGAGCTGAATGCTCGCCTCGGCCCCATCATGGCTGCCACTTGCCCTTACCTCCGGCGCCAGGCCGGCAGCTCCCACCTCCTGGAGCCTCTGATTGGCCAGGAGGGAAGCTCGGTGCCCAATCAGGCAATTGGCATTTAAAGACAGCGTGTGCGAGCGATTCAGCAGAGATACAAGATCGAGGCCTGGAAATTATCCGGGCACAGGTTCCCGGATTGAAAAAAAAAATACAGGCCCTGGAGCATGCTAGACAAAGAATTTTTCAAATGAGAGAAGATTTGGTCCAGTTGCCATGTGTACCATAAAACATTCTTTTTGAATGGTTTTGTGACGTTTTTACACACAGCCACAAGCCTCTTCCCCTTTTCATCCACTACACCTGAAAACATATTGAACTGTGCTGTGGGCCTTCATCGGATCTCGAAAATCCCACTTTTTTTGGCTTCAAAATGACACACCTTTGTTTGTGGAAATATATGTAGATTTGTCCTAAGATTAGACTTGTCCAGGTACCAGCAGGCTGAAGCGCAGCTGAAATGTATAATTTGAAAATCCTGCAATATTTGCGTCTTTCTAATTGTTTGCTGCAAGAAGTGGACCCCCACGCACACTACACAGCATAATTAGAAAAGGTGGATTTAAACCATCTGAAACCAGTTGGTACATAGCATCAAGTATAATCATTCATGAGGTTCCTGTTGAACGCTGGCATTTCTGTACATAATTTCTGTCTCATTAAGCATGGGAGATTTACAAGTGCACGGAATGGACTGCCCATTCTAAGCATTAGGCAAAGACAATTATTCGCTAGTTAACCATCAAGAGCTGGTCAATGTTAAAGTGGATTTTTCTTGGAGACCCAGTTGGTTGAGTCTTGCTAATGCACATCCCCTCTCCCCCACCCCCACCCCCACCCCCCCTCCAAGGAGGTGTATGATATGTAAACATGCCTTTTTACCAGCTTTGGTTTTCTCTCCTGAAAGCACTGACCTTTATGGGGCACAGTCAATATGAGCTGGCAGCATTCCAGTATCTCAAATCATTTACTTACTCTTTCTTTTTAAAAAAAAGAGAGTACCCAACCCCTCCCCACATTACAAAATATCCAGTCTCTGACAGCAATCTCCGCCCAAGGCATAGAATGTTAGTTCTCAACCTTTTCAAAATGGATAAATTGTGTCATTCAAGGAGAGAGATTTCACTGCTGAAGAAGCAAGTATTTTTTCCACTTCAGGCACTAATGCCTTTATCAAGTACTCACAGGCCGAACAGGGCAGGTGCTTTGTCCAGCCCTCCGAATCCAAGTGCAACATTGGGCCTCGCCTGCACCCACTGTGCTCACACATGCCATCCTTGGGGCTATTGCCAGCAAAATTGAGAGTTTTTATTTTAATTAGAGCGGTGAGCAAGGTTGAAACCTGTTCAGTTTGAAGGCACGCAAACTAACATGGCAGAGTGCAAACAGGCAACTGAGGGGTTGACGAACTGTTAATGACAACAGGTATCACCCAAAGACCACATTGTAAAGCCCGTGCACTGTGGCGAACTGGATATCCAGTGCTATCTCAGACAGTGTTATCTTGAGCTTTATTTATTCTGTGTGTTTTTTTTGGCTTCCAAGTCTCAGATTAGACTCCTGGGGAGGTCTCACTCACTGCATCCCAAAGCGTTTGCATTTGCTGAGATATTAGAGAAAACTTATAGCCTGCCTAGCCAATGAACAGAACATTCTCTTCATTTAATTTAGGGGTTATCATGAGCTACTACGCCAGACTTGGATTCTACAGAGAGCTGGCATGGACTTGATGGTACAGAAAGAGGCAATTTTGCCCATCATGACTCCAATAGAACAAATGAATAGTAGCAGCAAAAATGTATTTTTCCGTAGTGCTTAAGTTTCACTAGATTGCGTGGTGGTAGAAAATATTAGTTTGTAGACCAAATGATCACGTTCGGATTCAGACCAGTGTCAGCCCTGTCTCAATGGGTAGCATTCTTGCCTCCGAGTCAGAAGGTTGTGGGTTCAAACCCCACAACAGAAACTTGGGCTCAAAATCCAGGCTGACACTCCAGCCTGTTATAACCGAAGCAGGAGTGCACTGTTTATTCTAGTTCCACTTCTCCAAGGGTCACAACATAGATTTAAATTTTCCCGCTTACCGACACGGTCATAGACTATTTTTAATCCCAGAATAAAATGCACCATGTTTCTTTAACATGATTGGGAAATTTGCTGATGACACAAAAATTGGCCGTGTAGTTGATAGTGAAGAGGATGGCTGTAGACACCAGAATGATATCAATGGTTTGGTTGACTGGGCGGATAAATGGCAAATGGAATTCAATCCAGTGAAGTAATGCATTTGGGGGAGGGCAAATAAAGCGAGGGAACAGACGATAAACGGGAGGATATTAAGTGAGGTAGAAGTGAGAGACCTTGAATTGCATGTCCACAGGTCCCTAAAGGTGGCAGGGGAGGTAGATAAAGTGGTGAAGGCATATGGATTGCTGTCCTTTATTGGCCGATGTATAGAATACAAAAGCAGGGATGTAATGCTGGAACTGTATACAAACGCTGATTCCACCATAGTTGGAGTATTGCGTACAGTTCTGGTCGCCACATTACAGGAAGGACATAGTTGCTCTGGAGAGAGTGCAGAGGAGATTTACAAGAATGTTGCCAGGGCTTGAAGGTTGTAGCTATGAGGAACGATTGGATAGGCTAGGGTTGTTTTCCTTGGAACAGAGGAGGCGGAGGAGTGACTTAATTGAGGTGGACAAAATTATGAGGGGCCTAGATAGAGTTGACAGGAAGGACCTGTTTCCCCTAGTGGAGAGGTCAATTACCAGGGGGCAGAGATTTAAGCTGATTGGTAGAAGGATTAGAGGGGACATTTGGAAAAACATTTTCACCCAGAGGGTGGTGGGTGTCTGGAATTCACTGCCAGGATCAGTGGTGGAGGCAGAAACCTTCAATTCTTTTAAAAAAGGTACCTGGACATGCACCTGAAGTGCTGTAACCAGCAAGGCTATGGACCAAGTACTAGAAGGTGGAATTAGATCGGGCGGCTAGTTTTCAGCTGGCACCGACACAATGGGCTAAATGGCCTCCTTCTGTGCTGATATCTTTCTATGGTTCCATCAAACATACCGATACACACACACACCGGAAAAATAGAGGGATTTTTGTTTTTAAGAGCTCCATTACAGACAAAAAAAAACACTTGGGCTGAATACTTGCTCATTCTTGAACAAACAGCAGATGAGATATGTTGTGTTCCAAAACTGGCATACGGTCTAACTTCCGAGTAGATGGGTCACAGGGATCTTTTAAAACAATTCTTTGCAGGCAGCGGTGAGAATTAACTTAGCAGGCTTTTCTTCAAAGACAGGAGTCGCGATGAGATGACACAGTGGATTTCTCAGGGTCTTTAAGAGGTGTGCCTAAAAGCTGAGCTGGGTTGTGGTCTCCTCTCCTTCCTTGGGAATGCTCTTCTCTCCTCGGAAGTTCTTTCCTTTTTCATACAGTTCAACTCCAACTCAAAACAATTCAAAAGCAAAACGGACAACAGGAGGTCAACCTTTTGACCTCCATCAACCTTGGCCTGTCACTTCTTTGTAAACAACCTCTCCAGGTATCCAAAGTTCTCTGTTGTTTATTGAGCTGGAAGTCAGGCGGTTTCCTGGAAAGGCTCGTTTTCCTCAAGACCCCTCAGTGCCCCTTTTAAAAAAACATTTCCAGGGACTGTTTTTTCAAAGTCAAGTGGCCTTTACATGACCCCAAAGTTTAATATTTCTTCAACCTTTCAAAAATGAATCCTCAAAAAATATTTAACAAAACACAGAAGCACTTTCCTAACAAGTGTGGTATTGAAGGAGTGCAGCACTGTCAGAAGTGCTGTCTTTTGGATGAGACATTAAACTGAAGTCCCGTCCATCCTTTCAACTACACATAAAAGATCCCGTGGTACTATTTTGAAGAACTGCAAGCGAGTGCTCCCTGGCGTCCTGGCCAGTATGTATCCCTCAACCAACAGTTTACGTGGTCGTCATCATTTTGCTGTTTGTGGGAGCTTGCTGTGCGCAAATTGGCTGCCACATTTCCTACGTTACAACAGTGACTACGCTTCAAAAATACTTCATTGGCTGTAAAGTGCTTTGGGAGTTCTTGGGTCATGAAAAATGTTATATAAATGCAAGTATTTCTTTCAACAAACTAATTAGGGGGAAAAAAAAGCTAATACCTTCAGAAGTGACAATCAGAACTTAAATAACTGTTAAATTCAAAAAGAGCTCCCAGCCCAACACACATAGGAACAAAATTCACACAGAATGTATGTATGTGTTAAATAGTTCGGCCCTACATTCAGACACTTGAGCTCTGGACAAAGTGACCAATTCTTATAGCAAGTGTAACAAAATGAGCTGGAACAGCATGGCACGTACAACCTATAAAGAGTATGGCTAGTTCAGACCAAGAGTTTCATGCGAAACATTAATCTTCTCCACTGCTGACTGATGATGCATATTCCTGAGATTTATTTTGTATTTCAATTTTCTAGCATTCGCTATATTGTGTGTCCATATATTAGTCAATGACAAAGAATAAAATAGTCACAAGCAAGGGGGTGGAAGGTTATCGAGGGTAGGTGGAAATGTGGCGTGATCAGTTCAGCCATGAACTTATTGAATGGCGGAGCAGGCTCGAAGGGCCGAGTGGCCTACTCCTGCTCCTAATTCATACCTTTGTAAGTTCGTATGCAAGTTTAGTTCAAAGGCTCTATACTTGATAATGGGATAGAAATCATTCATGCTATTGTATTAATTTACATGTTTGCATAAAACTTCTCTCTCTACTTAAACAGTTATTAACCCATTTAGATATACCAGTACAAAACATACAGGTTAATTCTGCCATTAAGATAGCAGAGAGGGAGATTTAATTGGAGCGTGTTAGGCATTTATACTTTAATGTGGAGTAATTTTTTTAACCTCAGAACAGCTAACTAAAACTTTTGGTTGAAATGTTTCTGCACTGCATTAATAGCGAACATGTTAATACATGCGATATTCTCAGTCTACCATTCCACTGAAGGTGGTAACCTCTTAAATTAATCATTGGATGAAGTATTTTCATAAAAATGTTGACCTAATATCACATAGTCCAGTTTGAACCAACCAGAATCTTTCTTGCCAGTCTTTGATTGCCCAAGCTAGACTAGGCTTGTATTTGCTTGAATATAGCAGATTAAAGAGCAATCTAACAGAGGTGTTTAAGATGATTAAAGGATTTGATAGAGAGAAACTATCTAACCTATTCCCTCTGGTGGTGGTGGTGGGGGTGGGAGGGAGGGACGACAGTGGGGGGCTGCAGTCCAGCAGAAGGGGTGCTACCTTAAAATTAGAACTCGGCTGTTCAGGGGCAATATCAGGAGGCACTTCTTCACACAAAGGGTAGTGGAAATCAGGAACTCTCTTCCCCCAAAGAGAGGAGGGGTGGGTGGGGCACAATTGAAAACATCCACATTGAAATTGATAGAATTATTTTGTTACGGATATTAAGGGTTATAGACCAAGGCAGGTAGGTGGAATTGAGATACATCAGCCGTGATCTAACTGAATGGCGGAACAGGCTCAAGGGGCTGAATAGCCTACGCCTTTTGTTATATTTAAACCCTGGAATTCTCCTCCACTGATTCATGCAGTGTAGCATCCTTCTGCTGACACCATGAATTTGAAGTGGTTTCTCAACCTGCCTTCGACAGCACCTTCTAAACCAGTGACCTCTACCACCTAAAAGGGCAGCAGATGTATGGGAACACCACCACCTGCAAGTTCCCCTCCAAGCCACACATCATCCTGACTTGGAACTATATCACCGTTCCTTCACTGTCGCTGGGTCAACATCCTGGAACTCCCTTCCCAACAGCACTGTGGGTGTACCTACACCCCAAGGACTGCAGCGGTTCAAGAAGGCAGCTCACCACCACCTTCTCAAGGGCAATTAGAGATGGGCAATAAATGCTGGCCTAGCCAGCAATGCCCACATCCCATGTACAAATAAATTCGACAGTGCATTCCACTCCAAGATCAAAAATCTCTTCAATAATAGATTTAAAACATAAAGTGACAGACAAAGGATAGCAGAGACAGCAAGAATAGTACTTTCCAATTAAGGCTACATGCTAACTCTTAAGATATGCACTTACTTTATCTCCATTTGACCACCAGCCTTGCGTGCAATATGCACCAGCTCCTTCCCATACTTTTCTTCTGCCAATGCCCTGCTCAAAACACAATATTTCATTCACTCCCAACAATTCACAACAACAATTAAAGGTACTATATAAATGCAAGTAGTTAACACGATAAAAATGTGCCAAGATGCGTCACAAGCCAGTAATCAGACAACAGTTGACACTAAAGGAGACGTTGGGACAGATGATCAAAAGTTTGCTCTTTATAGAAGCGGGGGGTGGGGCGGGGGGGGGGGGGTGGTGGGATTCCACAGCTTAGGGCCCAGACAGCTGAAGGCATGATCACCAATGGTGGTGAAGGAAGTGGGGGGGGTGGGGGGGTGGAAATGTATAAAAGTGACAAAAGTTGGAGGAACAAAGGGTGTTTAGATTGTTGTAGAGCTGGAGAGGGTTAGAGATTTGGAGGGGCGAGGTTATGGAGGCAAATTTAACACATGGATGACAATTTTAAAATGCTGGTGTTGCTGGATTGGGAACCAACGTAGGTCAATGACCATCACAAAGGCGATAGGTGAATGGAATTTGGCAGCAGATATTTGAATGAGCTTAAGTTTATGGAGAGTGGAAGATGGGAGCTGGCCAGGACAATGGAATAGTCAAGTTTGAAGGTAACTAAAGCACCAGTGAGGGTTTTAACCACAGATGGGCCACACTAGAGGTTGAAGTAGATGGGATGTGTAATGGAGGGGGATCTGTGGGCTCAGAAAACCAGCTCAGGATTACATCAGAAGCCAAGGTTGCAAACAGTCTGGTTCCAGCTCAGACAGTGGTTAGCGAGTGGAGATTATCGTGGGGACCTAAAACAATCGCTTTGATCTTCACAATATTTAAATCGGCTGGTAGAGCTGGGCGTCATCAGCGTAAATGAGGAACCTGCCTCTGTTTCTGGATAATGTTGCGAAGGAGCAGCACGTAGATGAGAAATAGCAGTGGGCCAAGGATAGATGCTTGGAGACTGCAGGGGTGGGAACAGAAGCCACTGCGGGAGATTCTCTGTCTATGACTAGATAGGCAAAAGTCAAATCAGGCGAGTGCAGTCAAACTCAGTTGGACAACATTGAGCCACTGGTGGAGGATGGTATGGTGATCTGCGCAAAGGCCACAAAGAGGTTGAAAAGGACAATAAGAGATAGCTGACTACAGTTGGATGTCATTTAGTGATTTTGATAAGGCCATTTCAGTGCTATGGTAGGGGCAAATATCTTGGATGGAATAAAGCAAGGAGTTCTCGGATAGATGGGCACAGATTTGGGAGGCAACAAGTTCAAAGAGTTTGAAAAGGAAAGGGAGCTTGCAGATGAGGCAGTAGCTTGCGATGACAGAAGGGTCAGAAGAGGAGGGGTGATGATGGCAGATTTGAAAAGGAGGGTGGGTGGGATTGGAAAAACAATATAAAAGAGAGCAAACCATTTATAGCATCAGCTAGCAGGGCCCACCCCTACCCCCAAGAAGGAAAGTTGAGTAATCAGCAGTTTACTGGGAATCTGGTTCTTATGGGCAAGATGAGCGTGGAGAGGGCATGTGCAGACAGGAGAGAAAGATGTGAGTTCAAGTCTAGGGCAGGGGATACCTTGGGGCAAATGTGTCTTGGTGGGAAAGGGGAAGGAAGGGATGTGACAGAAGCAGCTAAAGCGATAGTTTCTATCTTGGCGACAAAGAAGTCCATAAGCTCCTCTTACTTGTGGTTGGAAGGGAGGGGTTTAAGCAGACAGGAAAAAAAAGTCAGGGGATAACTTTGCATTCCAGGATGAACCTAGCATAGTGAGCAGTTTTGGCAGAGGAGAGCTGGGCCTGATGATACTTTGATGTCATCCAGCCAGATCTGGTAATGAATGGATAACCAATTGTGCACCGTAACATTCAAACTTACACCCTTTGAACGCAGGGCAACACAGATGGAGACTTTACCAAGGACAACGACCAGAGTGAGAAAAAAAAACACCTGGGTTTCTTCTGGTTATCGTCATCCAGTGACCCCCCAACTGGAAACTATGTGGGTGGATGTCAGATGGGCTGAAAATTTAGCTTGGCCATGAAATACTTCATGGTCAAATAACCTGCTGACATTTTCTCTCAGCTCAGACTGAAGAATAGGTACCTGGGTAATGTTAATGGACAGTTAGCACCTAGGGAACTGTACCCCATCAGGACCAATACCTTGAGGGGAGCAGGGAGAAAATTTAATTTTAATTAAAATTAATATTTAGATATTTTTGGAGTCAGGAACACAATGGAAGGTTCCAGTTCCTCAATGCTGCAGCTGTTCGTTCATAACATTTGCCTAATCAAACTTAGTTGCCTCACAAAATCCAGGAACTCAATCTTACCTCAATCTTAGCAGTTCCTCCATGTCCTTGCACATTTTTCGCCCTTCCTGTAACCGCTCCAGTAAGACCTCATGCCCAACATGACTAGTAAACTCTGGGCACTGTGAAAGCAATTTCAAAGAATAGGATTTACAACCCTTCCAAAAGTTCAACCTTCCTCCCCTAAGTCACCATGCCTCACATCTGTACTTGGATAGCAATGCAGTCCAGCCTCTTGTCCACACTGCTTTTAATACACCCTGCACAGATCCGAAGTGCAAGACGCAAGGACTCCAAGCTAGTTTCCTTCCCTCTGCCAGGCAAGCGAGACAGTATTAATAACCTGCAGCTACATTGCAAAGCTGACAGCACATTGTCAGAGGTACCATTTTTTTTTTTTCTTTATTCATTCACGGGATGTGGGCGTCGCTGGCCAGGCCAGCATTTATTGAATTAAACAGTAAAACATTAAGTCTGAATTGATAGTGTAGCAATAGTGAAATTAAAACAAGATGCAGATTAAAAAATTGATCTCATTGCTGTTTGTTAGCCATCTTGCACACAGCATGATCCATGTTTGTCGTCATGGCAACAGTCACTAATGCTGAATTATTTTGAAGTACAATGAAGTGCATTTGGATGGTGGGGGGAAAAGAGAAAGAGAAGTGAGGGGGTGGGGGGTGGTGGTCAGTTAGCTCACTTTGCTAGAGCATGGTGCAAATAATGCCAACAGCGTAGGTTCAGTCCCTGTACTGGCTGAGATAGTTCTTGGGGCCTGCCTCCTCACCTTGTCCCATAGCGATAGCAATGGCATAGGCTATGATTAGCAACCTTAGACAATGAGGATGCTACACAGAGAGCGCAAGAGAAAAATGCTTTGGGATGTCCCGAGAGTGGTGGCAAGATGCTATAAAAATGCAAGAACGTTTGTCCCTGCTCTTTCCACTTTCCAGGCCAGCAGTGAGATCACTTGTAAACTCCATCACCATCCTGGATCAGTTAACTCAGCACACAACAGTGATCAAACCGGAGATCTTCCTGCTTCAGCTCCTTATGGTTCAGTTCCATGTTGGACATGCTTTCTACCCATGCTTGGAGAACCCGGAGAGGAGGAAGGGAAAGGAAAACTAGGGAAGTCGCCTACCAGATACACGTACTTGAGGTTCTCTTTTCAATACCACAAGTTTGGTCTAGCAAGTTACTTTTCATTTCACAACCACCAGTCAGAACTAACCAAGAGTCATAAAAGGTCAAATACTTCACTTCTGTTATATAGGTGGCTGGAAAAAAAATTTTCTCCCTATCACATCATTGAGACATCGCAAAATGCTTCATATGGCGAATTGCTTTTGAAGCAAATGGGACCTTGGTTTAACATCTTGCCTGAAAGACCAATAATATTCATCTAACTTCTCATTAGGTTACAACCAGTGGTAAGTAGAAGATCTTGCACATGATCAATTAGCTACTTTTGTGCATTAACCATTTAAAATGCCTTACTGACCCAGGTAACCTCTCCCAACATGTCCACCCTATGATATTATCAGCATTCAGTGTTCACACCAAAGCAATTCAGTCATCGATATAAAACAGACTAAAGAAAAAGCTGAAGTTAATTAATTTTTCTACATAATTTCTTCCCCTCTTCTGAACGCGATAGCACACGTTAGGGTACAGCTATACGAAGCTATTCAATCAAGTGTTGCATGACTGCTGAGTCAATGTCCACATATGCCTACCTTCCAGTGAGGGTCACTGGGCTATTGATCAGCAGCAGGAACTCTGAGTAACTCAGAATGGGAGTGAAACTTAGACCTTCCTGCTCTATGTAGCACAGATGCAGTTTAGATGGTACTCAACTCCAATCCATTGAGAGAAACCTCCGTAAAATCAGAGGAAAATTAGCAGAAGGGTCCCGTGACTAAATTCTCGGAGATGAGGAAGGAAATCTTTGCATTCTTATGGGATTGTGGAGATCCATGAACATACTATCATGCAAAATATCTGTTGTAAATTGCATTAAATTTGGAAAATACAGCAGTGTGGAAATTTACAGGAGGGTCTCTGCAGTGAGGTCCTGAGTCACAAAAATTCATTTCACACTTTCCCTTGCAACTATTGTTTTGAAATTACATAAGTTTTTTTTTGTATCCGAGGCAGTTGCACAAGGGCTACTCAGTGGGCAGGAAAGCAATAATGTGCAATATCACAGCTTAACTAGCAACAGGCACAGGCACTTTCCAGCAAGAATCACCAGTTCACAGTCATGAGTGAGACACCTGCCAGGTCAACTTGTAGACAAAAACAGGAAAGGCTATCTGATCATTTAATAGCTGATGACAACTTAAGGTACATGGCCCAGGCTGAAAGCTGAGGATAAAATTGAGAAGAGGTTGCAATAAATACTTAACCAAGTAGGCTACATGATACAAGAGTTAGAATGCTGTGCCTTGGCCTTTGAAATCTGGGTTCTAATCCAGGCCAAAGAGAGGTGATGAAGGTCTCCTTTCTTTGCTGGTTATCTGGATAATGCATGAAACAGGTTTAGGTAGTGTCTACCCAGGTCCTAGTGGATGTTGATCTCCAGCACAAAACTTCCCCTAAATTGGAAGCAATGGGTATTAGGTTCCAAACTTGAGGTTGGCAAAAAAGGACAAATGTGGACATCTTGGGAAACTGCGATATCACAATGTTGCAATGGGGGTATCCTCTAAGATCTGAAAGTACATGACACACAGAGAATACTCTTTAGTAGGGATAAACCAGAAAGTCAAAAGAGTTACCTTTAAGTACGCCTGTTGAGATAGATTCACAGTGAATTAGGACACTATTGCTTACTTTGGCCTGAAGTCAGCCAGACTGTTCAAGTCTCCACTCTTTGCTAACCACAAGAAGCTCCTCACAGTTCCTCACAGATGACTGCCCAACATAAATATGTTGGCAATCCAGCACTCAAGCTATAGGGATGCGTGTCCCTTTGGTGCTTTTCTTTGGCTGGAATTCGTTAACCTAGTTGGGACAGTACAAGGACTTCATCTTGTGAGCAGTCAACCATCCAAATTAAGTACAAGAAATGCTGGATTCACTCAGCAGGTCTGGCAGCATCTGTGGAAAGAGAAGCAGAGTTAACGTTTCGGGTCAGTGACCCTTCTTCGGTTCCGAAGAAGGGTCACTGACCCGAAACGTTAACTCTGCTTCTCTTTCCACAGATGCTGCCAGACCTGCTGAGTGAATCCAGCATTTCTTGTTTTTGTTTCAGATTTCCAGCATCCGCAGTATTTTGCTTTTATCCAAATTAAGTACATTTGATGTGGAAATGGCAATCTATCCTTGAGTTTTGAAATTCCAATCTCTGGAAAGAAACTGCTCACAGAATGAATAAAATATTTCAATTTCCCACTTTGGGAAATGGCCACTCAGCCGACAAAAGAAACTTGCTGCTATTGATAACCTAATTGGGGGGGGGGGGGGGGTGAGGAAAACAGGAAGTGGGGGGAGGAAAACACTTTTATCACAGATGTTTGGATTCTATCCAATCCAATCTAAAGTCCCAGCAGTGAAAGGTCTATAAACCACTAACTCATTTTGTCACCTTATGAATATCTACCAGGCCATTCCATTAGATTTAGGCCCATATTTGGATTGAACTGATAGATAGCATCTACTGGATATTTTTGGCACTGACAGGTCTAGAGATCCATCTTTAGTTTTATGTTAAAGGATGAAAGAGAGAACCCACATGTCTTGCAGATATTTTAGAATACTAACTATATTGTTTAACATAAAAAGCAAAATACTGCAGATGCTGGAAATCTGAAATAAAAACAAAGTGCTGGAAATACTCAGCAGGTCTGGCACAGCATCTGCCAAGAAAGAAGCAGAGTTAACGTTTTAGGTAGTGACCTTTCATCAGAACTGGCAAAGATTAGAAATGTAATAGGTTTTAAGCAAGAAAAGCAGGGTGGGGGGGTGGGGGGGGGGGGAAACGAGAACAAAAGAGAAGGTGTGTGATAGGACACAGGGCTGGAGAGATTAACTGACAAGGAGGTCATGGGGCAAAGGCAAAGCAAGTGTGGGGTAATGATGTGGTGAAAGAAGCATTAGTGCAGAGTGAGTGTTAATGACAGAATAATGAACAGCCCTAGCCAAAAGCACAAACATGAAAAAGCCAGTTTAAGGAAGGCACATGGTTAAGAAAAAAAAAAAATGATAAAATAAAATATAAAAAAGAGCCAGTCATGCTCTGAAATTATTGAACTCAATGTTCAGTCCGGAAGGCTGTAGCCTTCCTAATTGGAAAATGAGGTGCTGTTCCTTGAGCTTGTGTTGATATTCACTGGAACACTGCAGCAGGCCAAGGACAGACATGTGGGTATGGGAGCAGGGGAATGTGTTGAAACGGCAAGCAGCTGGAAGCTCGGGGTCATGCCTTTGGACTGAATGGAGGTGTTTTGCAAAGCAGTCACCCAATTTGCATTTGGTCTCCCCAGTGTAGAATAGACTGCATTGTGAGCAGCGAATACAGTATACTAAATTAAAAAGTACACGTAAATCGCTGCTTCACCTGAACGGAGTGTTTGGGGCCTTAGATGGTGAGGAGAGAGAGGAGGTAAAAGAGCAGTTATTACACCTCATGCGATTGCATGGGAAGGGGCCGTAGGACAGGGACGAGGTGTCGGGGGTAATGAAGGAGTGGACCAGGGTTTTGCGGAAGGAACGATCCCTTCGGAATGCTGACAGGGGAGGGGAGGGGAGGAGAGGGGAAGATGCATTTGGTGGCGGCATCATGCTGGAGGTGGCAGAAAATGATCCTTTGCATGTGTAGGTTAGTGGGGTGAAAAGTGAGGACAAGGGGAACCCTGTCATGGTTCTGGGAGGGAGAGGAAGGGGTGAGGGCATGTGCGGGAAATAGGTTGGACAGGGTTGTGGGCCCGGTCAACCACAGTGGTGGGAGGGTGGAGGGGAAATCCTCAGTTGAAGATAAAGGAAGACATATCAGAAGCGCTGTTGTGGAAGGTTGCATCATCAGAACAGACGTGTCAGAGACTGAGAAATTGGGAGAATGGAATTAGTCCCTAGAGGAAGCAGGGTGTGAGGAACTATATTTGAGGTAGCTGTGGGAGTCAGTGGGTTTATAATGACTATTAGTGGACAGTCTATCCCCAGAGATGGAGACAGAGAAGTCAAGGAAGGGAATGGAAGTATTATGTAAAAGGTGAGAGAAGGGTGGAGATTGGAAACAAAGTTGATGATGTTTTCCAGTTCAGGGCAAGAGCAGAAAATGGCATAGATACAGTCATCAATGTACCGGTAAAAAAGAGTTGGGGGAGGGGGCCTGGAACAAGGAATTGTAGACATACCCCACAAAAAGACAGGCATAACTAGGACCTGTGCAGGTAACCATAGCAACATCTTGTACTTGAAGGAAGTGAGTGGAGTTGAAGGAGAAGTTGTTCAATGTGAGAATGAGTTCAGCCAGGCGGAGGAGGGTGGTGGTGGATGGGGACTGGTTGGGCCTCTGTTCAAGAAAGAAGCGGAGAGCCCTTAAACCATCCTGGTGGGGGATGGAGGTGTAGAGAGATTGGACGTCCATAGTGAAGAGGCGGCGATTAGGGGCAGGAAACTGGAAATGGTCAAAATGATGTCGGTCGTCAGAAGAGTCACGGATGTAGCTGGGAAGTGACTATGTAGTCTACACCAGTTCCTTTGTGACTTTGAATTTGTTTGACAGAGTGCATTAGTGGTATCTTCCGGAGAAGTCTAGAATAAATTATTCATCAGCTTATAATTCAATCTTAGCACATTGTAGTAATCAAATTGAAAAGTTTGGAGGCTGTGACTCCAACCGACTATGAATGGGCTTCTGTCTACTTACTGCTCTATGACCTTCCCACCATAGGAACAGTTGTCATTGTAACTGCGAAAGGATAGGAGGGGACCTAGTCAGTTGATAGAAGAGCAGAAGCATTAGAATCACAAGTTTCAGTATATTAAAAAGGAGGGAAGGAGGTTTTTGGATAGCCTAAGTTCCTGTAACACTATCTCCAGCAGGGTGACATTCATTATGTTATTGTGTGAACTCTCAGCTCTATTAGTTTTGATATACACCTGGTTATAGAGGACCCATGGTGAAAGGCAAGAGTTGCACCAGAAGCATGGTGGAGGAGAGAGACTGACCAAGGAAACAGTAACCAGATAACAGTACTATAATGCTGCAAGAGAAAGCAGGGTTTGACAGGAGGGAGAATGAAGAAAAGAGCATATGCACGTAGGTTTCAGCTGCTAGATAGCACAAGGGTTTGTTAAACTTGTATAGAAGCTTGGTTAGACCATACTTGCAGTACTGCGACCATATTATAAAAAGGATATATACAGCTGCTGGAGAAGGCTCAAAAAAAACTTACTGGAATGATACCTGTGAAATTCTGCCTATCAAAGATTGAACAAGTTGGGCTCTTTTCTCTAGAAAAGTGAACACTCAGGTGACCCAATACTGCAGATTATGTGAAGGTTTGAGAATAGGTAGAGAAGATCTTTCCACTTGTGGAGGAGACCTAAACTAGGGGCCCTAACTATAAGATAGTCACTAATAAATCGAGTAAGGAATTCAAGAGAATTTTTTTTCACCCAGAAAGTGGAACTTGCTACCACAAGGAGCAGTTGAGGCAAATAGCATAAGACGCATTTAAGGGGAAAGCTCGATAAGCACGAGGGAGAAAGGAATAGGATATATTTGTAGGTTAGGAGGGGGAGATTGGGAAGAGGCTTGTACGGACCAGTTGGGCTGAATGGCCTGTTTCTGTGCTGTAAGTATGTGATACTGGGAAATGAACCAGGTTTGGTAAAGTTGACAGATGTGGGGTGGGGGAAACCATCCTGAATTCAGTGATCATGTCATCCATTTCAAAATGCTTACGGGGCTACTTAGAAAAGGTCAGGAACACAAAAATGGGAGACCATGAGAGAAGGAATAGGTTAAGGGAAGCTGACTGGAAAGCAAAAATGGGAAATCTGCAATGGGAAGTATTCAAGTAACAAGTCAGTGCTTTTGTGTTTCTACACCAGATTGCAGTACTCAGCTAGAAATTTACAAGATGTGTCATGGGTTGTTGGCAAGCATCTTTCCATATTTTTATACTGATGACATCTAGAAGTGGCACAATGCATGCTTATGATAGATTAAAAAAAGGTTTGCAAATGCCTTTTTGAAACGACAGTATCCCGTTATGGCTTGGGGCTTCACCTCGCTCTTGTCCCATTAAATGTCTTCAGGTGATTGTTATTTCCACTTTCAGCAGTAATGATACTTGAAACTTTACTAACCTTCCAAGGAGCTGTAATGAACTTAATTGAAGTAAAACAGGAGAGTAAGTTGGAGCTTCTACACTGCCGAAAGAGATATGCAAAACAAGGGTAAACCGCTTTGGAGCCGAGCATCAGCTTTCATATAGCTGGAAGCAAGTTCAATGCAAGTTGTCTTAACAGTGGTAAATAAACCTCTATTAAATTATCTCAATGCAAGTCTACATCCCAGAACAACCCAGAATTTAACACGTATATGGATAGATGTTGTGTTTGTGCGACAGCGAGCTGGAAGCCTGGTTCACATCTCCCCCCCCCCGATTTTTATTTTAACTGAAATCACCCATTTTGCACGAATTGCACAAATTCAAGATCAAGATCTGGTGTCAGCTGTAGTTCAGTGGGTAGTGCTCGCACTTGAATCAGAGAGTTGTGGGTTCAAGTCCCAATACAGGGACACCAGCACAATAAATCAAGGCTGACACTTCCAGTGCAATAGTGAAGGAGTGCTGCACTGTCCGAGGTGTCATCTTTCGGATGTTAAACCAAGACCCCGTCTGCCTCCCTCACGTGGTTGTAAAAGATCCCATGGCACTATTTCCAAGAACAGCAAGGGTGTTCTCCCAGTGTATCGGCCATTATTTATTCCTCAACCGACATCACTAAAAACAGATTATCTGACTTGCACATTGCTGTTTGTGGAACTTGCTGGGTGCAAATTGGCTGCTCCATTTCTTGCATTACAACAGTGACTACACTTCAATAGTACTTCATTGACTGACTGTAAAAAGGGACATCTGGGAGGTCTGAAAAGTACTATATAAATGCAAGTTTTAAAAAAAAAAACAACTTGGCATGAAATTACCACTCAGTCAGAGAGGGTACAAGGTTGGTTAGCACGGAAATAGAAAAATTGAAGCTGTGTGGAAGCACTATGGGTTAGCACTGTGTGGAACCACATCATTAAAGCTGAGTACAGCAAAGGAGAAGTATCTTTCACCGACAGCAAGCTGGTGCCATACCTGACCTCACTGTTGACTTGGTTAACAAAAAATGTTCCATGCACCAATTATTAGCCTCTTCAACAAATATTGCATCTGCTGCAGGTGTAGACAGGATTTGGAAGCCAGATTAGTGTTATTGAGCAGTTTCAGGATTTTTTTTTGGGGGGTGGGGGGGGGAAACTGAGTCTATTCCTACACTGATCATTGAAGCAGTTTTTTCTCTTCTCAAAGGCCTGTTCCATTTCACTACTTGCCCTTCCTCCATTGCCTGTCCTCAACATCCACTCTCCTTCCTGCCAGTCAGTGTTAGTGCTTATCCTCCATACCAGCAGTAGTCCTAATCCCATGTGCCCACTCACCTACTGTTCAACCACCACGCAACCTCTTCTGAAATATTGGCATGCTCTCTGCTTCAATCACTAACTCTAACTCTGACAATGACCAGTCTAATGCTGTGTGTATATTATTTATAGTTTCTCCTGCTCTCTATCCTAAATTTCTTACAAGCAATCTTATATCTATGTCTATAATAAAAGCAAAATATTGCAGATGCTTTGTGACCCCGTCCTATCAACGCCTTCCCTTTTGTTATCTCTTGCCCCACTGCGCTTTACTTGCTTAAAACCAAATTACATTTCTAACCTTTGCCAGTTCTGATGAAAGGTCACTGACCTAAAGCATTAACTCTGCTTCTCTCTCCACAGATGCTGCCAGACCTGAGTATTTCCAGCATTTCTTGTTTTTATTTTATAAATATATCTCCTTTATCTAAAGCCTTCAAACACTAGGAATAATCTGCTACTAGTGACTCTGTCTTATCCTCTCAATTTTAAACACTTCTATTAAATCACCCCTTAATCTAATGGTAAGAGTCCTAATTTTTCCAAGTCTTCCTTTTGTATTTGCATTTCCTCTTGGCAGGCTGAATCTGCACTATCATTCTTGGTTGTTGCCATTTCTAGACTGGTTTATTCTACTGTCCAAATCATATTCAGATGGATTGCTATTTGTACCCTGTTATTCACTTTTTGGGGATGTATAATCTGAGAGAGAATTTCCCCAATCATCCAAAATTGCCCCATCCTCAACCCAGTAAGCAACAATGAGGTTAATGTAAACTGGATTGAGATGCAAACTGTGGTGCAGAGGGTAAGGAACTCAAGACAGAGTAGAACAAAAATAAAATAAGAGATGAGACTGAAGATAAACCAAGTGGGGAAAGGATGAAACAATTCCAGTAATGAGAGTTATATTTAGGTAATGAATCACTATTTACCTCCCTTAAAGCCAGAATTCGCGTCAGTCATTAATCAGCAAATAATTATGAAAATATATTTTTCCAATGTGTGATTTTTGTTATGTGTCATGCCCATCTGAACAACACTTTCATAACAGGAAGTCATGACAACCTATATAAATTACCCCTCAAAACTTTCAGAATAGTCAAGAGGATTGGAAGTCAAATTACTGCCATATACGTATTGGAACTTTGTCACAACCTCCTACGGATAGCATTTGGAGAAGGTGCCCATGTAGTGCAGAGCACAGATCAATGCAAACATGTATGAGCTTCACAAACAACTTGCACAACATGCAAAACAAGGTTGGCTTTATGGAGTTCAGATTCTAGTCTTGCGCAGGCTTTAAAATTTTTGAGGAGCGCATTAGATAAGAACACTCTTCACGAGAGACCTGGGCTTGAATTCAGCCTGGCTTCTTGGGGTGAAATCTCCTTTATTTGCCCATTTCTAAATTTGTGTCAATGGGTCATTTGTGCCAACGGATCCCAAAGAATGGGTCTTGTTCAGTTAGTGGTGACAGCACTGAAAGAATAACTAGATCTACTAATCCAGTCACATGGTAATATGGGATTTTTTTTTGAGAGATACAGCACTGAAACAGGCCCTTCGGCCCACCGAGTCTGTGCCGACCATCAACCACCCATTTATACTAATCCTACACTAATCCCATATTCCTACCACATCCCCACCTGTCCCTATATTTTCCCTACCACCTACCTAAACTAGGGGCAATTTATAATGGCCAATTTACCTACCAACAAGTCTTTTGGCTTGTGGGAGGAAACCGGAGCACTCGGAGAAAACCCACGCAGACACAGGGAGAACTTGCAAACTCCACACAGGCAGTACCCAGAATTGAACCCGGGTCGCTGGAGCTGTGAGGCTACTAACATATTGAGATTAAAGGCCTGCTACCCGACCCGAACCTGACGGGACCTGACGACATGTGTTGGGTTCGGGCCGGGTCGCACTTCCAGGTCCGGCATTCGGGCTGGGGACGGACACGCTCTATCACAGGTAAATGGCTCCAATGTTAATTTAATTTTTGGACTGGAAAGGTGGTCTTGTTAGTTATTTTAAGCTTGTGCAGATCAGCAACAAAGTGAAAAAGGTAATTTAACTGATGGTCGGATCGGGCGGGGAAAAAAAAAATGGAAGGAATCGAGCCGGGTCGGATGTGGTTCTGTCGGACCCGAGCAGGCCTTTAATTGGAGACATTTGAGCTGCCTATTTCCAATAACATGATTATAAAAAGGGAACCACCCAGTCCTCGAGACCTTGTTATTTTAACTCCCAGTCCTGGGTTAAATCCTGACGTGCATATGTCAAAACGAATTCTGTCAGCTCTGGGCAGGTGTCCTTGCCACTTGCTTACTACAGCAGGTACAAATTTGGATGAGTCAGTTCTGGACAGCTTTTCAGCACATCAGTAACTTGGACAATCTTAACTGTCCACACCAGGGTAGGGTTAATATAGCCCCCAGTAACTCTTTCTAAAATGATACATTATCTAAAATCATATGTTAAATGTCTAATTAGCAGTTTATTTCTGAATTTGTATTAAAAGCTTTTTTTTCTTTTTTATAAAGGAATAGGCCATTTGGCTCATGAACACTGTTGCTTCGAATGGACCATGTATAGTCCACACTGACTGCACCTCTTAAATTTACATTACTTGAGATTTGGTGAGTTATAATGCCTCAGAAACCAAAACTACAAAACTTCCTCCAGACATTATTCCCATATCTTGTCTAGCATGCCTTTAAGTGCTCCGTTTTAGGTCATATCTAAATATGGCCCAAAATGCTTCACTCTCATTTAATAGGCAGATTTTTAATTATAAATTTAATTATCCAACTCCTTAAAGTGTTCACTAGTTCAGTAATGACAGAAGTCTATTCCACACACTCAGTGGAAAAATGCATATATATCTTTTTTGTAAAAAAATCAGTCCTTAGCCATACATGAGGTTTGGTTATTCAACCTCTAGTCAAGATCTCAATTGAAGGAAGAAAACTTACATCATTATTAAAAAAAGAACGGCTTATGTTAATATCACACCTTACTCATCATCTCAGGAACATCTCAAAGTGCCTTACTGCTCTATTTTTGAAGTCTTGCTATATGAACAAACACACGTAAGCATGCTAAGATTCCACAGATGATAAGTAGCCAGTTAACGATCAAGAAATCTTTAACGTCCAATCAAGTTTACAGTCATGTCCAAGCTGTAACAATTCCAACAATATACCATTTCTTCTCTCTGTTTGCCTATGTAATATTTCCAAGTTCACAGAGGACACAAAACGAAGTGGGAATGTGTGTTGTGAGGAAGTTGCAAAGCAGTTTCAAAGGGGATTTTGACAGACTCAGTGAGTGGGCAAGAACGTGGCAGATGGAATGTAATGTGGAAAAACGTGAGGTTATCCACTTTGGTAGGAGGAATAGATGTGCAGAGTATTTCTTAAATGGCAAGAGATTAAAAAGTGTAGATGTACAAAGGGACCTAGGTGTCCTGGTCAATAAGTCACTAAAAACTAACATACAGGTGCAGCAAGCAAGTAGGAAGGCTAATGGTATGTTGGCCTTTATTGCAAGAGGATTTGAGTACAGGAGTAGTGAAGTCTTGCTTCAATTGTATAGAACATTGGTTAGACCGCACCTGGAGTACTGTGTGCAGTTTTGGTCCCCTTACTTTAGGAAGGATATTATTGCCATTGAGGGAGTGCAATGAAGATTCACCAGACTTGTTCCCAGGATGGTGGGACTGTCCTATGAAGAGAGATTAGGGAAACTGGGCCTGTATTCTCTAGAGTTTCGAAGAACGAGAGGTGATCTCATTGAAACCTACAAAATACTTAAAAGGATAGACAGGGTAGATGCAGCCAAGATGTTTCCCCTAGTTGGGGAGTCTAGAACCAGGGGACACAATTTCAAAATAAGGGGGAAGCCACTTAGGACAGAGATGAGGAGGAATTTCTTTACTGAGGGTTGTGAATCTTTGGCATTCTCTACCTCAGAGGGCTGTGGAAGCTCAGTCATTGAGTATGTTCAAAGCAGAGATTGACAGATTTATAAATACAAATGACATAAGGGGATATGGGGATAGTGTGGGAAAGAGGCATTGAAGTGGATGATGAGCCATGATCGTACTGAATGACGGAGCAGGCTGGATGGGCTAAATGGCCAACTTCTGTTCCTACGTTCTGCCTAGATTACACCGAGCATCAATCAACAACAGTGAAAATCAATGCGAACAGCATCTGCAGTGCAAATCATATCCACACCTTTCTGACTCGGTCAAGGGGGTCACCAACTGAGCTAAGCTGGCATTATAATATGAATGTATTTGACCCATATGTTAAATGTGTAACAGCATTGGAGAGCGAACCTGTACATTCGTGGGCTCGATTATGTGAGAGCTGAAGATAAAGTAGTGATGCTATAATTATTTAGCTATTTTTATCTGTGTGTTAATTAAATTCCCTGTTCAGGACCGTACTAAAGACTCTCAGTTGCCCCAGGAATCAATGTCCAACCAAAACTGCTTTTAACAGATATATTTGTGCGCTTTGAACCTCTTTTAATTATCTTTCCCTCAAGCGCACTACGCTAATTTCATTAGACTATTCAAATATACCAATCATGTGGGAATTTAACTTAAAAAGAAATGGTAAACAGGAATTAAAACAGAAAATGTTCAGCAGGTCTAGCAGCATCTGTAGAGAGAGCAACAGTTAATGTGAACTGTTCACACATGCAAACAGATCTGTCCCAATGTGTTACACAGTTGCCTAGTGCTACTATACTTGAAGGTAAATCAGTGTTGTAGCAGTGGAAGGCATTCAAGGAGGAGATGCAGAGGGTTCAGAACAAATATGTTCCCACAAAGAAAGAAAAGTGTGACTCCCAAATCTAGAGATCCTTGGATGTTCAGATGCATAAAGGCAGGGCATGACAAAAAAAAAAGCAAAACTTATGTCAGATACAGAGAACTAAATACTGCAGAAAGCCTCAGAGGAGTATAGAAAGTGCAGGGGGAAATCTAAAATAAATTAGGAAAGCAAAGAGAGGGCATGAAGATATATTGGCAAGTAAAAATCAAGAAAACCCCAAGATGTTTTATAAATACATAAAGAGCAAGAGGATAAGTAAGGAAAGAGTAGGGCCTATTACAGGCCAAAACAGTAACTTGTGCACGGAGGTAGAAAATGGTAGTGATCATGTCACTAGACTAGTAATCCAGAGGTGTAGACTAATGTCCTGGGGACATGGGTTCAAATCCACCATGGCGGCTGGTGGAATTTAAATTCAATTAACAAAAAAACTCAATCAATTAATAAAAAGTCTGGTATTGAAAGCTAGTCTCAGTAATGGTGCCATGAAACCACTGTCGATTGTTATAAAAACCCATTTGGTTCATGAATGTCCTTTAGGTAAGGAAGTCTGTATTCCTTACCTGGTCTGGCCTACATGTGACTCCAGACCCACAGCAATACAGTTGACTCTTAACTGCCCTCTGAAAAGGCTTAGCAAGCCACTCAGTTGTCAAGGGCAATTAGGGATGGGAAACAAATGCTGGCTTTGCCAGCGACTCCCACATCCCAAGAAAGAATTCAAAAAAAACTTGAGCATGGTTCTTAATGAATATTTCGTATCTGTCTTTACAAAAGAGAGGGACAATGCAGACATTGTAATTAAGGAGGAGGAATGTGAAATACTGGTTGGGATAAACATAATGAAAGGAAATATTAAAAAAGGTCTAGCATCTTTGCAAGTAGATACATTTCCAGGCCTGGATAAAATGTATCCCAGTCTGTTAAGAGAAGCATGGGAGGAAATCGTATAGACTCTAATCATCATTTTCCAATCCTCTATGGCTAAATTGCTACAGGACTGCTAATGTTGTACCGTTGTATAAAAAGGGACAAAGAGACAGACTGAGTAATTACAGGCTAAGCAGCCTAACCTCAGTGATAGGCAAATTATTTGAAAAAATTCTGAGGGACGTTATTGATAGTCATTGAGAAAGGCACAGATCAATCAAGCACAGTCAGCTTGGATTTGTTCAGGGAAGGCTGTGTCTGACAAATTTAATTTTTTTGAGGAGGCAACAAGGAGAGTCGATGAGGGTAGTGCATTTAAATGTAATCTGCATAGATTTTCGCAAAGTTTTTGACAAGGTCCCACATAGCAGACTATGGAGAGCAAAGTGACAAGTTGGATCCAAAATTGGCTCAGTGGCAGGAAGCAAAGGGTTATGATCAACAGGTGTTTTTGTGACTGGAAGGTCGTTTCCAGGAGCGTTCTGTAGGTCTCAGTACTAGGCCCCTTGCTTTTCTGTTATATATCAATGATTTAGACTTAACTATCAGGGGCAGGATTGAAAAGTTTACAGACTATACAAAAATTGGCCACATGGTTGATAGCGAGGAAGAAAGCTATAGACTGCAGGAAGATATTGATGGGTTGGTCAGGTGGGCAGAAAAGTGGTAAATGGAATCCAATGTGGAGAAGTGTGAGGTAATGCATTTGGAGAAGGCAAACAAGGCAAGGGAATACAAAAAAATGGAACTGACTAGTGTAGAGGAACAGAGGGACCTTGGAGTGAAAGTATAGGACAGATAAATAGGTGGTTAAGAATGCATACAGGGTACTTCCCTTTATTAGCTGAGGCATAGATTACAAGAGCAGGGAGATTGTGCTGGAACTGTATAAAACATTAGATAGACCACAGCTAGAGTACTGTGTACAGCTCTGATCACCTAATTACAGGAAGGATGCGATCACACTAGAGGGAGAGTACAGAGGAGATTCACGAGGATGTTGCACAACTGGATAAATTAAGCATGAGGATAGATTGGAGAGGCTGGGGTTGTTTACTTTAGAACAGAGGAGGCAGAGGGGAGATTTAATTGAGGTGCATAAAATTGAGGGTCTTAGAGTGGATAGGAAGGACTTATTTCCCTTAGAGATCAATAACCAGGGGACAATAATTTAAAGTAATTGGTGAAAGGATTAGAGGAAACTTATCACCCTGTGGGTGGTGGCAGTCTGGAACTCACTGACAAAGGGTGGTAGAGGCAGAAACACTCATTGCATTTAAAAAAAAACATTTGATATACGCTTGAAGTGCCACAAGCTAAAAGGCTACAGACCAAGAGTTGGAAAGTGGGATTTGGCTGCATGAGTCATTTTTGGCCCACGCAGACACAATAGGCTGAATGATCATCTCCTGCGATGTAAATTTCTGTCATTCTATTTTAATCTCCTCCATTAAAATCAAACTCTGCAGTAAACTAACTGCTGGTATTCTATCCAGAGTATCTGAATAATGAAATGCTACAGAATAAGAATTTGTTCCAAATGACTCATAATTTCAGCACAAGTATATTACAGTACGTTCCCACTGACCCTGGGCAGTTTCCAATCTCTTATCCAGACTTGTCAAGCACAAAGGCAAAAATCCAAATTATATATTTGGATGGATTTGCAATATCTGCCTCATTCTTCAGGTTCACTGAAACTACAACAGTGTCAGAGTGAGGTTAAATCATAAACGTAGCCCAAATCCAGGGTTAAGATCTGGTCTGACGCTGCAGTAGAGTACAGCGAAACTCCTCAGACAAGCTAGTCTCTCTTCCTAGTTCAAATCTATTCAATTTGAACATCGGATTTAAACTACAGACCTACTAGTGCAAAGCAGAACCCAGTTTGCACTAATGCTAAACTTTTCATGTGAAAGTACCAAAAGGGGTGGTGATAAAACAGCAGTTTACTAATATCCTAATGACAGCTGAATTCAGCAATATCTCTAGACATACTTGGGGCATCAAAAATTTTGGCTCTCACTAACCATTTTGAGAGCTGTTTTCAGGGGAGTCTACCCTCCTTAATAGGAAACAATTTTAACTGTGGAACAAGGTAATGGGTGTCTGAGTTTCTGATCCCCACCGACCACACCCTCTCAGAAAAGTTAGTTACACATCTACTAACAGCCCAGGAATGAGTTGCAATTTTTCGCAATGCAACTGGCACTTCCGATGAAATCTAAGCACCAGATTTGCGTGACACTGCATCAATCAGCTTCTATAGGGACCCATAGAAAGGTAAGTATTCAAAGCACAAAGAGTAATTACATCTATAACACAAAGTTGACGCCGCAAACAACAATTAAAAAAAAAGGCCGTGACCTCAGATATGGAAAAAAAAACCCCGATTCATTAGAGCGGAAACAATACTGCGATGGGGCAAATGCCACCAAAGCTTTTGAAATGAGCTAACTTCTAGATTAATTGGCCATCACTTAACTCCCAAATCAGACCCCACGAAATTAACAGGAACGTAATATATTTGATTGCAAATATCTACGCTCCCAGTGATGATCAGCCAGTTGCCTCAATTCCATCGACACTCTTTGTACCAATACTTTACAATCCATTAAATGTGAAATTTACTCACCCAAAAAGCGTCCTTGAACCGAAGTCGAGTCATAGCGAATGGGGGAAGGATGTATAACTCTTTATGAAGTTTGTTACTACGATTATAGCTAAGACCTTGATTGTAGACAATAGTTGTAGTAGTTTTGACTGATAACCCGGCGGTGTATTTTTTTCTCCCCCCTTTATAAATACAAGGCTCAGTCTTACCGCTGGTTGAACGCGCTATTCTCTTGACTCTGTTGCTAGCAACCTGCAGGCAGTACAAGGAAAAGGGTTTTTTGTTCATGCAAATGATGTCAGATGTAACCACAATTAACACGTGAGGTTTTCTGTAACGCACAAGAGACATTTAGAAACCGACAAAGCACAGCATGAGGCAATTTATTTCGGGATTCTTGGTGTGCAGGATGCAAAAAAAAAAATAAGAAAATGCTGTAACAAATTTATAAAAATATAGGTGTCGAGGAGGAGGGAAGGTGAAAGTAGCTGTCAACACAGCTGAGGTGTGCAGCTCACCTATAATTATTATTTCCCGTATTGTAAATAGCTTAGAGGAGGAGTTCAGTGACAGGTAAGCAGGGGAAAAGGGGAGGGCGATTTATGGAGCTGCAAGTTAGCGATTTATGTGATGAAGGGAATATTGGATTGGAAGCTCAGTTCACAGTACCAAAACAGTTTTATTAGCTATTTTTAGCAGTTTTATTTCTGCCTCCCGGCATACATTGAGATCACAACTTAAGAAAATCATATGCTTCATCCGTTAGAAGTTTGTAAAGTTGAGTTGGCACAAAGTTGCATCTCAAGCAGCAGAAAGTCAGAGTAGTTTGCAATAATTTCATCCTGCATCCAGCTAAGAGAGTTCACTTGTCCCTCCACCACTACATGGCATATCCAACCATTTTTCCAAGATTCCAAGTTATTGACCCCGCCCCAGAAGCCCATTTATGCTTTGATCATTCATGATCTGTGAAACGCTGTCATGCCGGGCCCCCACCTGCCAAGAATGAGGCACATTAATTTTGTCATGAACATTGATTTTAAACTGTTACTGGAGTGAGGGGAATACTTTTGAATAGATCAGCTGTGGCTGGAAAAGACATTTGCATGTTAACAGACAGCGTTTGGAGGGACAAAGCAGCCATTCCCTGACATTTAACCCACAATGGACTTTTGGTCACCAGACGTTGAAGGTGGGGGAGCTCACATTCCAGGTTGACTGCTAAGATGGCTGAATACACAAACGGACATGGTCAATCCAGCTAGTCACATGACTAACCTGCTGGGCAACCTGAGATTTTTGAATTTGTAAAACCAGTTCTGGGCAGAAAGCTGTTTGCTCCTGGACTCAGATCTCTCTCCTGTCTGCTCCCATCTCTTTCTCACAAACCTCTGAATCCACGGAAGACTCATGAACCCCAAGAGAGAAAAGTCTCCTACAGCAAATAAGGTTTAGGAAGAATACTGGACCCCAACGAAAAGCAAGATCTAGCTACAATCAAGGAATCTACAGTGAGCTCGAAGAACCGTAACAACAACTCTTCTGATGTTGCCTCAAACCTTTCCACTTTATTTTTCTTCTGCTCTTTTCTGTCTCTATTTGCATGTGTGTATTGCGTATGCATGCTAACGTGGGGCGCGGCATGTACCCATAGGCATTAACCGAATTAGAGTTTAAGTTTAATAAATTTCAACTTATTTTCTTTAAACCTAAGAAAGCTTGTTTGTGCTGGTTTCTTTGCCTTATAATTGGAAAGCGGTGAACAAGGATTCACCAAGGGGGAGCTAAAAACACAGTATGTTTAAAATTAAAACCTGTTACAGTAAGACCAGGTGAAGGCTGAAAGGGAACCTAGACACCTTTCTCACCTGGTCGTAACATACTTCCTAACCCCCGTCAGTGCAAAGCAGTTTTGACCACATTACTGTATCATAGGATGGTTATAGCACAGGAGGCCATTCAGCCTGTCATCTCCATGCCTGCTCTTTGCAACAGCAGCTCAGCTAGTTCCACTCCCCTGCCCTTTTTCCTGTAGCCCTGCATTTTTTTCCCTTCAGATGCTTATCCAATTCCCTTTTGAAAGCCGCAATTGAATCTGTCTCCACCACTCTTTAAAGCAGTGCATTCCAGATACTAACCAACTGCTGCGTAGAAGTAAGTTTTTCCTCATGTCGCTGTTGGTTCTTTTGCCAATCACTTTAAATTTGTGTCCTCTGGTTCTCGACCCTTCTGCCAATGGGAACAGTTTCTCCCGATCTACTCTGTCTAGACTCCCTCATAATTTTGGATACCTCTGTCAAATCTCCTCTCAACCTTCTCTTCTCTAAGAACAAAATCATTCTATGAGGTGAATGCCAGGGGAGTAATTGGGTTTGATACACCAAGGAGCCCCAGCAAAAATGAAGTGAATAAGGGCCAAAGACCAAAACCTCGAGTGGCAGGAGTCATATCTGATGCAAAAGATGGCTCTGATTGTCAGAGGCCAATCATTACAACCCCACAACATTTTCTCAGGAGTTTCTCAGGATAGCATCTCCAGCCCAACCATCTGCAGCTACTTCATCATGAACTTTCCCTTCATTGTAAGGTCAAGTGGGACTGTTCAATGACTATTCTAGTGTTCAGCTCCTTCACAACTACTCCAAAAATGAAACAACCCTTGTCAACTCACAGCAGAACCTGGATAACTCGAGTTTAGATGGGCAAGTGGTAGGCAACATCCTTTCCTGTGTCTTTCGACCCTGAGAAGGACAAGAGCAACAATGCTACTAGAAATCCTTCTTGAAGTTCCCAGCACAATTAAACACCATCTTGACTTGGACATATAGTGCAGTTCCTTCATCATCGCTGGATCAACATCCTGAAATTCCTTCCCCAACACAGTTATGGCAGTGGTTCAAGGCCAAGGCCAACCACTATCTTTTCAGTACAACTAGAGATTGGCAATAAATACAACCTTGCCAGTGTCATCCACATATCATGAATAAAATTTTCCGAAAGCCTTTCATTGTGTTGCAAGTCTTCTCTCCATTTCACACCCACTCTTAACCAGAGCAGCTTGTGCTTGTACTAACTGCTGCAGGGGTGTTTGCAACAAAAAAAAATTCAGAGCTGCTGATTTTAGAACTAGAAGTGACTGAATTGAGCTTAAACATTTGGCACATGTTGATTTTCTGTTTTTAAACAGGAAGCCTGGCCTGCAGTCCAATGCAAGTAACATCATTTCTACATGGAGTCATAACTTAATTATTGACTAGTCAGTTAAAAAACGAGATGGTACAGAGAACAAGAAAGAACCAGCTTTTATATAGCACCTTTCATTTCTTTAACACTTTACAACCAGGAAATTGTTTTTGAGTGTAGTCTGTTTTAAATAGGCATATATGACAGCTAATTTTCACACAGTAGAGACCCACAAATGTCAGATAAATGTCAGTTATTGCCCAAAGTTTTAGAATTCCCTCCTTAAACCTCTCTGCTCCCCTACCTCCCCCCCCCCCCCCCCCCCCGCTTTAAGATGCTTCTTAAAACTTTCCTGCATCACAACAGTGACAGCACTTCAAATAAAGTATAAAATTAGTGGTAAAACACTTTGGGACATCTTAAGGTCATGGAAACACTATATAAATTCAAGCCTCTCTTTCTTTTGAACTCTTTCTCTAAGCTGTTGGTCACCTGCCCTAATATCTCCATGTGGCTTGGTGTCAACTTTTGTTTGCTAAAATTCCTGTGAAGCATTTTGGGATGTTTCATTAAAGACATTATATAAATGTAAGTTGTTGTTTTTGATTATGTGATTGAAACGGAATGTTGGCTAGAATAACAGAACTACCCACTTTTTCTCTCCCAGATTTTGCCATTTTGATCTTTTACAGACAGATTCCGGTTTAACATTCTTTCTGAAAGGTTAGAATGTTAGGTTAGAATTTGCACTTAACGAAGGCTCTCCATTTCTACAAACACAAATAAAACAGAAAATGATGGAAACACTCGGCAGGTCAGACAGCATCTGCACAGAGAGGAAGGTAGGGATAACATTTCTGGTCTTGTTACCCTTCCTCATAACATTAGCATCAGCTGCGACTATGGTCTACGCAAACAGCTGCCCTCATGTGGGCAATGAATGTATTTCCATTTGGTATGAAAAATCTTTTTTTCTCAGTTTATGTGGACTGAAGTTATCAAATTCTTTTAAAAGCCTATTGAATTAACTCCTTACACTCGCAATCTAAGTAGTATTACCACAGTAATAGGTTTCTCTTTCATTGCTCTGTATCTGATAAAGTAGGTTTAGAACACACGCACTGCCATCTAAACTCAATGGGACTTTCAGTTCAACCATAACTTTATTAACCAAAAGAAGCCAATTTCACTTGTAACTGCTGATACATTTTTTTCCTAAACCTGCATTTGTTATTACAAGTAATAAAGTTGAAGTCTCTCTTCTCTTTGGCCTCCTTGACTCGTGAGACAATGGGTAAGCGCCTGCAGGTGGTCAGTGGTTTGTGGAGAAGCGCCTGGAGTGGCTATAAAGGCCAATTCTAGAGTGACAGACTCTTCCATCGGTGCTGCAGATAAAATTGGTTGTCGGGGCTGTTACACAGTTGGCTCTCCCCTTGCGCTTCTGTCTTTTTTCCTGCCAACTGCTAAGTCTCTTCGACTCGCCACTCTTCAGCCCCACCTTTATGGCTGCCCGCCAGCTCTGGCGATCACTGGCAACTGATTCCCACGACTTGTGATCAATATCACAGGACTTCATGTTGCGTTTGCAGATGTCTTTAAAGCGGAGACATGGACAGCCGGTGGGTCTGATACGAGTGACAAGCTCGCTGTACAATGTGTGCTTGGGGATCCTGCCATCTTCCATGCGGCTCACATGGCCAAGCCATCTCACATGGCCAAGCCATCTCAAGCGCCGCTGGCTCAGTAGGGTGTATATGCTGGGGATGTTGGCCGCCTCGAGGAATTCTGCGTTGGAGATACGGTCCTGCCACCTGATGCCAAGGATTCTCCGGAGGCAGCGAAGATGGAATGAATTGAGACGTCACTCTTGCCTGACATACGTTGTCCAGGCCTTGCTACTGCAGAGCAAGGTACTGAGACACAGGCTTGATACACTTTTGTGTTCCGTGTCAGTGTGCCATTTTCCCACAGTCTGGACATAGCAGTGGAAGCCTTTCCCATGCGCTTGTTGATTTCTGCATCGAGAGCCTGGTTACTGGTGATAGTTGAGACTAGGTAGGTGAACTCTTGAACCACTTCCAGAGCGTGGTCGCCGATATTGATGGATGGAGCATTTCTGACGTCCTGTCCCATGATGTTTGTTTTCTTGAGGCTGATGGTTAGGCTAAATTCGTTGCAGGCAGCCGCAATGCTGTCGATGAGTCTCTGCAGACACTCTTCTGTGTGAGATGTTAATGCAGCATTGTCAGCAAAGAGGAGTTCCCTGATGAGGACCTTCCGTACTTTGGTCTTCGCTCATAGACGGGCAAGGTTGAACAACCTGCCATCTGATCTTGTGTGGAGGAAAATTCCTTCTTCTGAAGACTTTAACGCACGTGAGAGCAGCATGGAGAAGATCCCAAACAGTGTGGGTGCGAGAACACAGCCCTGTTTCATGCCACTCAGGATAGGAAAGGGGTCTGATGAGGCTGAATTGTGCCTTTCATATTGTCATGGAATGAGGTGATGATATTTAGTAGCTTTGATGGATATCCAATCTTTTCTAGTAGTCTGAAGAGACCACATCTGCTGACGAGGTCAAAGGCTTTGGTGAGATCAATGAAAGCAATGTAGAGGGGCATCTGTTGATCGTGGCATTTCTCCTGTAGCTGGCGAAGGGAGAACAGCATGTCAATGGTGGATCTCTGCTCGAAAGCCACACTGTGCCTCAGGGTAGACACACTCAGCCAGCTTCTGGAACCTGTTTAAAACGACTCGAGTGAAGACTTTCCCCACTATGCTGAGCAGGGAGATTCCACGGTAGATGTTGCAGTCACCGCGGTCACCCTTGTTCTTATAGAGGGTGATGATATTGGCGTTGCGCATGTCCTGTGGTACTGCTCCCTCATCCCAGCACAGGCATAGCAGTTCGTGGAGTGCTGAAAGTATAGCAGGCTTGGCACTCTTGATTATTTCAGGGGTAAAGCTGTCCTTCCCAGGGGCTTTTCCACTGGCTAGAGAATCAATGGCATCACTGAGTTCGAATTTTGTTGGCTGTACATCCAGCTCATCCATGACTGGCAGAGACTGGGCTGCATTGAGGCGGTCTCAGTGACAACATTCTCCCTGGAGTACAGTCCTATGTAGTGCTCCACCCAGCGGTCTATTTGCTTGCGTTGGTCAGTGATTGTGTCCCCTGATTTAGACTTAAGGGGGGTGTGATCTTCCTGATGGTTGGCCCAAAAGCTCTCTTAATGCTATCATACATTCCTCTGATGTTTCCGGTGTCAGAGGCCAGCTGAATACGACTGCATAGGTGTTGCCAGTAGTCATTTGCGCAGCGCCTGGCTGTTCTTTGTGCAGCGCTTCTGACTGCTTTAAGTGCTACGGATGTTAACTCACTGGGGGCTTTCTTGTAGTTCAGCAGTGCAATGCGCTTAGCAACTATGACAGGTTCCAGTTCTTCAAAGTGAGATTGAAACCAGTCTGCATTCTGCTTCACACGTTTGCCATAGGTGGTCATTGCTGAGTCATAGATGGCACCTCTGATGTGGGCCCACTGGTCTCTGCATCCCCTGTAGAGTGTTTTGAAGGGCTTTTTCAAGTGAATTTAGAAACTTATGTAACAGCTGTGAATAAGAAATTCTGCTAGTGTTGATGCGCAGGCAGCCCTTCTGCTTGGAGTGATGCAGCTTCTTTGGTTTGAGTCTAACCTTGCCGCACACCAGGGAGTGGTCGGTGTTGCAGTCCGCACTGTGGAAGCTGTGTGTGATTTGAACGCTGTTTAAAGAGGCGTGCCAACGACGTGATCCTGGGTGCCTCCAAGAAACCTGGTCACAGGGTTTAGTATGAATGAGTTGGTGATGCAGAGGTTGTGATAGGTACACAACTCCAGCAGTCTCTGTCCATTCTCTTTCATCCTTCCAATGCCATAGCACCCAAGGCAGGAGGGCCATGAGTCATGGTCGGCCCCAATCCTGGCATTAAAGTCCCCCAGCAGGAACAAATGTTTGGTATTGGGAATATGGTAGCACAAATACAGCCTGAAATGTAAACATTTAAACTGGTTGTTTCATAACCATATGATCCTATCTTTATCTACCATATGATAGCATGACTATATTACTGGGCATCCAGAGGCCTGGACAAATAATTCAGAGAACAAATCCCACCTTGGCGTATTAAATATTTGGACTCTTAAGGGAATCAAGTGATATGGGGATGGGTACCTGGCATATATTAAACTAAGAGTTCTAATTCTTCAGCCAATGTTTCTTCTGTTTGTTAAATCAAGCAGTGTAATGACTTCCTACTTAGTACATTTACATTTACTCCATTTCAGCCCATTCCAAGTATTATCTTGGCTCAGTGACAGATGCATCAGATGAAGAGAATTCTCCACTTCTGTGAACAAAGCAGATAGAGGCAACGGAAGGGTTGAGCTAAAGATTTTACACTAAGTTTGCCACAATTCTACCACTTGTAAAGTATGTAAAAGGAAGATAAAGGAAGGAGTGAAGATTTCTTTCCATCAGGCAGCTGTTGAGCTCGTAAGAAATTAAGAAATAGGAGGAGTGGGCCATATGACCCCTGTTCCGCCATTTAATAAGATCATAGCTGATCCTTGACCTCAACTTCACTTTCCCACCCAATCCCCATATCCCTCGATTCCGAGAGTCCAAAAATTTAATACGCCAAGGTGGGATTTGTTCTCTGAATTATTTGTCCAGGCCTCTGGATGTCCAATACCATAGTCATGCTATCATATGGTAGATAAGGACAGGATCATATGGTTGTGAAACAACCAGTTTAAATGTTTACATTTTAGGCTGTATTTGTGCTACCATTAAAGAACCAACCACCTGAAACCGATACACCCAATTTAGTATCAAGTAGGGATACTAGATTATTCTCTCACGGGATGTGGGTGTCGCTGGCTAGGCCAGCATTTATTGCCTATCCCTAATTGCCCTCGAGAAGGCAGTGGTGAGCCGCCTTCTTGAACCGCTGCAGTCCATGTGGTGTAGGTACACCCATAGATTGGGAGGGTGAACCCATTGCAGCTGCAGGATACAGGAACCTAAGAAATAGGTGGAGTGGGCCATTTAATAAGATCATGGCTGATTTTCTACCCCAACTCCACTTTCCCACACTATCCCCATATATACTCAACGAATGAGCATCCACTGCCCTCTGGAGTACAGAATTTCAAAGATTCAAAACCCTTTGAGTGAAGAAATTTCTCATCTTACTCCTAAATGACCGACCGCTTATTCTGAGACTGTGACCCCTAGCTCTATTCTCCCCAGCCAGGGGAAACATCCTCCCAGCATCTATCCTGTGAAGTCATTAAAAAATTTTATGTTTCAACGAGATCGCCTCTCATTCTTCTAAATTGCAAGGAATATATACTCAATTTCTCCTTCATTCCAGGAATCCGTCCAGTGAACCTTCATTGCACTCTAAGACAAGTATATCCTTCCTCTATATGTACATATACAAACTAGTAAGAAGGAAGTTAGGAACAAATACAGAGTGGTGAGAGCAGATGTCAGGAAGCAGTTCACAGAAAAGGAAACATAAATAGCTTGGATGAGCTCTGGAAGCAAAGCACTGTGCAATTACAAAGTAGGCCGTTCAGTGATGTAATGTGGGCTTTTTACAGAAAGATGAGCCTAATATGTATGTTAAGTACAATTAATAACACCTTCATATCGAGTGTATGCTGATTCCAATTTAGAATAGAAACTCCGTTCCGTGCATGTCTTGAAGAAAGATAAGTTCATTTCTGTTCTTAAAAATTTCTAGTATCTACAGTATTTTATTTTTTGTTTTCAAAAATTAGCGTTTTTAAAATCCTATATATCTTACCTACTTAATTTTTATATAAAGTTTTGAAAGTGCACAAACCACACATCATGCACTTTGTATAGAACAATAACAAAATCTCCAGTCATTTTCTGCTTTTTTTCTCCCCTGATCTTTGATAACAAGCAGCTGCCAGTGTACAGTAACTTGCAGCAACAAAAATTAGCTAATTAACCTCATGGCCTAATAAGATAACTTTCCTGATGGGTTCACTTGAGAGCAGTGGCCTAAACAGAATGGCCAATGTCAGCAGTTAAACATTACAACTGGGTTCCAGAGCTCAGACTACTCACAAGCAACACCACTGTAGATCACCTAGATAGAGTATAAAACATGAAGAAATCATTCAGCCCAACTTGCCTATTTGTTCCACTGAACACATGCAACCCACCCTATCTCAGGCTCTGCTCAAGACATTAAGCTGGGATTTTCTGATTCAGCCCTCGCCAGCCTGCGATTTACCACCCATAGACTTGTAAAAGGCAGAAAAATCAGGGCATATGAGTGGCAGAAGTGGAAATCTCCAGCTTTGCTTTTCCCTCTGCCCATAAAAATATAAATCAAGAAGTTTCGGAATCCTGTGGAATCCATTTTCCATGATCGCTACTCAAATCAAACTTGCCAAAGCCCACTTATATTATCTGCATTTTCCATAGGTTGTAATAACTAGTTTTGGGCTGAAATCCCCAGTCATTTTTAATGATTCATAGCTGGAGGAAACATCATTGAGCAAATGAGCAGCACAACTCATTAGCATTTTAAACAGCTGATTAATCTGCTTATTCTTCCAATGTGCTGTTCAGAATTGTGGCACTCAATACCGTATCAGTCTCCTTCCTTCAGCCCCCAACTGGTACTGTGGGCAGAACGCTAATCAGCATTTCCTTGCACATTAAACAGGTGGGCCACTGAGAGGATTGAGTGCAGCAACATTCTCAGCACGTTAGGTGGAGAGACCAAAAAACCAGGTGTACCAAACAAAAACAGAAACTGCTGAAATACACAGGTCAGGCAGCATCTGTGGAGAGAAAAGCAGAGTGAACAAGTC
Source organism: Heterodontus francisci (assembly GCF_036365525.1). Taxonomy (NCBI): domain Eukaryota; kingdom Metazoa; phylum Chordata; class Chondrichthyes; order Heterodontiformes; family Heterodontidae; genus Heterodontus; species Heterodontus francisci. The sequence continues at coordinate 49,215,338 of NC_090405.1, read as the reverse complement.
AGGGCAATGACCTTTTGACAGAACTTTCATCAGAATTATGTCAATGTTTGAAGTGCCATGAACAGTACACATTAGCTATATTGATCAGGCATGTTATTATCCATATTCCACCATGCCTGTCTTCCCATGTCATATATCTTCATGTGACCGTATCAATTATCCTTGCAGATCAGAAATCATCACATTTCACTCATCTCTAGCTATACTTATGATCACCATATTCCGGACTAGAAATGCATCCAGTTCTTTTCAAATACATTAATTGACAGTGTTATCTGCTTTAGGTGAACTTCCATTCCATATCTGTACTTCTTTGCAAGGGGCAAGAGATTGTGCCAATCTGGTCTTGCTTCAAAATTTTGTACTCAAGCCTTATGTGCAGTTCACTTGAGATCCCCTCTAATTAGGAGAATGGAGACTGAGAACCATCCTTACTGTTTAGCTCTGAGCTATCCTAAACTAAGTCGTTGTGAAGATACAGTGCCCAAAATATTAAAATGGGTCATCACTAACAATATCTATGGCCTTGAAGTACATCTTGTTGCCTCATCAGTCTAGCTGTTAATTTCAGGTTGCGTACTTTCAATGGTCAATAATCATACTTTTCCTCTTTAGCTAATGGAGCCCCCATCATTGTATATATATTTTTTCTCCAACACACAATCATACATAGAACATAGAACAGTACAGCACAGTACAGGCCCTTCGGCCCACGATGTTGTACCGAACCTATCTTTTATTCCAGAGCCCACACCTTTTTTTGGGGCCAGATCATTTTGAATTCCATCAGTTTCCTTTGGTCAACATCTGCTCTATGATTGAAGAAAAATGAGGAGGAAATGGAAGAAATCTGAAATAAAACCACAACATGTCTGAAATGACCAGTAATTCAGTGAAGAAAATGGTAATTAAAAAAAAAAATCTATTGCATGGTGTGTGAAGAAAGAAAAACAAAGACAACTAATTTAATCATATTTTAATTGAACTTTCATCAAAAGTCTAATGTTAAAATTGAGGATGTAGTGGTTTTGGTTTAAATGAAAATCAGGTTGTCATCTTGGTTACGAACCAGAACAGTGTACCACCCATCATAAAATAGAAGGCTCAGTAGGAACAATGTAAACCAATTGTATGTACAACATTGCAAAGGATACATCTCCTTAACTTTATAATCAGAAAAACTAACAAGGCATTAATTTAAAGAGAACTTTGAGGCACTAATTACTTCAAAGATCACACATTAAATTATAGCTTAAACAAACTGATGCTGTTATGAAGTATTGACATTCTCACAGCAGAATAAAAAGATTCACTTTTGAAAGGTGACCTGTCTTTCTTAGCATTCTGCAGCCTTTTCCCCCCAAAATGCAATCTGACAATGAGGCAGCATTGACCTTTCCTGTGCCTTTGTGATACATCAATGTCCCACACAGGTTCAATACCTGACTTAGTTTAACATCGAGTCCAACTGGATCCTTCTGCTGGCTGAGCCTCTCTACAAGTTCATTTTAAGTTTCCTTTACAAGTGCTGGCCACTATAAAAGGTGTGTTTGGAATATTTTTTAAAAACCCAAGAAGTGACTGTTAACGGTTTATCTTCTTAGAAATCACTTTGATCAAACTGGAAATTCTGGAAGATTGAAAAAGATGAAAAATTGCAAATGCCAGAAATCTAAAGGATAGACAAATGCAAGGAGTACACATCAGGCAAGCCACTATTAAAACACAAAGAACATCTGTCTGAAACATTAACCAGTCTGCAGTGTACTTCCAACATTTTCCATTTTTTTTAACTACAGAATAAACCATGCTAAAATCTTTATTTAAAGCAGTTTCTGCAACTGCCAACTCAATTTGTCCTGAAGTTAATTAAGCAGGTACATTAACAAAAATTAAAGTCTATCTGCTGTGGAGGATATAATGCTGATATATTGGGATGTTTCATATATAAAGGACCCAACAACTGGTGAAAATGAATTGAGGTTTTAGAAGTGACGTAAATTCAGTAACAGATTGGTACAGATTTATCCTATGCACGTTGAAATATAAAAGACAAGGTTGTGTACATTTTAACATGCAATACTACTTATTGTGTTCTGTACAGAAAGAGAACAGCAACTCTAGTTTCCAAGGAGCAACAGCTCTGATGATTTTCACACCCATCGATTTCATAAGCATGAAAGACAGTCGGGATGACGAGCTGATATTTTCATATGTGGGTACAGCATTGTTAAGAAAGCAATTAACTGTAGAAATCCAAATAGTTAACACAATTTTGAGGTTTACTTACGCAGACTTTGCACTGCGAAGGGTTTATATAGTTTGCAGACTTGTGAAACCACGTTAAAATAATTTAGGTTCTAGAATAATTACAGCAGTAGCACTGAGCAGATTTTATTTTAAGGACGATGATGCATATTAGCTCAGGTGGAAAGGTGGCTGAAAAACTCAACAGTAAAAATAAGTTTTTGACTCAATACTTCTCGATAAAGAGGTTATTTCTGTAACAGCAAAGTCCTGACTGAATTTGCAGAAACCCTGGATGAAATGAAGTTATTATCCAAAAGCTTAAACTAAGAGAGAACATATTTCAATGACAAACTTCAGTGGCTAGTCATAAGTGATTCTGTTGTTATACAAACTACCTCAAATATTAAATGACAAAGCAGAATAAAATCAACAAGAAGCTTCTGGAACCCCAGAGGGTGATTTTGTTTGTCGGTTAACTTCAAACATTTAAAACATAGAAATCAGCAACTATTTGGCCATTTATGTAATTGTAGTGTTTGTCATTTAAACAATTTGAGTGGAAACTTACAGCTAAAAGAATTCACCTACAGAGAGCTTGATCTAGGTTATATAGCTAGAGACAAGCTTCAAATATAGCTTTAATTCTAAAAGGCAATAAATGGTTTGGGTAATTTCAAAAAGACTTTTCTTTGTGAATTATGTGCTCATCAAGGTGAAGTACATCACTGCTAGGAATACTTTCCAATTCCCCTGTGTCCAGTGCCAGCCCTCAAGCATTCTCCTGGTCAGGTATAGCACAGTTTTATGCAGAGTGAGGATGGTTTGCCCCAACAATGTACTTCAGCTTGAATCCCAGAGAAACACCATCTACTGCACAGTGCAAGATACTTTTTCATTTCCTACCTCCGCTAAGAGAAACTGTGGATTTAGTGCCAAATCTGGGAAGTTAAAAAAATTCATACCAGTGAATACAACATATGGGGAAAGATTTCTTGTTGAGAAGGGAGTTTCCTCAATTTTTATTTGTTGCAGGATCGTAAATACATGCATTAAAATGCATTCAAGATTAAGTTATAAAGAGCACAAGAAATCATCCCTCATGGTTGATTTCTCCTACTTTACAGGTACTGTGCTTTAAAATTTAAAAATAATCAGCAGAGGGAAGGTCCATTATTTAGAATTTATATCTAAAATTTACTATATTGTCTTAAGATCGTGGATGACTGATCAATATTTCATAAAAATAACGAAACCTTGGTGTAAAATTAGGTGGGGCCTAGCTAGAATGGTTAGGAAGGACCTATTTCCCTTAGCAGAGAGGTCATAGATTTAAAGTAATTCATAGAAAGATTAGGAGGGAATTGAGGAGAATTATTTTTACCCAGAGGGTGGTGGGAATCTGGAACTCTTTGCCTGAAAGGGTGGTAGAGGCAAAAGCCCTGATCACATGCGAAAGATACTTGGAAATGCATTTTTAGTGCTGTAACCTACAAGGCTCCGGACCAAGAGCTGAGAAATGGGATACAGCTAGATAGCTCATTTTCATCCAGTACAGACACAATGGGCTGAATGGCCTCCTGCTATACCATAATTTTCTATGATTATGTTGGTTTTTAAAAGTGGTACAAATATATTGTGCATTCTACACAAAAATTCTCAGAGGCAATAGTGAATGTAATAACGTAGGGAATTCTCAGTCTCTTTATGACAGCATAAGACAGATAGGAATGGACATTCAGTAAAGGTAAGTAGGATATTAGGACTGGATGTTTTTATAACAGTAATACGACTGTTAAAATCTACTGGACTGGTCATTTTACTTTTTTCTACTAATACCAGTTATTGGGCAGCACTTGTCCGGCTAGTGAATTCACTCGAAAGTGGTATAAGAAGTTTAGTTGTTTTTAGAAACAAAATCCAACACTGGAGAACTATTGGTATTAAAGTTCATCATGGTAGAATTTCTCATCATGTAGTTGGCTACCATAGTCGGTTGCTTCGCTGTTGAGGAAGAGATCCTGACTCACAAGTATTTCTGCTTCTGTAAGTTTTTCATCTCCATTTGTATCCATTTCTTTGACAAGATGATCAGCCTGTCAGGGAACAGAAGCTTTCAATGTGAATCACGGATGGCTATAAGCAAAAATTAAATGAGCCTCAAAACACCTGCATGAATTTCAGAAGATGCCTCACTTGACTCTTGTGTACTTCCTTGTGGCTGCTCAGAGGGCCAGAGCATTAAGCGTGGCTCAGATGCAGGGCAAAGCTCCGTCTCTCACTGCCCAACAGTGAACTTTAATTCCAACCTCAGCTGAGAAACTGTGACCTTCCCAACTTCCAGTTCTTATATATATCCTTATTGTCATCCCTGAATGAGACTGCCATCCGATGGCTTATTATAAGTAATACATGCTCCAGACGTGAGTAGCATGGCCAGAACCCAGTAACAGACCACCTGCCTGCTCTTCCGGTCAGTGTGTGTGTGCCCCTACTATTGCAGGGAAAAGTTAGAGAAAACAACTTGAAAAAGGAGAAATATATGTCCTAATTTCTCCCGGCCTCCAAATTTAAATGTTGCAATTTTTATTTTTCTCTAAGATCATACCGCTGACGTGCTTTGCCAGAAATTGGTGGTAAAATCTCACAAAACACACATCCCTAGAGGGGATGCATCTGAAACAGTAGTTCACATGAGCTTAATTCTTGACAATATGTCTTCAATTCTGAATGGACTCTTTCATATACATAAAAGTTTCTGAACTGAGGATCAGTTGCAAAACAAACCTTTTCCTGATATTGTTATTTAAAGCAAAACTTTTTACATACAAATTAGACGGAGTAAGCTATTCGGCCCCTCAAGCCTGCTCTGCAATTGATAAGATCATGGCTGATCTGATTCTGGCCTCAACTCTACTTTCCTGTCTACCTGCTAAAACCCCTGACTCCCCTGTCAGTCAAGAATCTAACTAACTCAGCCTTAAAAATATTCAATTATCCTGCCTCCACTGCTCTCTTGGGGAAAAGAATTCCACAGACTAACAACACCCTGAGAGAAAAAAATTCTCATCTCCGTCTGAAATGGGAGACCCCTTATTTTTAAGCTGTGTCCCCTAGCTCTAGTCTCTCCCATAAGGCAAAACATCCTTTCAGCATCCACCCTGTCAAATCCCCTCTGAATCTTATATATTTCAATAAGATCACCTCTTATTCTACTAAATGCCAATGGATACAGGCCCAACCTTTACTCAAAAGATAACTCATTCATCCCAGGATTCAGTCAAGTGAACCTTCTTTGACTGCTTCTAATGCAATTAGATCCTTTCTTAAGTAAGGAGACCAAAACTGTACACAGTACTCCAGTTGTGGTCTCACCAAAGCCCTGTACAACTGTAGCAAAACTTCCCTACTTTTATATTCCATTCCCCTTGCAATAAACAACAACATTCCATTTGCCTTCCAAATCACTTGCTGTACCTGCATACTAACTTTTTGGCGAAACTTCTAGGGAATAAAACCTTTTCACCCTCTAAAATTTTATGCTCTCAAAGTCAGGAATATTAATCTGAGTGAGGGGACGCAGTGAGAGGAGACATTTGCCTGAGTGAGACATTGCCAAAGTGAAGCTGGAAATTTGGTGCATGTGGGAATTCGGTGCAGAGGGGGAAAGAAGGGCTCCTTTTCCTATTTTTTGCAGCCTCCAGCAGCTGGTGAGTCTTCCCTTGACTCCAAGGTAGGCAGTTAGTTGGTGATAATAAAAACAAAAAATGCTGGAAATACTCAGCAGGTCTGGCAGCATCTGTGGAGAGAGAAGCAGAGTTAATGTTTCGGCTCAGTGACCCTTCATCAGAACTGATGAAATTCTGCTTTGACAGTATGAGGAGCTAGGCACCAAATTGAAGAGCAGAACCTCAAGGGTAATAATCTCTGGATTATTACCTGAGCCACGTACCAATTGACAGTGGACACATAAGATTAGTGAAATGAATACAAGGCTCAAAGACTGGTGTGGGAGAAGTGGGTTTCAGCTAGTGGGGCACTGGCACCAGTACTGGGGAAAGTGGAGGCTGTACCATTGGGCTGGTCTGCCCCTGAACTGTGCTGGGACCAGTGTTCTAGCAAACCGTATAACTAGGGAAGTAGAGAAGGCTTTAAACTAAACAAGTGGGGGGGGAGGGGGTGAAGGATCAAGCCTGGGTAGATGTAACAAATCAAGCAGCAGAGTCAAGGCAGGAGAGTAGAAAGGTAATATGGGAAATGAAGGTCAGAGAATGGCAGGAAGGGACAGAGAGAAAAACCTAAGAACACACCAACAGTCGAGACAAGATGTTACAAAGACAACAAAAAGACAAAACTAAAGGCTCTGCATCTGATTACATGTAGAATGCATAACAATGCAGACGAACTGACAGCGCACAGTGAAGTAAATAAATATGATCTGATAGGCGTTACGAAGATGTGGCTGCAGGATGAAAAGGATTGGGTCCTGAATATTGAAGGGTGTATGACATTCAAGAAGAATAGGAAGCTAGGTAAAGGTGGAGGGGTAGCACTGTTAATCAAGGATAGCATTGGTGCAATAGTTGGAGATGACCCTGGTTCAGGAGATCAGGATGTAGAATCGGTTTGGGTGGAGTTGAGGAATAGTAGGGGAAAGATGTCACTAGTGGGAGTGGTCTATAGCCCCCCCACCTAACAGTAACCATAATGTAGGATTAAGTATCCAAGAAGTAGTATTGGGTGCTTGTGAGAAAGGGACAGCAATAATCATGCATGATTTTAAACTACATATAAACTGGAAAGATCAGATTGGCAATAGTAGCCTGGATGAGAAGTTCATAGAACGCTTTCAAGATAGTTTCTTAGAGCAGCACGTTCTGGAACTAACCAGAGAGCAGGTTATATTGGACTTGGTATTGTGTAATGTGACAGGATTAATTAATGACCTCAGACTAAAGGCACCCTAGGTAGCAGCGACCACAATATGATTGAATTTTACATCCAGTTTGAAAGAGAGAAGAGTGGGTCTAAGACTAGTATTTTAAATGTAAATAAGGGCAACTATGTGCACTTGAAAGCTGAGCTAGCTGAAGTGAACTGGGTTACTAGGCTAGCAGATAGATCAATAGAGAAGCAGTGACAGACGTTTAAGGGGTTATTTCAGAATACTCTGGATACGTATATTCCTATGATAAAGAAGAACACTACGGGGAGGACCCACCATCTGTGGTTAACTAAAGAAGTTAAGGAAAGCATCAAACTTAAGGAAAAAGCATATAATTGAGCAAAGATTAGTGGCAGGTCAGATGATTGGTCAGAATATAAAGAACGGCAGAGAATGACTAAAAGGTTAATCAGGAGAAAGAAATTAGAGTATGAGAGGAAGCTAGCTAGAAATGTAAAAACAGATAGCAAGAGTTTCAACAGGTACTTAAAAAGGAAAAGAGTGAGAATGGGGAGTTAATGGTAGATAATAAGGAAACTGATGGAGCTGCAGGCTGACAAGTCCCCGAGTCCTGATAGGCTTCATCCTAGGGTCTTAAAAGAGGTGGTTAATGAGGTAGTAATGCGTTGCTGTTAATTTTTCAAAGTTTGCTAGATTCTGGAAAGGTTCCATCAGACTGGAAAGTAGCATATTAAACCCCTCTATTCAAGAAGTGGGGGAGGCAGTACACAGGTAACTGTAGGACATTTAGCTTGACGTCTGTCGTGGGCAAGGGTTTAGAATCGATCATTAAGGAGGCTCTAGCTGGGCACTTACAAAAACTCAAGGTAATCGGGAATAATCAGCATGGTTTTGAGCAAGGGAAATCATGTTTAACCAATTTATTGGAGTTCTCTGAAGGAGTAACATGCGCTGGGGATAAAGGGGTGCCCATTGACGTACTGTACTTGGATTTCCAGAAGGCATTTGACAGGGTGCCACATAAAAGGTTATTGCGCAAAGTAGGAACTCATGGTGCAGGGGGTAACATATTAGCATGGATAGAAGATTGGCTGGCTGGCAGAAAACAGAGAGTATGCATAAATGGGTCCTTTTCTGTTTGGCAGGATGTGACGAGCGGAGTCCCTCAGGGGTCTGTGCTGGGGCCTCAACTTTTTACAATTTATATCAATGACTTAGATGAAGGGAGTGATGGCTTGGTAGCTAAATTTGCAGATGACACAAAGATAGGTAGGAAGGTATGTTGTGATGAGGACATAAGGAGGTTGCAGACCGATATAGATAGGTTGAGTGAGTGGGCAAAAATCTGGCAGATTGAGTATAATGTGGCAAAATGTGAAGTTGTTCACTTTGGCAGGAAGATTAAAAAAAAGAGTATTTCTTAAACCTAGAATGACTGCAGAATTCCAAGGTGCAGAGGGATCTAGGTGTTCTAGTGCATGAGTCACAAAAAGTTAGTATGCAGGTACAACAAGTCATAAAGAAGGCAGGAATTGAAAATAAAAGTAAGGATGTTATGCTTCAGTTATACAGGCCATTGGTGGGACCACATCTCGAATACTGTGTGCAGTTTTGGTCTCCTCATTTAACGAAGGATGTAAACGTGTCGGAGGCAGTTCATAGGAGGTTTACTAGACTGATACCTGGAATGAGCGAGTTGTCTTATGAGGAAAGGTTGCACAGATTGGGCTTGTTTTCACTGGAGTTTATAAGAGTGGGGGGTGACTTGACTGAAGTTTATAAGATCCTGAACGGTCATGACCAGGTGGATGTGGAAAGGATGTTGCCTCTTGCGGGTAAGTCCAGAACTAGGGGGCACTGTTTTAAAATTAGGGGTCACCCTTCAAAGCAAGCTAGAGGGGCCAAATGGCCTACTTCTGCTCCTAATTCGTATGTTCATATGAAACAGAACACACTTTCATCTCAGGCATCCAGTGTCAGATCACATACTCCCAGGTAAAGTATGCCAGCATTAGATGCAGAGCAAGGCTCCCCCTAGTCTTCCAACAATGTGTTTCAGCCCAACTGCAGAAAAGCAGTGTTACATATAATGTTTTAATTACCTACACCATCCATCCTGTGACACCTCCTGTGAAATGGTGACAATTAGTGACAGTGGTAGATTCTGTACTGTAAGTACACACGCACAAATTGCACAAACTTAAAAGCTTTTCTAGCATGTAAAAATTTAACAGGTTTTCAATGACTAATCCTACTATTGGCATAGGCTTAATATTTAAACACAGCATTACCTCATCATGTGCAATGTCCTGGTTGTTGGGAATAATCCACAACAAGAGTTCCTCTTGATTAAGTTTGCCATCCTTGTCTTTATCATAATCATTTTCAAAGCGATCACGCTCCACAGTTACCCATTCTGGATCTTCTTCGGCACCTATTTGCAAGAGTTGGAAACATTCTTAGCTACAAAATGCTCACATTAGATAACTCCTAACCAGCCATGTGCTTGCAGAGTCTAAGGATTGCATACTGTGAACTGTTCACATCTTGTTTTTTGGGGGAAAGGGGAATTGAGAAGGTTAATTTCATGCTCAAAGTTTTCCTGGCATACATGGCTTGGTACTATAATCAGACATGTTAAGAAATCTGGAGAGTTGATTATACCCTTCTGATGATACTAATCAGCTCCAGTTTTGGACAGCCAACCAGATGCCTATGTACCTACTCACTGGGGAATGGAGTGTGGTCCATTGTCCCAATTTTTGCTTAAGCCTCATAACTGGGTGATAGACAACAGTGCACAGGGATTCGCCATCTGATTTTCCTTTCTTTCTCCCTATGAGGTAAAGACCGGCCTTTACAGTGCTTTTCTAAAACATCGTGCCTGTGATTGGGAACTAATAATTTCAAGGAACTAAAGGTTCCAGCCTATGTTCTTCATAACACACTGCCCTAATTTGCATTTCAATTAAGGTGAAAGGAACCAGAGTTCAGGACACTATCAATATCAAAAAGGAATAGTAAAGTGAGAAATTATAAAATAGCAATTAAGCGAATCACACATCATCCTTGAAAAGGTATCTCCATTCCTTCACTGTTGCTGGGTTAAAAACCTGGAACTCCCTTCCTAACAGCACTGTGGGTGTACTTACACCAGATGGACTGCAGCGGTTCAAGAAGGCAGCTCACCACCACCTTCTCAAGGGCAATTAGGGATGGACAGCAAATGCTGGCATAGCCAGCGATGCTCACATCCAATGAAAGAATAAAAAAAAAAACTGGGTTTTAAAAGCCGAAAGATCATTCAAGGGAGGAAAAGACTAAGGGGGAAGATAAGGAGTTCCACAGTTTTGAGGCTTTTGGAAACAATGACTTAGTGCGAGGAATCTTGATTGGAATTCAGTGATAGAAAGGAGGAGATGTGTGTTGAATGATCGATTTCCATTTTGGCTGGGAGAGGGGAGAACAAGAGAAAAGTTCAGAGAAGCAATGATCATAGTAATAGCAATAAAATAAACAAGAAAGATTGGATAATCCTCAAATCATCTATATAGCATTGTATTAATTTATTCAGAAAAATTACATATTTGTAAGGAAAGTGTAGAAATGATTGAAGGTATTAAACACAAAAAAAACATTTTCAGTGAAAAATTATAATACCAATTTAACTAACCTGGGTCTTTCCTGTAGTCACCAAGGAATTCCTCTAAGCTGACTAACCCATCTTTGTCACGATCATGCTCATCTAAAGCATCCTGTATGACATACTCCTGCAATTTGAAAGTTAACAGCATTTGTATGGATATTAGGTGAACATACGATCAATCTCAGTTGTGATGCCACCTGCAGTTGAAAATCATGGGGGCTGCCAGTGTCCCTGAAACTGTGCTCCAGCATAAGCTACAAGACAAAGGAGAAGATTCTTAATTGGTTGATTTGGCCCCTCAGTTACCTAGGCTTATACCTTTGAGAAATGCATAAAGAATAGCTCAAATGAAGCAGCAACAGTATTCACAAATTGAGAGGTTCCACAGACCAGTATTATTCATAAGAATCTCTATTCACATAATTATTATTTAATATAACCCACACAAGAAACGGTGTACTGTAACTCACCTTCATATAATCAGCTTCTTCTGGGTGTTCAAATGCTATGAATTCTGTCAGAGTCAGTCCAGGTACCCCATCAATGTTTGCTTTTTCAAAGCGCTTTTTATCCTTCAAAAAAATCTACAGATAGAAATCAAAAAAGTTAAGATACTTTTTTTTCCTCTGAATCAGCTTTGGTTCAATAGTCTTGAGCAACATGTTGCTCTGTTACCAGACAACCTGGGTAAATGATCCATTTGTCATTCTGATTTCTGGTTATAACATACCCAATCTAAGAGGTTATCCTCCCCCATCAACTTGTGGAATGTTTATTCAAATTTATTTTTATCCTTAATTAGACATCAGCACCTCAGTGATAGCATCTTGTCTCCGAGCGAGAAGACTGTAGATTCAAGTCCCACTTCAGAGACAGCATACACTGTTCAATGTAGCAAAATCTTTAAGTTTTTACATTTTGTGAAAATCAACACAAAAAGGAATAACACTATAAATGATGAGATTCTTAGGTATGACGAACAGGGAGATGTAAAGGTAAAGGTGTAGATACACAGATCTTGAAAGGTGCGATGCAGATAGAATAGGCAACTAAAAACCAAATGGGATGCTGTGTTTTCTTTAAGAACAGAGGAATTGAAAATAAGAGCAATGACCTAATGTTGAAGTTGTATGCGACACTGGTTCGGCCACAGTTGGGAGTACTGCATGGAATTCTAGATGCCCCTTATAGGAATGATATTAGAACTATTAGGATGATATAAGGAATGAGAAATTATAATGAGAAAAGGGCAGAAAAACTACAGCTTTTTTTCATTGTGAGATAAAAGGTTAATGAGAAAACTTTCAAGACTATCAGAGGCAAAACAGTGAAAGTTTGTTTGTACTATGATTAATCAGTAACAAGGACACATAGACTCAGGATTATCATTGTGTCAGCCTCAGCTCATTGATATTACTGTCGCTTCTGAAGGCTGTGAGTTCAAATCCCACTGGTATATAATCCAAACTGACAATCCAGTGCAATACTGAGGGAAAGCTGCACTTGGCGGAGGTGCTATCTTTTGGATGAGACTTTAAACTGAAGCCCCATTTGCCCTCTTTGGTGGATGTAAGAGACCCCATGGTGTCTATCCCCCACTTGGTAATTCTCCTCAGTGCGCACACTGAAGGTCAGGAACTATCCTTATGAATCAATCACAGACACAAACCTGCATCTTACCACTCCTAGTCAAACACATTGATGCTCCAATACACTGTGACACACGGAATGTAAACCTTTCTTTCATGCCACTCTTAATGACATCATGTTTCCTATATTTCAGAACCCCAATGGCTCAGTTGGAAAAGGCAGTGTATGCGAGAGTCATACAGACCAGACACATCTGAAGCTGAATTCCAGATCAACGTTGGGTTAGCCGATCTCAGCCAGGACAGCACTTGAGACTGTACAAGAAATGAAATTCTATTATTTTCCTCTCTTTTTCCCTTCTTAGTTCAACCTCATTTTCTGATTGATTGATTTGTTTCTTGAAATCCAGACAAATATCAAACGTGGACTGTCTGTGATGTACATTACATCGCATTACATTTCCTATCCATGAAGCCATATGGGTGCAGCATGCAAAATAGTTCTCTGAGGGATGACGTTTTCTAAACCACCTAAAAGTTTTAGGTGTAGAGTTTCTGCATCGGGAGCAATCTGCAAAAGGGACGCAAATCGCGCTAGTTTTCCAAAGTGAAGTTATGGTTCAAGTTTCTGCTCAAACTCATTTGTGTAATCACAAATGTAAAACCTTCCATGAGCCAGTGCAGAGTTTTATAACTCAACTGTTTATTTTTACCCCTTGCATTAAAAAAATTCCTTGATAAATTTAAGAATGATAACCTGCAGTAGTTTTATTAACAACGGTTTATCACAAAAAACAAGAGTATTTTTAATAAGAATGTTTTGTCCACTACCTTTGAGTAACTGAAAATGACAGCAGAAACTTTGATCTGGGGCACATCCAATTTTGTGGATGGGACTGGCTTCTCGTGCAATGTTTTCAAACCACAAAAGGTTTGGGAAATCGATATGCGCTGGCCATAACTTGCATTTGAAATTCCTTGATCTTTTCCACTGATTTGGTCATATTCAGGCACATTGCACTGGAAAACTTGTGCAACCTAGTGAAAACTCTACCCCTATATCTTTATATACTGTTCTCGGCTTCTCAGTCATATTGATATGGGAAAGCCATTAAAGCAGTAGCAATGGGATGATGTTCTTTGTTTCTGACCCTCCATTCACAGTCCATGTAATGTAGGAAGCTGTCATAGCTGGAATTCAGCACTATCCCCTCTCCTGAGACCCATAATGTTAGTGGAACCATTAGACCTGTTGGATTTTTTTCCTTATGGAAAATAACTTGGCCTTCAACATTCAACTGCCCAGAATGACTTACTTAAAATCAGGAGCTCCCTGAGAAATCACAGCACAGCCCTACATTCAACTCTCTGTATTATGGTGCACAATATAGTTTCGCATTTTTGCCGCACCTTATGGCGTCTCCCAAAAACATTTTAAATTGTTTCTCAACTTTGAAGTTCAGTGTCTATCATGTAAGCAAACTCAGCAGTCATTTTCAACACAGCCTGGTGCACAAACAGTAATGAGATAAATGACAAGTTAATCAGTTTTTAGTTGAGAGAGAAATGATGGCCAGCATCCCAAAAGAACTTTCTGTTCTTCAAATAAGATTTTATCTGAACAGGTTCTCCTATTTAGTGTCTTATCTGAATATATCACATTGAGCAAAGCAGCCCTCCTTCAGTACTGCAATGGAGTGGCAGCTTAGATTATATCAAGTTTGTGAATTGTGGGTTAAGCCCCATCTTTCAGTCCAGAGGCAAGTGTTCTACCAGCTAAAACTATGGTAATGCACTTGTTGGATCAGTGCTGAGAATGGCCCGAAAGAAAGACAATGTATGGGATTGTGATGACTCTTGACAAAAAGTTTCAGAATAATCCTGCAATAACAGCATGAGGGAAAAATGCATACTCAATATCAAGTCTCAATAAGCTGGAATACTGAAATCTAAACATTGAGTATGCTACTGAAAATCTATGGAAAGACAGACACATTTGGTTCCACTTTTTAAAAAAAGGTTGTTGTGGGCATGAAACCTGAATTGGATAAACTTCCTTCTCTTACCTGTCTAAGGGATTCCTCCTCTTCATCAGCCAGCAGTGTATGTTCATCATAATCCAGGACTCGGTCATAACTATGAATGCTGTACTCTTCCCATGTAACAACTCCATTGCCATCCAGGTCATGCTCTGGAAACTGCTCTTTGCTCTCCGCTGTGGCATAATGTTTGAATGACTGCTGGATCCATCCACTGAGCTCACCTATAGCAAACAAGTGACTTGTAAAGAAGCTGCAGTTTCCCTATTTCCAGTGAGTTGTCAAGAGTTTGAGATGAATTAAATCTACAAACAACAACCTACTGTACGTATCTTTGCATGCACTGCCCCCATGTCCCAGCAGGCCTCTCACTGAAGAAGAATCCATTTATCATTTCTTTTATTTGTTCAACATTTCACAATATTGGAGGGACCACTTGTGTGTTATGTAGTTAGGTTTGCATGTTATATAAAGGTAGTGTTGTACCTGATATAGTTATTATTTATATACATTTACAACATGTTAGATTCTAATTCTATGTGGATATAAGACTGGCAAGATATGATGAGGTCACATATGAATAATGAAACAATGCTCATGCATTTTTGATTTAATTATAAATTAGAATGTCCACCAAATGGAAAGTACAGTTGTGAACTGTGGCTTTCAAACAACACTGTATATGCAAGAACATGCATGCACAGTCAGTTATCTGTTGTGCCTGGTGCTGTGGACTATCTTGTGAACGAGGGAGACAGTGGCGTAGCGGTAATGTCACTGGACTGGTATCCCAGAGGCCCAGGCTAATGCTCTGGGGACATGGGTTCGAATCCCACCACGGCAGATGGTGAAATTTGAATTCAACTAATAAATCTGGAATTAAAAAAGCTAGTCGAGTGTGACCGTGAAGCCATTGCCGATTGTTGTAAAAACCCATCTGGTTCACGAATGTCCTTTAAGGAAGAAAATCTACCATCCTTACCTGGTCTGGCCTACATGTGACTCCAGATCCACAGCAATGTGGTTGACTCTTAAACTGCCCTCTGAAATGGCTACTCAGTTCAAGGCCAAATAGGGATGGGCACTAAATGCTGGCCTAGCCAGCGACGCCCACATCCCATGAACGAAAAAAAATAATTTACCAGCAGCCATTCCAGGCTTTAACCGAATCACTTCAACTAGGGTTTCTGTGATATACATGGAAATTAAATAATAATTGCAGTGAGATACTTACTTCAAACATGAACTTGTTTCTGCAGAGAACATTAAGTCAATGACACTGATTTCAGTGCCCATTGTAGAACTGGTAACCAAGCTGTTTCTCACCTTTGGTTACAAATCCATCTGCATTTGCATCCATCTTCTTTATGAGGGATTTGAGCCGGGATTGTTGCTCCTCGGGGCTCAGCTTAGCAAGCTCCCCAGATTCTTTCTGGGAAATAAAATGAACATCACACAAATAGCTTATGGTGGGCAAAACTCTCACTAATCCTCTATCTAGGAATGGAGGCAAGAATGAAGTCCTCTCAAAAGCCCATGTGGTATGCAAATAACTTGTATACCTGTACTTCATACCAGACACATGTACCTTTCATCAGACTGGGGGGTTGACATTAGGTTGGTTATCAGTACCAACCTGTGTATATGGTCTAGAAAAGTAAAACTCAGAAACTGTTTAGACACAGATTGGAAATTGGAAAGCACCCAGAACTGGTCCATTGTAGCAATTCTAGATTAGTTTCACTACCATAAGAGAACGTGTTATTTTGGGCAGCTCAGTAGCATTGTAATATTGGTGATTAGTATACCATAAAAACAACAGAATTGCCCCATTAAAATGGACTATTTTCTGTTTTATTTCTTTTTAGAAATGTGGGTAATGCTGTCAAAGCCACATTTATTGTCCATTCCTAATTGCCTTGGCTTGCTACACCACTTCAGATGGCAACCACATAGTGCACAATGGAGACTGCGTGTAAACGAAACTGTTTAGAAAGGTTCCCTTTCTTGAAGGGTATTAGCGAAAGAAGTCGGCTTACACAACAATCCAGCAGCTTGCATTATTACTTTCTCCTGGGCCATTTTTCATTGAACCAATAGGAGTGACATGGAGGTGCCCTAGTGTCACCAAAAACAAACACAATAGCATTGCAACAGGTGCCCTAGGACACTTCCAATGTAATAAAAAAACTCAAAAATATCCAATTAAACTAACTTGCTTAATGAAGCAACAGAAAAAAATATCTCAACAATTAAATATATTAGCATCTAGGAGACACTCTATAGCCTGTAGTGTCCATGGATCACGAAAGTGGCCTATTGCGTCTGGTATTCTCAAAAGCTCTCCCAGGCAAGTTCTAACCCAGCCTGACTCTGCTTAGCTTCCAAGATCAAATGGGATTGGGTGCTTTCAGAGTAGTGTTGAAGTCAGCCATGGTGAGATTTTTACTACAACCATCACACTAATGTACGCTATCCACTGTGTGGTTATTTATTATGTTTTATGTTGCAATGTGACATCTCTCTCTATTTTGGTGAAAACCAATCAGATATTTACTAAAATCTTAAAGATGACATCAGATAGGGGGTTTTCTCATTGAACAACTGTGCCATATGCAAAAATACATATTTTAATTCCCCATTGATTGCCCTATGCAAGCCAAACAGATGAAACAAATGCATTGCATGCCACAATCTAAGGCATCACAAAGTTAAAAGAACCTCTGTGATTAGCCTGTGATTAGAATTTGTTCCCATCTATAGCTGTTAATCATTAAATTCAGAAAAGGTGGTCAATTTTTCAGGTCTTGCCCTTCAATGATCTTAGCTTCTATGTTTTAAATCCTTTTACTATGGCCTAGACTTTGCAGTGGTAATGACAGTGAAACTGTCAGTGTTCGACTCCACCACAACTGACAGCAACTTCTGGAGTACACACATGTGCCGAATAATGAGGAAATCCAGAAGTTGCTGCCAGTTATTCTATACTTACCAGAGGGCGTACTGTTGAGGCATTCCTAGACTGCAATCAATGTGAAATCAAATTGAATTGGCTAGAACTTCCACTTTTACACCATTAGTCTCGCTGTAAAACCGTTGAAGTAGTTACACCTTTTGAATGAGGTGTAACTGAGTTTTAAATGGTGCGCTAACTTCATTATTACTGCTAAACACCCTCAGTAACCCTGGAATGTCCAATTACTCCATAATGATAAAAAAATTTAATATTTTAATTTTTTTTAAAGTTTATCTTTTTTTTAGCTTCTATCTTAATCCAACCATAACTATTTATTTCTCTACCTGAAAACTTAAATTAAAAGTCATGGATATTAAGTGCTTTCAAGTTCCTGGTTTGCTGCGTGTAAATAGTTTAGTGTGATTGGCTTCTTACCTGCTTGCTGACATAAACGCTGCTGCACGCTAAGATATCCTCTTGACTTAGTGTCAGACCTAAACTGCTGTAAGGAAAGAGGAAAACCACACCAGAGATCGCTGGTCTTTGTATGTGGCTTTCTTTGAAATTAGTGGCGAGCACCCTTGCTTCGTCGCTGACCGCAAAACCTGGGCCTTTTTAAAAACACTTTTTTGCATATGTAACTATCAAAATGTCATTCAGAAGAGAAATGAAATGGGGAAAAAATTGGAAAAGGTGGAGAGAAAGAATAGCTTAGGTACTTAAAAATTAAAAAAGTTCAAGACTGCAAAAATTTAAGAGGGGGCCCACATTTAAAAAATTTTTTTCATAACATTCTCCCTTTTCATTTTGATAAGTCAATCGGACTGAATGGAATTTCCTACCTCTCCGCCAAACAGGACTTCCCGATCGTACTCTGAGCTGTGTTCACCATCCATATAGTGGTCCTCAGCAACAACTGCCTCATGTTTATGATGAAAGTGTGCGGAGCATGTCACAATTAAAGTACAGCTGACAAACACTTGGAACTGCATCTTCTGTCGAGTAGGCTTCAATACCACAAGTGGCTGCAGAAAAATTGAAGGGTTGTGTCATTTCACACTTAAAACTTATTTTTCTGATTCATCTCTGTACAATTACATAAGATCATAAGAAATAGGAACAGGAGTAGGCCATTCGGCCCCTCAAGTCCACTCCGCCATTCAATAAGATCACGGTTGATTTCATTGTGCCACTTTCCTGCCTGCCCTCGATGACCCTTGACTCTCTTGTAAATCAAAAATCTATCAAACTCAGTCTTGAATATAATCAATGACCCAGGCTCCACCGCTCTCTGGGGAAAGAAAATTCCAAGATTAACAACGCTCAGAGCAGAAATTCCTCCTCAACTCCATCTTAAATGGGAGACCTCTTATTTTGAAACCGTGCCCCCTAGTTCTAGATTCCCCCATGAGGGAAAACATCCTTTCAGCATCTACCCTGTCAAGCCTCCTCAGAATCTTATATATTTCAATAACATCACCTCTCAATTTTCTAAAGTGCAATGAGTATAGGCCAAACCTGCTCAACCATTCCTCATAAAACCCCTTCATCCCAATGAGCCTTCTCTGAACTGCTTCCAATGCAAGTATATCCCTCCTTACATCAGGAGACTAAAACTGTGCAGTCTCACCAAGACCCTGTACAGTTGTAGCAAAACGTCCCCACTTTTATACTCCAACCCCCTTGCAAGGAAAGACAACATTCCATTTGCCTTCCTAATTACTTGCTGTACCTGCCTGCTAACTTGTGATTCATGTATCAGGACACCCAGATCCCTCTGTACCACACATTCTGCAGTCTCTCCATGTAAATAATATTCTGCTTTTCTATTCATCATGCCAAAGTGGACAACCTCGCATTTTCCCACATTATACTCCATCTGCCAAATTTTTGTCCACTCATTTAACCTATCTATATCTCTTTGCAGATACTTTGCTCTCCTCACAGCTTGTTTCCTACCTATCTTTGCATCGTCCTCAAATTTGGCTACACTTTTTATGAAGGCACAGCTTCTTTTTATGTTCACCTCTCCCGTTCCCCAAGTTGCGTCTTTCTGAGTCACACACTATCCATGGTCAAGGGGACAGGGTGACTTGACAGCCTGCTTTCAGGGCTAGTCTGTCAAAACTGAAAAGCCATAACACTGCCTAAATTGGTAGAGGCATAAAGCACAGTCTGCAGCAATCAAGAAAATCTACAGCACATTCAAAACTAATTCTTCTTTGGCCTCCTTGTCTCGGGAGACAATGGGTAAGCGCCTGGGGGTGGTTAGTGGAGCAGCGCCTGGAGTGGCTATAATGGCCAATACTACAGTGACAGACTCTTCCACAGGTGCTGCAGAAAAAATTGGTTGTTGGGGCTGTTACGCAGTTGGCTCTCCCCTTGCGCTTCTGTCTTTTTTCCTGCCAACTGCTAAGTCTCTTCAACTCGCCACACTTTAGCCCTGCCTTTATGGCTGCCCGCCAACTCTGGCGATCGCTGGCAACTGACCCCCACGACTTGTGATCAATGTCACAGGACTTCATGTCGCGTTTGCAGACGTCTTTAAAGCGGAGACATGGACAGCCGGTGGGTCTGATAACAGTGGCGAGCTCGCTGTACAATGTGTCTTTGGGGATCCTGCCATCTTCCATGCGGCTCACATGGCCAAGCCATCTCAAGCGCCGCTGACTCAGTAGTGTGTATAAGCTGGGGATGTTGGCTGCCTCGAGGACTACTGTGTTGGAGATGTAGTCATAACACTGCCTAAATTGGTAGTGGCATAAAGCACAGTCTGCAGCAATCAAGAAAATCTACAGCACATTCAAAACTAATACTCAGCAAGTTAACATCGTTACTATTAAAACCAAATCACTAACTACTTGGCTCACAAAATACTTCAGAGAAGTAACAAAATGAATAAATCCAAGTAATACAAGTTATGGGTTACAAAAACCTCAATAGAGTCAACAATTACAAAAATACAAAAACTCCAAGATGCTCTGGGCTGTTCCTGCACAATTCCAGTAGATCCAACGGACTGTAAAAGCTGGCCAATTTCAAGTTATAGGAACTTCTACAGTATTTGACATGAATTTGTTGCTTGATTTAGTAACTGCAATGTTTGAAGAGTAAAACATAGCTTCTACAATTAAGAACACCTCTGATTCAGATCAAGCACTGGCAGGCAAAGTGAAATCTACACCTGCATTGTATGTTGAAAACCAACTGTACTTTGCATCAAGATTGGAATCGGAGGACTGTACACAGGAATTTCTTTGGAACTCAGATCTAATTTAGGGAGATCCTATTTGAATAGACAGCAGTTGTTCAGTTTAGTCACATCTGCTTTTTTCATCTGATTTTGCACTGCAGTAAATATTTTAAAGCATGACAGTTTCAGATTATTCGGGTGGGATACTCATTTCAAACTTTATACTGGATTATACAACAAAGCAAAGCAATTATAATGGAATTTAATCCCCTATGTTCCTCAGTTACATATTTTGCTGTGCTGCTAGAAGAACATCTGTGAGGTTCACATGCCACAGTTTTTCCAAGTTAGTGAAGAGAATGGCTAAGAATTTGAAACTTTTGCAGAACAGATGGTGTAGTGTATGTTATTTTATCTGCTGATTTTGTACTTACCTTTGCACAGTTTTACTTCTTACAATAAACTTAATTAGTAATGCTAATCCTCAACTATCTAGGACAAACGGCCTCCTTCTGTACTACATGATTCAACATGCTGTTTTCTGGTTTAGAGAGATTAACATGGTGTATACTTCAATGGTATAAAGATTTATAAGGATTGATTGCTCCCCACCCCATCCCATCATTGCTATTTGTAAAACTATAAGCTCAGGTCAAATTTTGAGTTAAAAAAAAGCAACAACTTCCTGTGATAGCTTACTTTTTGTTCTGGGGCACCAACAAAATATTTTGGCGAGAAGCCTAAATTTTAGCTGTCAGTTTTACAGATGCACATAGTTCTGCTAGAACGTCCTATTGAAAACTACACAAATCATTGCTTACCGCCAAAAGAAAAACAGAAAAATAATTCTCATGAATAGAACACATGATGAGAGGCAGAAGATTATGATTTTTTTTTAAACATCTTAGCCATGACATAACTATACTTATGTGTACATTGTTGGAAATTTATTAGTCCCTGTTCACTTGTGTTAATAAATTATATAATTTATTGTTTCTCATGACACAGCTTTCATTTATCAATGTGCCTTAGCAGAGATTATTGCTTTGAGGCAGACTGCTGAGTAATTTTTATTCTCAAAAACACATACAAGCTCAAAATATTTATTGGAAGAAGAAATTTAGATGCACAGTAGCTTACTGCCAGACGCTTACTTTCATTAAAGCATGTATTAAACAGTTTTAGGTAAATGCTTTGTTTCACCATGTGGAAATCTGTTCCAATTTCTGACCACTGAATCCTGAGGCACATTTACTGACAACTGCAGAACAGACCGTGGTGAAAAGGCAACATTTTCCCACTCACAATTGTTAGTACGAACCGATTAGTGTTCTGTACAAGTATAAACACTGTACATATATTCTTTATTTCATAGACATTGTTAGCTCTGTAGCTAATTTCCTACAGTACAATATGTTTGGCACTGTACCTGCACAAGATGAACATCCATTAGCAGTTACAATACAATAATCAACTGGTTCAGTAACAGGAATCTGATCCTGAAGATTAGATTTCAGCTCTGTATGAAATGTTATAGTAGGAATTGGCACAGCATTTTAACTGTTTATATAGAAAAAAAAAAGGAAACTTAATTTGAGAAAAATTACAATTAATTTTTTTTTAAAGTTTTTTTTTTAGACAAAATTGAAAAATGTTAACAGGGCAAAATAGAATTTTTTTAAAACTTAACGGAAAATCTATTTTTAAGGCAAAATAACGTTTAAAAGCAAAAACCGTTTCTTGTGCAATATGGGGGTTTCACAGCTGTTCACCACCAAACCCATCATCCTGTAGCTTCCCCTCCCTCCTCTCCGGGGGAATTCCCTTTCACTAGTATTTACAGAGGCGGCACTGCATCCTCCCTGAGTTGGGGATTTGAGGTGACTGCCCAGTCCCCCAATCTCTCCATCTTACCTCCCTCAGCCTCCTCGCTTCTAACCGACGGTTGTCAGGCTCCCAACCGCGAGCTTCCGCCGTCACTTCCGGCAGCGACAGGCCGTCACTTCCGGCAGCGACAGGCCGCCACTTCCTTATGCAGACCCGCAGGGGGCGCAGCAGCTGGAGGCAACAATGGGCACAGTCAATATGGACAGCAAAACTTTTCCAACCCTCCCACCAAAAAAACTTGTATTTTTACTTTCTTGGATAGCACCAGGATGCACTGACAGTTTTTCTCCTCCTGAATTATCACATCCCAATTATCATCACAGGTCACAATACTTAATTTTTGTCGTGGGCATTTTTCTTTCTAAAGAAAGACTTGCATTTATAGAGCGCCTTTTTTTTTAATTTCCAAAATATACTTTATTCATAAAAATCTGTAAAAATTAGTTTTTACAGTTTCAAAACAGCACCAAAAAATACAAACATTGCAAGGCAGATCAATTTCCTTCAATACTGTCATAAGTTTCTTCCCAACCCTTCCGTTTCACAATTGTCATGTCAATTACAGTTTTACATTTACAGCAATTGAGAATATTAACGATACAGTTCAAGGGGTTTCCCATGGATCCAGCCCCTCAGTTCAGCTTGGTGGGGGAACCTTACACTGTGGTCTTTCCCCATTGAGCCTTTGCTGCGGCTGCCCCAAGCTTTAGTGCATCCCTCAGCACGTAGTCCTGGACCTTGGAATGTGCCAGTCTGCAACATTCGGTGGTGGACAACTCTTTGCGCTGGAAGACCAGCAAGTTTCGGACAGACCAAAGGGCATCTCACGACCTCAGGGCGTCCCCAAGTGTTGTAATGTAGGAAATGTGGCAGCCAATTTGCACACAGCAAGCTGCCACAAACAGCAATGTGATAGTGACCAGATAATTTGTTTTAGTGATGTTCGTTGAGGGATAAATATTGGCTAGGATACTGAGGATAACTTCCCTGCTCTTCTTGGAAATTGTGCCGTGGAATCTTTTACATCTACCTGAGAGGGCAGACAGGTTTTGGTTTTATGTTTCATCCAAAAGAAAACACATGCAACAGTGCAGTACTCCCTCATTACTGCAATTAACTTGGACTTTTGTGCTCAAGTTTCTGGAGTGGAACTTGAAACCACACTCTTTTGACTCAGAGGGAAGAGTGCTACTCATTGGGCCAGACAGGCACTACTATTAGTACTGCAATTGAGGCACCAAAAACTCCCAGGCCAGGTAATGCACAGCAAAGATCATGGCACTTTGCATGAAGTGCATTCCCTACTGCATCTATATGACAATTTTCCCATTTTCCACAACAGCCATCCTTAAAAGAAAAAAAGATCTTGCATTTATGTAGGGGCTTTCATGAACACAGGAAGTCTGAACATGTTTTACAGCCAACTTTTATTAGTGTAGTCACTGTTGTAATGTAGGAAATGTTATGTATTAATATTGTAATGCACTGTATTTCTCTTTTCATTAGTGCTTTATTTAGAATTTTGACAAAATGATTTGAATATATTAATACACAATATTTAACTTGTGCTTGTTATGTTCTTGCAGATTCATGTTACCAATTAGATTCAATTGCCATTAATGCCAAATTAAAGAGTGCAACTCTTTGAGGATTGGAAGAAATCTCTGTTAGCAAAAAAATGAAAGATGATCATAGAACAAACCCTATTTTTTTGTAAATTGGATAATTAAATGGCAGAAAATCAGTTCTATCATTTCATCACCTAATCATAGAAAATTATTTTTACTCTCCCTGCCCCTTTTCCCCTGGTCTGTTCCTCCTTATAAGCTGTTCATCTGTAACATCCCTGGTCCTGACAAAAGTTCATCGGCCTGACATGTTAACCCTTCTTTCTTTCCATTGAGCTGGCCTGAGCTGCCAAGTGTTTCCAGCACTTTCAATTTTTGTTTTAAGTTGCCTGCAATTTTGCTTTTTGATTTCTTTTAATTCACACTGAAGAAGATAGTACTTTCCTTGCAAATACTGGAAACTACTGAGTAAATTAATTTACCCTTTCTTGCCAAACCATCAAATAAGAGGTCAAACAAAAGGCATACACTACTACAACTATTTATTAACTACATAATCACAATTATAGTTCTTAAAATTAACTGTGGAGCGTACAAACAATTAATGGACTTAAGTGGTTATAGATAGGGTTTCCCAGCAAATTGAATAACCTTTCTTGATCTCAGACACTTTTATAGTTAAGTGAAGGACTTATCTCTTTTTGTAACTGACTAGTGTAGCCATACATTCTGAATTTTACGACTTCATTCTCTGTCTGACTTTATTTTGTGATTTGAGTACTTTCACAAGTACATGTATTTGCTACAGATGACTAAAGAAGAAAAGATCATCTTACTTTAACTACAAAGAGAATCTGTATTTGAGGAAGACAAAAAGAAACTGAAGAGGTGCGTCATGCACCCCTTGTATCTTATATTCAAAGAAAAACCCCTTTCTATACAAATTAAGTGATACTGTATCTGAAGGGGACACCTCTTTTGGTGTTATTCATTTCTAACAGACGCATAAAGGTTCTGGAAAATGTCCAAATTAATGAGCCATGGAGACATGGCATGCTATATTCCAATTTTTACTCCCTTCACTTACAATATTTCTTCAACAAAGGGTCCTCCACAGCTGAGGATCAGATAGGGCATTGCATTATTTATGTCCCACCAACAAGTTATTCCTGAGCTCACACTCAATGTTAGCTGTCTTATCATTGGCGAGGAATGCCATGTTTAAGTAACAATTTTAGTCTGAATCATGTTTTGTTTAACAAGCCATTTCCCAACATTTAGTTTAACCATGGAATCAGTATTGGGGTCAATTTTAAATTCAACTCTGAGAACACAATTCAACCATTTCCCTGCAAAGCTTTGGTAGGAGCAGAAAAAGACAGAGAGGCATTTACCGTATTTTGTTGTCCTTTTCTGTTCTTTTATCCATGGTTTTTGTGGGCTATGTCCCCATTCATGTTTTAAAACAAAATGTTTTCATTTTGAAAGCTATACTATCAAAATTGAATAAAGAAACAAGTTAACATCAAAAATCAAAGCAAAATACTGTAGATGCTGGAAACCTGAAATAAATATAGAAAGTGATGGAAATACTCAGCAGGTCTGGAAGCATCCGTGGAGAGAGAAATAGGGTTAACGTTTCAGGTCAATGACCTTGGGTGGAGCTGATTGGGACTGATGGACGAGTTCTGATGAAAGGTCATTGAACTGAAACATTAACTCTGCTTCTCTCTCCACTGATGCTGCCAGACCTGCTGAGTATTTCCAGCACTTTGATCTTAAGATCAAAAATTTGTTGGTTAAGTGATTGGTTTTTAACAGCCTGTACTGGCTGGCATCCTTCCAGCTACAAAAGATGATGGACAGGCAGCAAACAATCCATGGAGGTGGGGCGTCTTCTCTTGGTGCACGTTTGCTAATGGCTGTGAAGACCAATCGTTGAGAGACTGGTTCTGCCACGAGTGCCGCAGGTGAAGCTGCTAAGTGATGCTGTGAGTTGTCTTCAGTGTCGGCGCCTGTTGTCAAGCTGCTGTAGCCACTGGTCATCGTGGTAGTGCACACCAGTCCACGCAATGTGTCGCCATTTCCCTCTTTCACCAGTTTGTGACTACAAGGTGCGATTGTCAACTATTAGGGCCTTCATGTGACGCTTGCAAGCATCCTTGAAGTGGAGCTTTGGGCGCCCCACTGGTCGTTTAGACTTGGCTACCTCACCATACAGAAGGTCCTTAGGTATGCAACTGTCTTCCATCCGGTTGATGTGTCCAATCCACCGAAGCCATCTGTTTGATTAGTGCCTTTGAGAAGACTTAGTCATTTTATCCTGCCAGACAGCAAAGATGGAAATTATTGAGCTTCTCTTACTGGTAGCTGTAAGGCCCTGATTAATCAAGGTTAGTTAGCATGGATGTTGGAGAAAATCCAGTTAAAACCCGATGATTCAACAAATTCTCCGGACTCAGACTTTGAGAATAAACAGACTTTATTCATGATATCATGGAGAGCACACCTTACCTAAAAGCAGTCCAGTGTTACTCTCTAGAACAAAGGAAATCCACAATGGATATACAGTTACTCAGCCCATCCCGGCTGGACACAATCCAATCAGAATGGTTATTGATTACATACATTACACTTAGTACCAATTAAATCACTGATTAGGCATCATGTGGTGAACTGATCAGCTTATGCCGGCCCTGATCATCAATTGATGAGCTCAGGTCCCATCCATTGTCCTGAAGTCTCCCAATTGTCACTTTAAATGGGCCTGCATTCCTGAAGGTGCCGGGCAGTCTGCAGATTCACTGATAAGAGGGGCCCCCTCTCGTTATTTGTGTTATGCTGTACCAAGCTCCAACTGTGAGCTCACTAAATCTGTCCCACAGTGCCTCGGGCTAAAACTCCATTTTGTATCAATATGTGGCTATACTTTCAACTCATATAAGAGAGAATATGTGTAGACGTTCTCACTAGGATTGTATTAATCTACTTACAAAATAATAGGTATAGAAGCAAAACTCAGCAAAATTGCTCCCACAATGGATTTGTTAAGGGAAGATCTTGTTTGACTAACTTGATCGAATTTTTTGAAGAAGTAACAAGGAAGATCGATGAGGGTAGTGCAGTTGATGTGGTTTCCATGGATTTTAGCAAGGTTTTTGACAAGGTCCCACATGACAGACTCGTTAAAAAAATAAAATCCCATGGATCCAGGGAAATGCAGCAAGATGGATACAAAATTGGCTCAGTGGCAGGAAACAAAGGGTAATTGTTGACAGCTGTTTTAGTGACTGGAGGGCTGTTTCCAGTGACGTTCTGCAGGGCTCTGTACTGGGTCCCCTGCTTTTTGTGGTGTATATTAACGATTTGGACGTTAATGTAGGGGGCATGATCAAGAAGTTTGCAGACAAAACAAAGATTGTTCGTGTGGTAGATAGCAAGGAGGATAGCTGTAGGAAGATATTGATTGTCTGGACCAATGGGCAGAAATGTGGCAAATGGAATTCAATCTGGAGAAGTGTGAGGTGATGCAATTGGGGAGGTCAAACAAGGCAAAGGAATACACGATTAATGGGAAAATACTGAGAAGTGTAGAGGACGTGAGGGACCTTTTGAAGTGAATGTCCACAGATCCCTAAAGGTAGCAGGACAGGTTGATAAGGTGGTTAAGAAGGCATATGAAATCCTTTCCTTTATTAGACTAAGTATAGAATATAAGAGCAGGGAGGTTATACTGGAACTGTATAACTCATTAGTTAGGCCACAACTTGAGTACTATGTGCAGTTCTGTTCACCTCATTACAGAAAGGATGTAATTGCACTGGAGAGGGTACAGAGGAGATTTACAAGGATGTGACCAGGACTGGAAAAATACAGCTATGAGGAAAGATTGGATAGGCTGGGGTTGTTCTCCTTGGAACAGAGAAGGCTGAGGGGAGATCTGATTGAAATGTACAAAATTTTGAGGGGCCTGGATAGAGTGGCAGCGAAGGGTCTGTTCACCTTAGCAGAGAGGTCATTGACGAGGGGGCATACATAGATTTAAAGTGATTGGTAGAAAAATTAGTTTAGTTTTTTAGTTTAGAGATACAGCACTGAAACAGGCCCTTCAGCCCACCGAGTCTGTGCCGACCATGTACCACCCATTTATACTAATGCTACACTAATCCCATATTCCTACCACATCCCCACCTGTCCCTATATTTCCCTACCACCTACCTACACTAGGGGCAATTGATAATGGCCAATTTACCTATCAACCTGCAAGTCTTTGGCATGTGGGAGGAAACCGGAGCACCCGGAGGAAACCCACGCAAACACAGGGAGAACTTGCAAACTCCACACAGGCAGTACCCAGAATTGAACCCGAGTCGCTGGAGCTGTGAGGCTGCAGTGCTAACCACTGCGCCACTATGCCGCCCACAGAGGGGAGATGAGGAAATCTGGAACTCACTGCCTGAAAGGGCAGAGAGCCTCAACTCATTCAAAAGGAGTCTGGATATGTGCCTCAAATGCTGTAATCTGCAGGGTAACAGACCAAATGCTGGAAGGTGGGATTACGATAGGTGGATCTTTTTTCGGCTGGCACAAACACAATGGGCTGTGCCTTAAACTTTCTACGATTCTATAAAGTCACCCATGTTTCACAACCATACAACAAGGTCCTAAGAACACAGGCCTTATAAACCCTCAACTTGCTCCTAAGGGTCAGCTTGGTGTTATTTGTATTCCATCCAACTTTATCGATATAACCTGGAAATTTGAAACAAAATAGAAATACCCAACAGGTTAATCAGCATATAAAAATAGATTGGCATTTATTTTTTTTTTTACAAGTGTTAGCTATGTTGCGGTACATTTTCAGAATACCCTGGTTTTGTTTCTATTTTAAGCTCACAAATGCTGAAAGACCATCATATTGGTTCCACCTTCCTTCACACATTGCCACCCCTCTCCCTATGTCCAGTCCTCGCTTTCCCGCCTCCAATTTGAGTGGGTCGGCCCGCAAGGCCCGCCGGGTAGGGGAACCCCGATCCGACCAATCAGAGAGCGGCCTCTGTTTGCTGCGTTGCTTGACAGCGCCACTGCAACCGAACCTGCTTGCCCAGTTTAAGCCCCGCCCTATAGTGGGCGGGGCTGATTGGGCCCGATGGGCGGGATCGGCGCCGGATGGCGGACGCGGCTGGTCGATGCGGTTGTCAGTCAGCACTCGGGGCGGGGATGTTTCCGGCGTCGAGTTTGGTTGCGCGGCTGTCAATGAGCCGACCGCTGTTTTGTTGTCATTAAACTGAGGCAATTTTAATAAAGAAACGAGGAATATTTCTATTTATTCCCACCACAAAAAAAAAAATCGATGTAATATTAAAGCGAGAGAAAATGTCCAAGGAGTCGAGGAGCAGGCGGAGGGAGTTTGCGCCGGCTTTTCTAGGTGGCGGCGACGGGCGTGAGCGGAGCGGGCAGCGGCAGCCCGGAGCCGGCGCCGAGCCCCGGGACAGGCCCGGGCAGAAAATGGGGCCTGCAGGCGATGAACGGGAGCGATCGGGCAGCGGCAGCTCAGGATCCTCGTACGGGGGCAAAGGCAAGAGCCCGGCGGGTAGCGGCAATTCTAAGGTGCGGCAAAAGGGGGGAGGGGGGGCATTGTGCTGCTCTTGTGGGTTTTCTTTCAGTCTTGGAGGCCGTACAAATCAATGCAGCTGCTTATTATTCATCTCCTCCTCTCCTGAAGCCAACCCACTGTTGGGAACAAAAGGAATTCCTAATTTATAATCTATCCAGTTCTTCTTCCACCATCCTGGTACATAGAATCAGGGAAACGAACAGCATAGAATTGGGCCATTCGGCCCGTCGTGCCTGTTCTGGTTCTTTGAAAGAGCAGTTGTTCTACATTCCTGCTTTTCATCCGTAACCCTACGAGTTCCTCGTTCTCAACTACCTGTCCTACTGCCTTTTAAAATTATTTTGTGGAATAGTAGAATGCAGTGGTTAGCACCGCAGCCTCACAGCTCGAGCAACCCGGGTTCGGTTCTGGGCACTGCCTGTGCGGAGTTTGCAAGTTCTCCCTGTGACCGCGTGGGTTTCCTCCGGGTGCTCCGGTTTCCTCCCACAGCCAAAGACTTGCACGGTTGATGGGTAATTTGGCCATTGTAAATTGCCGCTAGTGTAGGTGGTAGGAGAATGGTGGGGATGTGGTAGGAAATAGGGGATTAATGTAGGATTAGTATAAATGGGTGGTTGTTGGTTGGCACAGACTCGGTGGGCCGAAGGGCCTGTTTCAGTGCTGTATCTCTAAATCAATAAAAAACACCTCTGCTTCCTGTCACTGAGCCAATTCTGTATCAATAACACTTCTTTTCACATAATTCCATGGGCTTCCAGCTTCTTAACAAGCTTCCTTTGTTGAACTTTGCAACCATAACAGAGTTGTTGACCAATCATAGCAATCAATCTCTACTATTAGTCTACAACAGATACAGGCATGAAGTGATAAATCTCCCAGCGATGGAGAGCTTTGGGTAAAAAAAAGAGTCTTGCATTTATCCAGTGCCTTTCTTGACCTCAGGACGTCCAAAAGTGCTTTACAGCCAAATCAAGTACCTTGGAAGTGCAGTCAAAGTTGTAAGGTTTGTTTAGTTTAGTTTAGAGATACAGCACTGAAACAGGCCCTTAGGCCCACCGAGTCTGTGGCCAAATCAAGTACCTTGGAAGTGCAGTCAAAGTTGTAAGGTTTGTTTAGTTTAGTTTAGAGATACAGCACTGAAACAGGCCCTTAGGCCCACCGAGTCTGTGCCAACCAACAACCACCCATTTATACTAATCCTACACTAATTCCATATTCCTACCACATCCCCACCTGTTCCTATATTTCCCTACCACCTACCTATACTAGGGGCAATTTATAATGGCCAATTAACCTATCAACCTGCAAGTCTTTGGCATGTGGGAGGAAACAGGAGCACCCGGAGGAAACCCACGCAGACACAGGGAGAACTTGCAAACTCCACACAGGCAGTACCCAGAATTGAACCCGGGTCGCTGGAGCTGTGAGGCTGCGGTGCTAACCACTGCGCCACTGTGCCGCCCCACAGGGAACACAGCAGTCAATTTGCACACTGTAAGCTCCCACAAACAGCGAAACCGTCATGACCAGGTAATGATAGGTCCAAAGTCATGTGTTCCTCTTGCTGGCTGCTTTGGTCAAGTGACTGGACTTCATGTGCCAGCCTTGATGGCGAGCATCGGTAGGTGATTTTGTGAGCTGCATTATAGCCCATGATCTGTACCTTACATCAGCATGGACCTCATTATTTTTACGTCAAGTCCTTCCCTAGCTCTGCTCTCTGCAGCCTCCCCCAGGCCTTCATCCAATCGTGCATACGCTCCCTTCTGTTGACAGTTCCATGCTTCCATCCTTTTGTACCATATTGATGCCAAAGCCTTTTGCTGTCATGCTCCAGCTCTCCACAAACTCATCTGCTTGGCTCTATCTTCTCCCATGTGCAGAATCCTATTAAAAGTTTTCTCTATTGCTGCATGCTTTTTGGATTTATTCCCATTTTCTTGTGAAGTGCTTTTTATCATTTTGCCATGCCACTATATATAAAAGTAGGCTATTGTCCACTTAATTGGATTTACCAACCGGAGTCATTGGATAGAGCTACGGTATGTAGTGGTATGTTACTTGATGAGTAATCCTGAGGCCTGGGCCAATAATCTGGAGAATGAGAGTTTGAATCCCATCATGCCGGTATGCGAATTTTAAGTTATAATAAAAAAAATTCTGGAAATGAAAAGTATGTGATTAAAGCTGTCAAATTGTCATAAAAGCCCAACTGGTTCTCTAAAGTCATTTTGGCCTGGAAATCTGCCACACTTGCCAGGTCTGGCCTATATGTGACTCCTGTCCTACACCAATGTAGATGATTCTTAACCGCTCTCCAAAGTGGCCCACCACCACCTTATCAAGGTAACTATTGATGGATGATGAATGCATGGATGCCAACCTCACCAGTGAGGCCCATGTCCCAGGAATTGGAATTTGGTTTGCATATCAATCCACTTCTCAGCCGTTTACATTCACTTCATTCTTGCTCACTTGGGGTTGGAAT
The DNA here is from genome assembly GCF_036365525.1 of Heterodontus francisci. Taxonomy (NCBI): domain Eukaryota; kingdom Metazoa; phylum Chordata; class Chondrichthyes; order Heterodontiformes; family Heterodontidae; genus Heterodontus; species Heterodontus francisci. Next base: position 49,183,202 of record NC_090405.1, on the reverse strand, counting down.
GGTCATTTTTGGATCCCTAAAAGTAAACCGTATGATGGAAATAGCAATCTATTGCTCCAGTGTGTATTTGAGCGGGAGAATAACCCATTCTGAAGGTAGTAATTACCAAGAATAAGCCACAGAAATGCAAAGTAAATAGGATTTGAGTGGGTGCAAAGGAGATTTGTCAGAATGGTTCCAGAGATGAGGGATTTTAACTTCAAGGTTAGGTTGGAGAAGCTGGGGTTGTTCCCCTTGGAGCAAAGGAGATTGAAGGGGGATTTCATAGAAGTGTACAAGATAATGACAGGTTTGGATAAGGTAGATAAAGCAAGGCATTCTCATTAGTTGATGGTCCAAGGACTAGGGGACACAGATTGAAGAATTTGGGCAAGAGATGCAGAGGGGAATGTGAGGAAGAACTTTTTTATGCAGTGAGTGGTAATGTCTTGGAACTCACTGCCTACGAGGGTAGTGGAAGCAGAGACATTGATTTCAAAAGGAAATTGGATGGGAACTTGAGAGAAATAAACATGCAGGGCCATGGGGATGGAGGAGGGGACATGGGACTGACTGGATTGCTGTACGGAGAGCCAGTATAGACTTGATGAGCCAAATGGCCTCCTTCTATGTCGTATTGACTCTGCAACTTTGATTAAAATGGTACAACTGATTTTTGTGGGTTGCTTAGAATGTTGAGGCAGTAGAGATGGTAAAGTGCAACTGCAGGCTAGTATGAAGAGAAATAAGCAAGCTCTGTTGTATCAAATCCACTACAACTGTAGTGCTTCAAGAACACCAATGCCACCTTCTCCGGGCAATAAATGCTGTCTCTGTCTTTGGCATCCACATTCTTGGTTGGTGTTGCAGTGGGGTGGGGGAGTGCGGAGGAAGGTGGGGGAGTGCGGGGGGAGGTATGGGAGCCCTAGCTAATGTTTCGCTTCTCTAGTCCAAGGTCAGTTGTAACCCTTCTGCTGCTGCCTTGTTGGAGTGTCAGACATGGCTCAGTTGGTGGCACTCTCACCTCTGAGAAAGCAGGTTGTGCGTTCCAGAGACTTGAGCTCAAAAAGCTAAGCTGACACTCGAGTGCAATACTGAGGGAGTGCAGCACTGTCGGAGATGCTGTCTTTAGAATGAGGCATTAAACTGTTTCCCCTCTCGGGTGGATGTAAAAGATCCGGTGGTACTATTTTGAAGAAGAGCAAGTGAGTCATCCCTGGTATCCTGTCCAATATTTATCTCTCAATCAACATCATAAAAAAGACCACCTGGCCATTATCACATTGTTTGTGGCGTTTCCTACATTACAAGAATGACCACACTTTAGAAGTTTTTGGCTGTAAAGTGCTTTGGGGTGTCCTGAGGATGTGAAAGGTTCCATATAAGTTAATTTTTTTCTTTATAATTTATTGCTACATGTACACTGATGACAGAATAGTGCATTGTGGTCCTTTCAAAGCAACTCTGAAGGCAAGTGACAAAGTAGCAATGCATAGTTGTTGATGACAATAGACTTTAGTTAGCAGGAACATAGTGTTCGATAAACTCAATCAGTATTTTATTGCTTTGAAGATGTTTAACCAATAGATTTCTTTTTAATATTATGGTCCTATGTTGAAAGACCTTGCAGATGTGTAGCACCATCTTCAACCTCAGCCAGTAAAGTACGTTTAATGTATAGTCACTGTTGTAATGTAGCAACAATATAAATGACCAGATAGAAACAGAAAATGCTGGAAATACTCAGCAGCTCAGGCAGCATCTGTGGAGAGAGAGAGAGAGAGAAACAGAGTTAATGTTTCAGGTTGATGACCTTTCATAAGAACCCGATGAGAACGTAGTTAGAGCATGGCTACCCAACCTGAACCCGATGACGTGTCCGGTTTGGGTCGGATTGCTCTTCCAGGTCCGGCATTCGGGCTCGGGTTGGGTCGGACACACACTATCACCACCTCCGGTACGTGGCTGCAATCTTAATGTACTTTTTAAGCAACCTTTCAAGTCCGGTTACAGTTTTTGTTGTTTATCTGCACAATCTTAAAAAGTGAAAAACGGAAGCTAGGTTAACTGAACATTCAGGTGGTTGGGTCGGACGCGGGCAAAATGAAAGGACTCGGGCCAGGTCGAGCTCGGGTTGGACGTAGTTCTGTTGGGCTCGGGCCAGGGTTCATTTGCAGACAAGAGCCAGCCTTTAAACCTAGTGGCTCAGTGGCAGCATTCTTGCCTCCTGAAGTTTGTGGATTCAAGTCCCATTTCAAAGACTTGAGCTCAAAATCTAGTCTGAGACTTCAGTGCAGTATTGAGGGTGTGTGCTACATGGACAGGGGTGGTGGGGGAGGGGGCGAGTTGGTGCCGTCTTTCAGCTGAGATGGTAAAGATCTTGTGGTACTATTAGCAAGAGAGTTCTCTCCAGTCCTGGTGAATATTCATTCTTGAACTGACGTCACTAAAACAGACTACTTGGTGATTAACGCATTGCTGTTTGTGGGAGCTTTCTGTGTGCAAATTGGCTGCCGTGTTACCTAAGTTACAGTAGTGACTACACTTCCAAAGTACTTTATTGACTTCAGTTCATTTTGGGACGTCCCGAGGTCTTAAAGTGCTATACAAATATGTCTTTTTTTTTTAAGGGTGGTTGGTGTGAAAAATGGAAAAATATGTTCTACTGATGCAGTAAAGAATGCACTTGGTGCAGAGTGCTGGGATCTTTGCAGTGCATTAGCTGATCAGGAATCAGAGTCATAGAGAGGTACAACACTGAAACAGGCCCTTCGACCCACCGAGTCTGTGCCGACCAACAACCACCCATTTATACTAATTCTACATTAATCCCATATTCCCTACCACATCCCCACCTACCTACCTACACTAGAGGCAATTTACAGTGGCCAATTTACCTATCAACCTGCAAGTCTTTGGCTGTGGAAGGAAACTGGGGCACCCGGCGGAAACCCACGCGGTCACAGGGAGAACTTGCAAACTCCGCACAGGCAGTACCCAGAATTGAACCCGGGTCCCTGGAGCTGTGAGGCTGCGGTGCTAACCACTGCGCCACTGTGCCGCTTTGGTGCCAACACTGATATCCCTCACTGCAATCGCAAATATAAAAAAAAAGACCTTGCTTAGCCGGCTTTGTCGTTGAAACAGTTGATAGAGAAATAGAGCAAAAGGCTACAGTGAAAACCTCAGATTCACAGCTAATATAGAACACAATGGCAAGGTGTGTCTCCTGCAAGTAGGTATCTGCCCAAGAAGCTTCCTGAGCATATTAATGTCAGAATTTGTTCATTTATATCATTGTTGATGTCCTGGGCTGTTTGTTTCACGTCTTTCTTTCCACTGCGGTATCTGAGCAGTGTTTAATTTGTTGGGATTGATTTATGGGATTGTGTTTTGTTGGCGCTAAAAGTAGAGCAAAACACAGGAGGTTGATAATCAGAGAGGCATGAAATCATGAACATGACCTGGGGCGATACGGAAGACTGGTCACTAGATCTTGAGTGACAGAAATTAACCAACAATGACATGCAGGAGTTGAGGTTCGTGAATGATTGGAAAAATAAAGACCATGAAGAAGCAGTGGGAGAATATTCAAGTGGCAAATCTTAGCAGCCAGTGTCAAACAGGTTCAGTTTAAGAGGAAGTAGTAAAAACTAGTATGAGAAAACAAATAAGGGAGAAACAGAAAATTAGAGGGCAGGTATTTTTAAATTGTGCTTTGTGAGCAATTGGGAGGTAAACTTAAAAGTAAAATTTTGTACACATCTGACAATGTTGACAGTTTGGGTGCCCCCATCCCTCTTGTCAAATGTACTGTGCATTGATCTAATAGTCATTGGAACCTGTGCTAAACCAGGTGGCCTAGGACGTGTTCCTTAGCCAGGGTTCTGATGAGCTGGTAATCACCAGGCCTGTATGTTCTGTGTGTAAAGTGGTACTGCCCCAACACTATTTTGTATACTGGAAAAAATCAGCTAAAAATCTTTGTCAGCCATTGGTGGACGAGCAGAATGTCTGCTTTGCTGCAGAGTCCCCTTGAACTCTGGCTACATTTGGAGTTCTATATTGTTGCAGTATGGTGAATCCAGTAACGTGGTGTTGTTTTGAAGGATAGGTACATTGTAAGTCAATGGTAAAGCTCTTGACTTTAAGCTCATTCTCCTTGATATTTGAAAGTGGGACCATATTAAAGATTACCCTAGAACTGAATCCTTTACTGCAGAATTGTACCTTCAGTTCAGAAAGTTCCATTGATATTGTGGACTCCCAAAAATGTTTAGAGATCTTAAAATATTAAATCAGGGTTCAACTCTTAAACTTGTTCTTATAGACTACCAGCAGTTCTGTGATTACTTTATATATTTGATTTGTGCTGATTTCTAACAATGCAGGGGAAAGCAGCTGACTCAACTTGAGTAGGTATGCTAATTCGCCATTTCCCCGTGCAAACAGGAGAATGTAATTAGTTTGAGAGCTAACCATTGGTAATGTTGAGGGCAGTTCGTTTGTGAATAGTACCATGATTTAATGATTGCCGTAACCATGCAACACTGCTGGAATAATTCCTCTCCACAGTGCCAAACATGCAGATCTGGTGGTCACCATATCTTCAGAGCGATTATAATTCAAGAAGCATGCAGGACTGAAGGTCACATTGTCTGTGTGTCTTTCCAGAAGAACTTCTGTTTGTATCATTAGGAGGAAGCAGACATAGCTGGACAGCTAAGCGGGGTGGAAAGGGGTCTATTTTTGCTTTGTCAGATGATCGTGTCATTAAGCACGGTATATTTTAGTAATGGTACAGTGTGTGTCCTTTACTGTAGTTTGACAGGATTGAAGTATGTCGGTGGAAGAGAATACTGAAGAACCCACTTATAGGCTCTACTTTTTTTCTGTACGTACTTTTTTGTCTATGTGCTGGGAGGATCAAACGCTCTCTTCTGAGAACTTAGTAGTCAGTCAACAGCTGACAGCTTTTCTGCAGGTTCCTCTTGACCTTTCACCACCGTCAATAAATGTTTGTAGTTTTATATTGTTCCAGAATGAGAGTTGCAGTAACTTTGGTGTTTTGGGTGAAGGATATGTTATGCCTGTTACCGCCTGAAGTAAAGAACGGGTTATTTGTTTGCCTGATATAGAACAGGTGACCAGGCTTACAGCTTAAACGTTAAAATAGTTTGGCGTTACAGTAAAGAAACAATTTTGTTGCTGACATTGTGACTGAAGTTTGGAGCCTTGAATGTTCTTGGGTATATTATGCAGGATTTACGTCTTTTTTTAAAAGCTTTCCAACAGTTTTTTTTTATTTGTGCCTTGGTTCCTTTTGATCATGTTTTACTTACTTCACCCCCCACCCCCCCACCCAGCCCTCCACTTTCATTCTCTTGTCTCCTGCAGACGCTGGTAGTTGCTGATATACAGTTCTATGCATACAGCCACACTCTAGTAACATCCCTAACTATCCATTCTTTAAATGTGAGATTAGATGGAGCGTATTGCACTCTTCTCAACCATGTAAGTCCTGGTGTCCAAGCTGTAGACTGTGGGTGATATTCATTCTGCACGCCATGGCAGCTGAGCCCACAAGTTAACTCCATTCTATTACTCATATTTCTTGTATGCTGGTTTGTGGTGTTTGCATTTCTTGAGCCCTTGTGATCTTGCTGAACCTTATCTGTTGTGTGGTGAAGCTTTGGTTATGTGCATATTTAAGCCTTGTAGATATTTGCTTGTTACTTGCATCCTTGTTTTTCTTTATTTCTGCTGGCAGAGCAACTTCAGTAGGCCAGTGCAAATTTTTTTTGATTTTTAAATGTGGAGATCAGAAATAGGAGCGGGAGTAGGCCATATGGCCCTTAGAGCCTGTTGTGCCATTCAGCATGATCATGGCTGATCTTCTGTATCAATTCCACTTTCCTGCTCTATCCCCATAACCCTTGATTCCTTGAATGCCCAAAAGCCTATCGATCTCGGTCTCAAATATACTTCACTCAAGAAAGGGTGTAAGGACAGCCATAGCAACTACAGGCCAGTTAGTTTAACATCAGTGGTGGGTAAGGTTTTAGAAACAATAATCAGAGAAAAAAAATCAACATGCACTTGAAGAGTTTTGATTTAATAAAGGACAGCCAGCATGGATTTACAAAAGGCAGATCCTCTTGACTAATCTAATTGATTTTTTTTGATGAAGTAACAGAGAAAGTTGATGAAGGGAATATAGTGGATGCTGTTTATATAGATTTTAAGAAAGCATTTGATAAACTACCACATAAAAGACCGATTAACAAAATTGAGGCTCATGGAATAGGAGGGTTAGTGTCAGCTTGGATAAAAAATTGGCTTCAGGGCAGAAAACAGCGAGTTGTAGTAAATGGTTGTTTTCCAGACTGGAGGATGGTAGACAGTGGTGTGTCCCAAGGGTCACTGCTGGGAACACTGCTTATTTTTCTATATATAAATGACTTGGATCTTGGAATAAAGAATAGAATCTCAAGATTTGCTGATGACACCACTTTTGGAGGTGTGGCGAACAGAGTTAATGATATGAACTGCCTGCAACAGGACAAAGATGAGCAGACTGGACAAAAAGGTGACAAATGGAATTTAATACCTGCAAGTGTGAGGTGATGCAATTTGACAGAAGAAATAGAGAGAGGCAATATATATTTAATGGCACAGTTCTAAAGAGTGTGCAGGAGCAGAAGGACTTGGGGGTTCATGTGCATTGATCTTTGAGGATAGCAGGACATATTGAGAGAGTGGTTAGTAAAGCACATGGGATCTTGGGATTCATAAATAGAAGCATTGAGTACAAAAGCAGGGAAGTTATGCTGAACCTTTATAAAAACTCTAGTTAGGCCCCAACTGGAGTATTGCGTCTAGTTCTGGTCTCCACACTTTAGGAAAGATGCAAGGGTCCTTGAGAGGGCGCAGAGGAGATTTACCAGAATGATTCCGGGGATGAGGGATTTTAGTTATAAGGTTTAGGTTGGAAAAATTGGGTTTGTTCTCCTTAGAACAAAGGAGATTGAGGAGAGATTTAACAGAAGTGTACAAGATTATGACAGGCTTAGATAAGTTAACCAAGGAAAAACTGTTCCCATTAACTAATGGTTCAAGGACTAAGTGACATGGATTCAAGGTTTTGGGCAAGAGATGCAGGGGCAACATGAGGAAGAACCTTTTTAAGCAGTAGGCAATAATGACCTGGAACCCGTTGTCCACAGGGTGGTAGAAACGGAGACAATCAAAGACTTGAATCAATGGATGGCCATTTCAAGGAAATAAACTTGCAGGGCTACGGGGATCGAGCGGAAGAGTGAGACTGAATGAATAGCTCTGTGGAGAGCTGGCATGGACTCGATGGGCTGAATGGCTTCCTTCTGAGCTGCAAAATGACTCTTAGCATTCACAGCCCTCTGTGATAGAGCATTCCAAAGATTCACAAGCCTTTGCAGAAATTTCTCCTCATCTCTGTCCAAAATGGTCGACCCCTTATCCTGGAGAGCTGAATAGGCTTTAAAATGTATTAATTGCATATAGAATTATTAATAAGAAATGTAAAATAACAGTAGCATAATAAGTTTGACGGCACAAAAGGCTGTTTAATTGCATAATTAAAGTTGGTTAATTTGGAACTTCAGATGCTGTAATCTGTTAATATCATGGCTAAGATTGCCAGCAATGTCGAGATTTGTAGTTAAATCTTGCAGTGGATGTCAGTAACGTTTGAGTAAATTAGATCAATTTGAAATGTTATATGGTAGGTGTTTCCTTCTTTGAAATCTCTATTGAAGACTGAGAACAGAGATGTATACATAACATAAGGAATAAGGGCAGGAGTAGACCAAATGGCCCCTTGAGCCTGCTCCACCATTTAATACCCGCTGAGGGGTTACAAAGGCCCACAAATGCGCAGATAGAGCAAGTTGTGCAAACCCAATATTTTTCTAAAACTCCAAGCGAGCCAGCTTGTAGATAATTTCCATCTTCACTGTCGGCGCCGCATTATGGGTATATCCTGGCAGGACAAAATCTCAAAGGCAGAGCTGCATAGTGTGTTGGCACTCTTCAAACAGAAGCGGCTTTGGTGGATTGGACACATCCGCAGGATAGAAGACGGTTGCATGCCCAGGGACCTTCTGTATGGTGAGGTATCCGGCATCAGACAACCGGTGGGGTGCCCAAGCTCTGCTTCAAGGATGCTTGCAAGTGTAACATGAAAACCCTAAACGTGGGAGTCACTAGCTGGTGAAAGAGAGAAATGGCGACACATCCTGTGGACTGGTGTGTTCTTTCTTTTTTTCTTCTTTTGGGCCTCCTTATCTCGAGAGACAATGGATACGCGCCTGGAGGTGGTCAGTGGTTTGTGAAGCAGCGCCTGGAGTGGCTATAAAGGCCAATTCTGGAGTGACAGGCTCTTCCACAGGTGCTGCAGAGAAATTTGTTTGTTGGGGCTGTTGCACAGTTGGCTCTCCCCTTGCGCCTCTGTCTTTTTTCCTGCCAACTACTAAGTCTCTTCGACTCGCCACAATTTAGCCCTGTCTTTATGGCTGCCCGCCAGCTCTGGCGAATGCTGGCAACTGACTCCCACGACTTGTGATCAATGTCACACGATTTCATGTCGCGTTTGCAGACGTCTTTATAACGGAGACATGGACGGCCGGTGGGTCTGATACCAGTGGCGAACTCGCTGTACAATGTGTCTTTGGGGATCCTGCCATCTTCCATGCGGCTCACATGGCCAAGCCATCTCAAGCGCCGCTGACTCAGTAGTGTGTATAAGCTGGGGGTGTTGGCCGCTTCAAGGACTTCTGTGTTGGAGATATAGTCCTGCCACCTGATGCCAAGTATTCTCCGAAGGCAGCGAAGATGGAATGAATTGAGACGTCGCTCTTGGCTGGCATACGTTGTCCAGGCCTCGCTGCCGTAGAGCAAGGTACTGAGGACACAGGCCTGATACACTCGGACTTTTGTGTTCCGTGTCAGTGCGCCATTTTCCCACACTCTCTTGGCCAGTCTGGACATAGCAGCGGAAGCCTTACTGGTGTGTACTACCATGATAACTAGTGCCGACAGCAGCTTGGCAACAGGTGCCAACGCCGAAAACAATAACTCTCAGTGTTAGTTGGCAGCTTCATGTATGGCACTGGTGGCAAAACCTGTCTCTCAAGGAATGGCCTTCACAACCATGAGCAAAGTTTCACCAAGATAAGACAGTCCACCAAAATGGATTGTTTGCTGCATGTCCATCATATTTCATAGATGGAAAGATGCCAACAATAACAAGTAAGCCAGCTTCTCTCCATTTGAGTTTTTAAAAAGAATATATTTTTCAGTGATTTTAATTTTTTGTGTGCAACATGATTCTGCAGAGATGGAGGCTGCTTCAGGCATCTGCTATTACATAATTAGGAGGCATAGATGAATAGCTCAGATTTGTCATCTGTCTTTCTCTCGTCGTCAATCCGTCGATGTTTTTCACACTTTTCTCTTGTACTGTCCAATATTCAATTGTGATCTCATTCTCTCTCCTTTCTCCCCTATTTCATTCATTTTCTTATTTCTCCATTGTTCTTACGCCACCCTTTGGTCTGCTGTGTCCTGGTCTCACTGCTCCTGACTCCCCCCCCACCTTTTCAAACTCCCCTCTCTCCCTCTTGAATGATTGTTGTTGTCTCGGGTCTTGCACCAACAAGAGCAAGAGAGGATTCTTCCAAGTCGCTTTTAATCTTACCACTGAGAAGTAAACATATGTTTTTTAAAAATTCATTCATGGGATGTGGGCATCGCAGGCCAGGCCAACATTTATTGCCCATCCCTAATTGCCCTTGAGAAGGTGGTGGTGAGTTACCTTCTTGAACTGCTGCAGTCCATTTGGGGAAGGTACACCCACAGTGCTGTTAGGAAGGGAGTTCCAGGATTTTGACCCAACGGTGGTGAAGGAACGGCGATATAGTTCCAAGTCAGGATGGTGTGTGACTTGGAGGGGAACTTGCAGGTGATGGTGTTCCCATGCATTTGCTGCCCTTGTCCTTCTAGTTGGTAGAGGTCGCAAGTTTGGAATGTGCTGTCGAAGGAGCCTTGGTGCATTGCTGCAGTGCATCTTATAAATGGTACGCACTGCTGCCACTGTGCGTCGGTGGTGCAGGGAGTGAAAGTTTGTAGATGGGGTGCCAATCAAGCGGGCTGCTTTGTCCTGGATCGTGTCGAGCTTCTTGAATGTTGTTGGAGCTACACCCATCCAGGCAAGTGAAGAGTATTCCATCACACTCCTGACTTGTGCCTTGTAGATGGTGGACAGGCTTTGGGGAGTCAGGAGGTGAGTTACTCGCCTCAGGATTCCTAGCCTGTGACCTGCTCTTGTAGCCACAGTATTTATATGGCTACTCTAGTTCAGTTTCTGGTCAATGGTAGCCCCTAGGATGTTGATAGTGGGGGATTCAGCGATGGTAATGCCATTGAGTGTCAAGGGGAGATGGTTAGATTCTCTCTTGTTGGAGATGGTCATTGCCTGGCACTTGTGTGGCACAAATGTTACTTGCCACTTATAGCCCAAGCCTGGATATTGTCCAGGTCTTGCTGCATTTCTACACGGACTGCTTCAATATCTGAGGAGTCACGAACGGTGCTGAACATTGTGCAATCATCAGCAAACATCCCCACTTCTGACCTAATGATTGAAGGAAGGTCATTGATGAAGCAGCTGAAGATGGTTGGGCCTAGGACACTACCCTGAGGAACTCCTGCAGTGATGTCCTGGAGCTCAGGTGATTGACCTCCAACAGCCACAACCATCTTCCTTTGCGCTAGTTATGATTCCAGCCAGCGGAGGGTTTTCCCCCTGATTCCCATTGACCTCAGTTTTGCTAGGGCTCCTTAATGCCATACTCGGTCAAATGCTGCTTTGATGTCAAAGGCAGTCACTCTCACCTCACCTCTTGAGTTCAGCTCTTTTGTCCATGTTTGAACCAAGGCTGTAATGAGGTCAGGAGCTGAGTGGCCCTGGCGGAACCCTAACTGAGCGTCACTGAGCATGTTATTGCTAAGCAAGTGCTGCTTGTTGGCACTGTTGATGACACCTTCCATCATTTTACTGATGATTGAGAGTAGGCTGATGGGGTGGTAATTGGCCGGGTTGGACTTGTCCTGCATTTTGTGTACAGGACATACCTTGACAATTTTCCACATTGCAAGGTAGATGCCAGTGTTGTAGCTGTACTGGAACAGCTTGGCTAGGGGTGCGGCAAGTTCTGGAGCACAGGTTTTCAGTACTATTGCCGGAATATTGTCAGGGCCCATAGCTTTTGCAGTATCCAGTGCCTTCAGTTGTTTCTTGATATCACGCGGAGTGAATCGAATTGGCTGAAGTCTGGCATCTGTGATGCTGGGGACTTCAGGGGGAGGCCGAGATGGATCATCAACTCGGCACTTCTGGCTGAAGACTGTTGCAAATGCTTCAGCCTTATCTTTCACACTGATGTGCTGGGCTCCCCCATCATTGAGGATGGGGATATTTGTGGAGCCACCTCCTCCCAGTTAGTTGTTTAATTGTCCACCACCATTCACGGCTGGATGTGGCAGGATTGCAGAGATTCGATCTGATCCGTTGGTTATGGGGTCGCTTAGCTCTGTCTGTCACATGCTGCTTACGCAGTTTGGCCCGCAGATAGTCCTGTGTTGTAGCTTCACCAGGTTGACACCTCATTTTGAGGTATGCCTGGTGCTGCTCCTGGCATGCCCTCCTGCACTTCATTGAACCAGGGTTGGTCTCCTGGCTTGATGGTAATTGTAGAGTGGGGGATATGCCAGACCATGAGGTTACAGATTGTGGTTGAGTACAGTTCTGCTGCTGCTGATGGCCCACAGCGCCTCATGTATGCCCAGTTTTGCATTGCTAGATCCATTCAAAATCTATCCCATTTAGCACGGTGGTAGCGCCACACAACACGATAGAGGGTATCCTCAATGTGAAAGCGGGACTTCGTCTGCACAAGCACTGTGCGACGGTCATTTCTACCAATACTGTCATGGACAGATGCATCTGAGGCAGGCAGATTGGTGAGGATGAGGTCAAGTATGTTTTCCCCTCTTGTTGGTTGCCTCACCACCTGCCACATACCCAGTCTAGCAGATATATCCTTTAGGACTTGGCCAGCTCGGTCAGTAGTGGTGCTACCGAGCCACTCTTGGTGATGGACTTTGGAGTCCTCAACCCAGAGTACATTTTGTGCCCTCGCCACCCTCTGTGCTTCCTCCAAGAGCTGTTTAACATGGAGGAGTACTGACATATCAGCTGAGGGAGGGCGGTAGGTGGTAAGCAGCAGGAGGTTTCCTTGTCCATGTTTGATCTTCATGGGGTCCAGAGTCGATGTTGAGGACTCCCAGGGCAACTTCCTCCTGACTGTATACCACTGTGCCACCACCTCTGGTGCGTCTGTCCTGCCGGTGGGGCAGGACATACCCAGGGATGGTGATGGCAGTGTCTGGGACATTGTCTGTAAGGTATGATTCCGTGAGTATGACTGTGTCACGCTGTTGCTTGGCTAGTCTGTGGGACAGCTCTCCCAACTTTGGCACAAGCCCCCAGATGTTAGTAAGGAGGACTTTGCAGGGTCGACAGGGCTGGGTTTGCCGTTGTCGTTTCTGGGTTGATGCCGGGTGGTCCGTCCGGTTTCATTCCTTTTTATTGACTTTGTAGCGGTTAGATACAACTGAGTGGCATGCTAGGCCATTTCAGAGGGCATGTAAGAGTCAAGCACATTGCTGTGGATCTGGAGTAACATGTAGGCCAGACCAGGTAAGGACAGCAGATTTCCTTCCCTGAAGGACATTCGTGAACCAGATGGGTTTTTACAACATTCGACAATGGTTTCATGACCATCATTAGACTAGATTTATTAATTGAATTCAAATTCCACCTTCTGGTGGGATTTGAACCCATGTCCCCAGAGCAATACTCTGGGTTACTACTCCAGTGACAATACCACTATGCCACCGCCTCCCCAGGATGTGCCACCCAGGGTGAGCTGGTAGCCTGTTTAATTTTTCTGTCACTGCTTCATTGACAAAGGAACTTGCCTCTGGGAAGGTAACTGGATATATACTTGAAAAGGAAACATTTTCAGGGCTGTGGGCAAAAAGCGAGGGAGTGGGACTAATTGTATAGCTTTTTCAAAGAACTGGCACAGACACAAGAGACTGGATAGCCTCCCTCTGTGCTGCATGATTATATGATTTCCCCTTATGGCCTTTATTAGGAACCTTCATTGTATAGTGACCTAAACTTTTCTGTGTAGGGCCCCCATGCAAATATTGACACTTCTGTACTTCCACACACCAGTGTTGCAAGATCCACACACAAGTGTTGCAAGATCCACACACAAGTGTTGCAAGATAACTGAAGTGAGTACTTTGAAGTACTGAGCACTGCAGGATTGTAATGCTTCCTCAAGCATTAAGTTAAAGCAGTCACTGATTCAGTGCAAGCTTGTGACTGTTTTTGGAACACTCCAGGATCATTTATTCTATTTTTTTTCTTGGGATATGGTTCATTGGCCAGGCTTCACTTAATGTTTGTTCCTAGTTGCCCTGAAAAGGTGGTAGGTGGGTCTTTTTCCTGAAGCAATTGTGTCGCAATTGACACTTGCTCAGCCACTTCGGAGGGTTTTCAGAATTAACTGTGTGGTGTGGGACTGGTGTCACGCGAAGGCTAGACTGGGTAGGGTGACAGATTCATATTTCTAAAGGACACTAGTAAATCAGATGAGTTTTTATGACAATCTGGTAGCTTTCATGGTCACTTTTTATTTTGGTTCTACCCTACAAACCCCAAATTTATTGAATTCAGTTCATGGTTTCTGGGTTGCCAGTTTGGGACAATAACCGATACACTTCTGTACTCTTTCTCTGCACAGTTCTTCGTAGAAACGCTTCCCATGCAACAACATTACTGCAAGTTTTTCTTATTAAAATAGTGCAGACTAGATTACAGGAACATTTTACATACCACTGACCACCTCTAGGCGCTTACCCATTGTCTCTCGAGACAAGGAGGCCAAAGAAGAAAAGATATGTGTTAATATTCTAAAATTCTCTCATTTGCATGCACTTTCTGTTGAAATTCTTCTTTTATAATTGACAGTGCTCACATTTGTAGTGGACATTACTTATGTTAAGCTTGTTGGGCTGCTGCATTATCACTGGCCGTTGAGTATTCGAGTGACAAGTTTACTTTTTATTATTCATTCGTGGGATGTGGGCATTGCTGGCCAGGCCAGCATTTATTGCCTATCCCTAATTGCACTTGAGATGGTGGTGGTTCTAGAAATGTTGCAGTTGTTGTAGTGGTTTTTGTTACAATTGAGTGGCTTGCTTAGCCATTTCAGAGGGCAATTAAGAGTCAACCATGGCAGCTGGGAATTTAAATTCGATTAATTAAATAAATCTAGAATTAAAAAGCCAGTATCAGTAATGGTGACAGTGAAACTACTGGATTGTTGTAAAAACCCATCAGGTTCACTAATGCCCTTTAAGGAAGGGAATCTGCCATCCTTGCCTGGTCTGACCTATACGTAACTCCAGACCCGTAGCAATGTGGTTGACTCAACTGTATTCTGAAATAGCTTAACAAGTCACTCAGTTGCCAAGAAGGCAACTCACCACCACGCTCTCAAGGGCAATTAGAGATGGGTAATGAATGCTGGGCTTGCCAGTGATGCTTGCATCCCGAGAATGAATTAAAAGAAATTTTGGGTTTGATTTTCCCCAACTCCACCTTATTTCTGTTGAGGTCAGTTGATCTCAACTCTCCATTGGACACAATACAATTACTATGTGCTAGGTAGAGTAACAATATTGATCGGGGTTTCCACTCTGAATTACCATTCAATCACTGCCTGTCTTTCAAACTGCATGTCAGCACGTCAGACCAGAACAGGATCAGACTTGGCTGTGGTATCCCTCATGGTGGATAGCTTGTTGCTGCTAACATTTTGAGCTCTCGCCCAAATTGTGACCATATGGTTGAGTGGAGAATGTTGGGCACTCCCAGAACCTGAGTCAGGGGAGTTGAGAAAAGATTGAAATAGAGGTTGAGTGATGTGCTGAGTACTACTTTGTCTTTGCAAACTCCAGCATCCACACACATGAGAACTGGAGAAATTTAGCGAGATTTTGTTAGACTAAGAAACTGCTGACATTTCTGAGGACTTCAGTAGCGAGAGAGATTGGAATTTATAAAATGCTAATCCTGTCCAACAATGTGCATTAGCACTTGAATTACTTCAAGTAATTTTTGTTGTCAAACACTGCCATTTTGTTGCAGTGTCATAGTCGACCCCTTGTTGTTTGAGTATGTCCAAGGTGTAAAATAATTTTATCGTTTTCTGTGGGTCCTCTCATGACTAAGAGTGCAATATTGGATTGGCACAATGTTCACAGAACTGGCATTTCATATTGTTGGTGCTTGGGGGAAGTTCTACAGCTGTGCCACCTCTGGGAATGTTGGACATTGTGAGCTTGGAGTAGATGATTCCTGAAACGTGCTGAATCAAATTTCAGTGCTTGTCTCTACCGGTCAGCTGCAGTGTTTTCCCAAGAGGTGGTCTGCAATGCTGAACTTTGTAAGGCTTTTTTTTTAGGATATCCTTGTATCCTTTGTACTGACCACCTTAATGTTGTTTGCGTTGAGACAGTTCCCCATAGAAGATCTGCTTGGGGATTCAGTAATCATCATGTGGGTGACATGGCCTGCCCATCTAAGTTGAATTTTCTGGAGGGTGGTCTCTATGCTGTTGAGCCCAGCACAGCGGAGGACCTTGTTGTTGTTTTGTTCTGCCATCAAATTCTCAACATGGACCACAGGTGTCTTTAGAAGTGTTTCAGAGCTTTAATGTAGTGCCTATAGCAGACCCAGGGTTCTGCGCTATACAGCAGAGTGATGAGGACAATGGCCTGGTAGATTTCAGTCTTCAGCTTAATGCTTGGAAGCAGAATGGCGTTATCATGGAGTTGGCCATAGGTAGAGTTTGCTTTCTGGATGTGTGCACGGATATTCTTCATCAGTAGTGGCATCCCTGGAGATCAAACGACCAAAGTATGAGAATTTTTCTACAGTCTTGACACTGGTGCCATCAACAGTAAATGCAGCAAAACCCCAGCAGTAAACAGCAGCAGGGTAAATGACCAATTCATCTATTTTTATTTAGTGTTTGAGTGAAGATGGTCAGTCAGGACACCAAAAGGATTCTCTCCTTTGAGTAATACCATAGATATGTAACAGTTGTTACAGTGGATAGAAGCATCCACTGAAGGGTGACACATCTTAATGCAGCATTCCTCACTATGCTCTTGATCTTATGTTTGAATGGAATGAATAAAACATCTTTGTGTAGTGTGAAGAGTAATGAATACTCTGCTTCATAGTTTATCTTTTTCCTAACTTTTCTTTTAAACTTTCCTATAAGCAGGAATGTGCACTGAATTTGTAACCTAGAAAGAAATCAGGATACTGGTGTAGTGGAGAACTGTGAATTAAAAACAACTTCAACTTAAATAGTGCCTTTAATATAACAAAAGACATTCTGGACAGAGAATGTTGGACACTGAGTGTGTAGTAGGAGAGCAGTTAGGGGGAATTAACTTAACTTATTTTCAGCCATGCAGCATTAATCAGTATTGAATTGTTCTTGCTTTTAGGCCTCGTTCCAGAGATCCAACAGTCATGACAAAGTCCGGAAGATAGTTGCACAAGAAGGGCGGGCAGCCAGAAACCTAATTGCATGGAGTGTTCCCTTGGAAAGTAAAGATGAAGATGGTAAGCTTTTAATAAATTGATTTTCCGTATATCTTCTGTATCCCAACTACACTCATGGTCATGGTTAGTTGCCATATGTAATGCTAGATAAACAAAGGGGCTTCACATTGTAGCTTCAAAGGTTCGTTTAGCTCTTTTAGTTATTAGAATGGATAGGGCTTCAACTGTCACGTTGGCTAATTTTAAATACACACACCCATTCATAAAACAAGAACAAGTCATTGAAAAAACTAACATATTTAATCTTTGTGATTTCTGTCTGTCTCCCTGCCCCCCCTGACGTTCTTTCCCTTTGGATTCCCCTATCCTCTCCCCATTACAATGTGATTAGACAGATACTTTGCCACAGTGTGAATTTTATTATGGTATGATTGTCCAGAGAATTTTTAAAGTATAAAAACCAGATGTAACAAGATGTAAAAAAAAGGCTTATAAAATTTGTTATATAAGAAAGAACTTGCATTTATAAAAATAAAGTAAATATATATAGTGTCTTTCACAAACTTAAGATGTGCCAAAGTGCTTCACAGACAATGAATTAACTTTTGAAATGTATTCGCTGTTGTAAATTCTGTGGACAGATATGCAATTGTATAGTTACTAGACCGTTTGTGTTGGGGTGGGTGTGCCGTGGGGGATGATGAGATATTGGGAGTCCAAATGGAAAAATGTTCTTTGAAGGTATGAGTCTCAAGCGCCTTGGGACGTTTTACTATCTTAAAAGCCCTATTATAAGTACAAGTTGTTGGTTAACACTAACATAAGTGATTAGTCATGAGGTTTGTGTTTCAGTAACTGAGAATAGTGTAGTACTAAACCTTTTCAGTAGGTGGTACCCAAGAGCTACTAAAATTGTCCTGATGTGGCTGGTGTTGGCAGAACACTCGTGACCAATTACACACAGCCAATTTATTTCCTTTTCATTTTTCTATTTTGAGTAAACTTAAAAATACAGGTATGTCGCAACACTTTCAGTAATTAAAAAGTCTGTAATTTGAGTTTTTTTTAAAAAATTTGCCTTTTGTATTTTTCTACCTGGGGACCCAGTTAGCACTTTGGACTCTCCAAGGCAGTGCAGTGCTCCATCTTTCCTGCCCCAAAGATGTGCTTTATCCCTAGGCTCAGATGAGCGCTCCCTTCTACATCAGTATGATCTTTCACTTCTCAAACCAGTCATCAGAACTGTTTTAATCAGGATATTTAGATTTTGCTGTTCAGTTATAGTCATTTCCTGTGCTGACTGGGGAGTATCATTCCCAAATTTTTAAAATTACTTTCAAGCCTGAGACTCTTGGCGCTGCGGTGCCTTTATGGAGTTGGAGGAATTGGACGATAAATACAGTCTGATGTTTGCTAGGTTTACACCCCGTCCCCACCCCCGCTTCTTCACCAGCTGGATTGCACTGCATATTTTTAAGAACGTACCATCAAAACACAGAGGTGTTAATCCAGCGAATTCAGAAATGTGGGAAAATATTAAGCTTTCTACAGCGTGACAGTTTTTGGTACAGAATGTGTTCTTTTTTTAAGATTTGGGGCACTTAGAAGGGGGTCTCTTGCTTTTCCAGTTTTCTTCGCACCCCATACTTTTGATTCTCTCTGTCTTTTTAACAAGCAATACGGATGCAGTGAGATTTAACCTTTTTAACTTGAAGTAAGGTGGGGGGCATGTGGTCGGCTTCTAATATTTGGATTTTTGGAAAACATAATACAATAAACACTTTGGAGGAATGGTACAAAACTTGTTCACTGTGTTATGCACAATAAGACAAACTGTTGCAGGTTTTGGTCAATTGTCCCTTATCACTGTATTTCAAGCTTTCAAATTAAGCGCAATTGAGTGAGATTTCAAATTTAAGGTCAATCAAAAGTGTCACATATCAAAAGCAGTTACTCCAGATGGAAATGGTGCTCAGTGTGTTGGTGGAATTTAACTGCTGCATGATACTGCAGTGGTATCATCAAATGTGTTGCTAGGTGCAGCCAGATAGTAGTTCTGCAAAAGTGAATTTTATAAGCATTTAGAGAAGAAAAAATATTGTAGGGATATGGGAAACGAGTGGGAGAGCAGGACAAACTGGAATGCTCTTTGAGAGAACTGGTGCAGACTCGGTTGGCTGAATGGCAACCTCCTGTGCTGTACAATTCTGTAATTCAAAAACTAGTAACTCACATTGTGAAGTGGGACACCGAGCATTGGAAACAACACTGAAGTGCACAGTCCTTCAGGTGCTCAGTTACTGAAATAACATCGTTGCAAGTTTGATATTTCTGTGTTGGGACTGTCCCGGTTTTTGGGGGCAGTTTGTACATGGGTGAGTGCAGCAAGGTTTTGGCTTGTGTGTAGTTCTGCTGCAGCTCACTTTTATGCTTAACAGCATTGGATTAAGAACAAACCACATCCAAAGGGTACTTTGCCATCCCATTGTGGAACACCACCGGTTTTCTATTTCAGCTGCTGGTGATCAAGGCCACAATGTAAATCCAGCATCTGATTTTGGTTTGTATGGAGGGGCAGGTTGAACAGAATCTGGTTGCTTTAGTCTAGTTGTTGTTTCAAATCCAGGCAACATTTTAAGTCGTTGGGAACAGGACATTGTTTAGCAGTTCAATCTGAGTGCGATATTATCCGAAGAGGCTCAAAAGGTTGGGACTATTTTCATTAGTAAAATGCATGCCAAATGGAGGTATGATTAAGGTTTTTAAATTGATGAAGGGAAGTATAGAGGGTCAGAGGGACCTTGGTGTACTTGTCCATAGATCACTGAAGGCATCAGCACAGCTAGATAAGGTGGTTAGGAAGGCATACGGGATACTTGCCTTTATTAGCCGAGGCATAGAATATAAGAACATGGAGCTTATGATGGAGCTGTATAAAACACTAGTTAGGCCACAGCTGGAGTACTGTGTATAGTTCTGGTCGCCACACTATAGGAAGGATGTGATTGCACTGGAGAGGATGCAGAGGAGATTCACCAGGATGTTGCCTGGGCTGGAGCATTTCTGCTATGAAGAGAGACTGGATAGGCTAGGGTTGTTTTCCTTAGAGCAGAGAAGGCTGAGGGGAGACCTGATTGAGGTATACTAAATTATGAGGGGCATTGATAGGGTAGATAGGATGAAACTTTTTCCCTTAGCAGAGGTGTCAATAACCAGGGGGCATAGATTTAAGGTAAGGGGCAGGAGGTTTAGAGGGGATTTGAGGAAAAATGTTTTCATCGAGAGGGTGGTTGGAATCTGGAACACACTGCCTGAAGAGGTGGTAGAGGCAGGAACCCTCACAACATTTAAGAAGTAATTAGATGAGCACTTGAAACGCCATAGCATACAAGGCTACAGGCCAAGTGCTGGAAAATGGAATTAGAATTAGAATAGATAGGTGCTTGATGGCCAACATGGACGCGATGGGCCAAAGATCCTGTTTCTGTGCTGTATAACTCTATGACTACGTTCTGTCCAGTTGGATAGGCTGTTTGAGATGGTTAGGGATGGTAGGAATATGGGACATATGTTTACAATTTTTAGCTAAGGATTCAATTAATAGCTTGGAAAGTATTTATTTGTCACGTAGATTATTGAAGCATGTGGTGAGCCTGGGTTCCCCACAGCCCTTCAACAGGGAGTTGGACAAGTTCTCGGACAGGAACATATTTCCTATTATAGAGGGCAAGTTGCAGTCTAGCTAGGATTGGAATTTCTAATCATCTCACCCACTGCGCCATTCTCCTCCTCCTTCTGCAAAAGTTATTATATTATAAACGGTCCAGTTTAAAATCTATTGAACAACACACTGAAGAATTCTCAGCGCTTAGAAAATAGCAGTTTTCCCAGTAAGTATTCTTTAATGTCTCTTTTTATAATTATAATTAGGTAGATGATATTTAAAGAAATGTTTTCAGGTGTCTACTTAGATGTGGGTACTTTGGGAAGCCCTTAGTTGTGGAGTGTTCTACATCGGGGATGAAAAGTAAAGGAATTCAACTGCTGCATCATCCTGTGAGTCCTCCACCTTCAATCATTGCATGGAATAGGCCATTTTTAGGAGAGCGTGCTACTTACGCTGGTGGTTTTCAGACATTTCTGTGTGGGGACCTTGCTGCAGATCTTGTCACAGTCCTGGAAAGCCCTAATTTCTGGAAGACAGTGTCAGGACCGTTTTTCTTGGGTGCCTTATCAATTTAGAAAAATTATTATTAATACACCAAAGCAGAAATGACATGCAAGTAGGTCAACAAATACGGACAAATAGAATAGTGAATTGTCAAAGACCCTTTGGGACAGCCTCGGTACCTCCTCGTGACCACCTAAGGTTGGCAGACCCCATTTTGAAAACCTGCGACTTACACAGTTATTTCCTGCTGGCCTTGTGTATATTGCACCGTAATGTTTGGTCTTGTAGGGTATTTTTCCACTGTTAGCTGTAGCTTGGCTTGAATGTTTTGCCTCGGCATCCAAGGACTAAACAGCTAAGGCACTGCTAAACTTTCCCCCGTTGAAGCGAGGGCGCAGTAATGATTATTGGGAAAGCGGATCCTCAGAGTGGGCTGTCAGCGGTCAGGTTACATGGTCAAACAGTAGAAAATCGATAGGCGAGATGGGATAGTGTTTGAAGCGATCAATGTTTTTAGTACCACAAGAGCATCAATAAAAGGGAGCTGGGGTTTGTCGTTTGTAAATTCAGCACAATTACTGGTTTAAAATGGCTCATAATGACAGGCTGCCTTGCTAACTCATTTCGTAGATAATGGCTGCACGTCAAATTTTATTTGTCACATCTGTTATGTTTATTTGGCAAGTCTCAATCCTAAAGTGGGTATGGGATAACAAGCCATAGTAGAAGTAGATAAAGCATTAAGCACTGCAGGAGATGAACTAGATTGACAGCAAAAAATTAGGTTATTTGGTTCAGGATTGTCATGCCTTTGGAGCAGGTTTTTTTAAAACATGCATCTGATTCATATTTTATTGCAGGGAGGAATAAGGAAGAGGCGAAGAAAGTAACCTTTTTTTTTTAAAGTGCTATTCGTACCTGTTTAATTCCTTCCTTGACTTAAATATGTCAAAAATAAAAATTGAGGATATGTGCTTGCCAAGTGAAGTTCTTTGCTGAGTTCTGAGCCATTTTTTTCATTCCACAATATTTCTTTGCATTGTTCAGCAATGCATGTGACAGGCAGGGATCCGTATCCAAAGTTCCATCCCTTCTTGGATTTCAGAAGGGTTGGATGCCGAAAAAGTGCTGATTGTGTTCAGTGCCAGACCTCCTACTTTCTGTTATTTTAAAGTGTATTTTGTGTATTTTCATCATCAAATAAGGGTTTAAGAAAGCAAACGCTTGCATTTTATGCAATGCCTTATTGTGTCTGACAGGCTGCTTTTGTTCTTATTGTGCTTTGGAAAAGGCATTTCCACGGGGCTGTTCTCCTCCCATTTTTATGCTGAGTCAGTAACCAGTCTCTGTAGCACAGCTAGGCTGTGTTCTGTAATGCATGCGCCCGGTGTGGACATAAGAACATAAGAACTAGGAGCAGAAGTAGGCAATTCAGCCCCTCGAGCCTGCTCCGCCATTCAATGCGATAATGGCTAATCTCATCTCTGCCTCGACTCCACTTTCCTGCCCGTTCTCCATAACCCTTCAACCCATTACTAATTAAAAATCTGTCTATCTCCTCAAATTTACTCAATGTCCCAGCATCCACCGCACTCTGGGATAGTGAATTCCACAGATTCGCGACCCTTTGAGAGAAGTAATTTCTCCTCATCTCTATTTTAAATCTGCTACCCCTTATCCTAAAACTATGACCTCTCGTTCTAGATTGCCTCACAAGAGGAAACATCCTCTCTACATCTACTTTGTCAATCCCCTTAATCATCTTATATACCTCAATTAGATCTCCTCTCATTCTTCTAAACTCCAAGAGAGTAGAGGCCTAAAGTGCTCATCTCTCTTCATAAGACAAACCCCTCATCTGTGGAAACAATCTAGTGAACCACCTCTGAACTGCGTCCAGTACAACTATATCCCTCCTCAAGTAAGGGAACCAAAACTGTTAGCAATACTCCAGGTGTGGTCTCACTAATGCCTTCTACAGTTGCAGCAACACTTCCCTACTTTTATACTCTATTCCTTTAGCAATAAATGCAAAATTCCATTTGCCTTCCTTATTACCTGCTCCTGCAAACTAATTTTCAGTGAATCATGCACGAGGACACCCAGATCCCTCTGCACCGAAGCACTCTGAAGTTTCTCTCCAATTAGATGATCTGGCTTTCTGTTCTTCCGACCAAAATGGATAACCTCGCACTTATCCACGTTAAAATCCATCTGCCAAATTTTGGCCCGTTCACCTAACCTATCCATATCCATTTGTAAATTTCTTATTCCTTTACTGCAACTTACTATCCCACCTATTTTAGTGTCATCTGTAAATTTGGCTATAGTACCTTCTATCCCTGCATCTAAGTCATTTATATAGATTGTAAATAGTTGGGGCCTGAGGACTGAACCCTGTGGCACCCCACGAGTTACATCTTGCCAACCAGAAAAGGACCCATTTATCCTGACTCTCTGTTTTCTGTTGGTTAGCCAATCCTCTATCCAAGCTAATAAATTGCTCCTAACCCCATGTGATCTTACCTTCTGTATTAACCTTTTGTGCGGCACCTTATCAAATGCCTTCTGGAAGTCCAGATATACTGCATCTACAGGATCCCCATTATCCACTTTGCTTGTCACAGCTTCGAAGAACTCTAGCAAATTAGTCAAACATGATTTACCCTTCATAAAACCATGCTGACTCTGATAGATTGCGTTTTCACTTTCTAAATGTTCTGCTATTACTTCCTTAATAATGGATTCTAACAATTTTCCAACGACAGATGTTAAACTAACTGGTCTATAGTTTCCTACTTTCTGCCTCCCTCCCTTTTTGAATAAGGGCTTTATATTAGCATTTTTCCAATCCATTGGAACCTTTCTCGCATCCAGGGAATTTTGAAATATTATAAGCAATGGATCCACTATCTCCGCTGACACTTCCTTTAAGACCCTAGGATGTAGGCCATCAGGCCCTGGGGACTTGTCTGCCTTCAATCCCAATAGTTTGCTCAGTACTTTTTCCCTAGTGATGATGATTTTACTAAGTTCCTCCCTTTCTATAACC
This sequence comes from Heterodontus francisci, assembly GCF_036365525.1. Lineage (NCBI taxonomy): Eukaryota > Metazoa > Chordata > Chondrichthyes > Heterodontiformes > Heterodontidae > Heterodontus > Heterodontus francisci. The sequence goes on along the minus strand of NC_090405.1, from coordinate 49,159,244 downwards.
TTTGCATTTCCTGTTACTATTGGGATGGTACTAGTGTCCTCCACCATGAAAACTGAGGCAAAATACTGATTTAGTGTCTCTGCCATTTCTGTGTTCCCCACTATTACCTCCCCTGTCTCACCCTCCAAAGGACCAACATTCACTTTAGCTACTCTCTTCCCTTTTATATACTTATAGAAGCTTTTGCTATCCGTTTTATATTTTGTGCTAGTTTTCTTTCATAATTTACCTTTCCTCTTTTTATTACTTTTGTAGTAACCCTTTGTTGATCTTTAAAAGTTTCCCAATCTTCCAGCCTGCCACTGGCCTTTGCAATATGGTATGCTATAGTTTTTGTCTTTATGTTATCCCTAAATTCCTTGCTTAGCCATGGATGTTTTTTTCCCCCTCTTAGAATCTTTCTTCCTCCCTGGAATGTATTTTAGTTGGGATAAATTGAATATCTCCTTCAACATCTGCCACTACTCGTCAACAGTGGCGCAGTGGTTAGCACCGCAGCCTCACAGCTCCAGCGACCCGGGTTCAATTCTGGGTACTGCCTGTGTGGAGTTTTCAAGTTCTCCCTGTGTCTGCGTGGGTTTCCTCCGGGTGCTCCGGTTTCCTCCCACATGCCAAAGACTTGCAGGTTGATAGGTAAATTGGCCATTAACAATTGCCCCTAGTATAGGTAGGTGGTAGGGAAATATACGGATAGGTGGGGATGTGGTAGGAATATGGAATTAGTGTAGGATTAGTATAAATGGGTGGTTGATGGTCAGCACAGACTCGGTGGGCCGAAGGGCCTGTTTCAGTGCTGTATCTCTAAACTAAAACTAAACTAAACTGTCCTACCTTGTAGTCTTCCTGCCCAGTTCACTAGGGCCAAATCTGTCCTCATGCCTATGTAATTACTTTTGTTGAACTTCAGAACGCTAGTGTGGGACTCCAGTTTCTCGCCCTCAAACTGAATTTGGAATTCTAGCACGCTATGATCACTTTTCCCTAGAGGATCCTTAACAATGAGATCATTTATTAATCCCACCTCATTACACAATACCAAATCTAGAATAGCCTGCTCCCTGGTTGGTTCCACAACATATTGCTCCAAATAACAATCTCTAATACATTCAATGAACTCTCCCTCGAGGCTACCCTTGCCAATTTGATTAATCCAGTCTATATGCATATTAAAATCACCCGTGATTATTGCTGTACTTTTCTTACAAGCCCCCAGTATTTCCTGGTTTATACTGTGCCCCACTGTGAACTACTGTTTGAGGACCTATAGTTTACTCCCACCAGGGACTTCTTTCCCTTGCTATTTCTTATTTCTACCCAGACTGATTCTACGTCTTGATCTCCAGTGCCGATATCATTTCTCACTACAGCACTGATCTCTTTCTTTACTAACAAAGCTACACCACCTCCTTTTCCTTTCCGCCTATCCTTCCGAAATACTGAGTTGCCTTGGATATTCAGTTCCCAAACCTGGTTTCCCTGCAACCACATCTTAATAATCGCCACTAAATCATACCCATTCGTCTCTATTTGAGCTGTTAACTCATTTATTTTATTCCAAATGATTCGTGCATTCAGATACAAAGCCTTTAAGTTTGTTCTATTATCAAATTTCCCTACTCTTGTACGATTTCTTAGTGCGATATGATGTTCACACGTTCTGTCCCTTCCTTTTATTTTCTGGTAACAATCAGCCTCATCACTAACCTGCACTCCTACTTTCTCCTTTAACTTTGACTTCCTAATTTTCCATGCAAGTGAACCCTCCCCCTAACTATTTAAATGCTAGATCTAGCTTCCCATGTTTGTTTTGCTGATCCGGCGATGTTTGTAGACCTGTGTTTTCATAGGTCTATAATCCTGTTTGCTAATTCGCACCAAAGATTGCAGTCATGCAACGAATATCTTTGAAGTAGAGTTGCTTTTGTTATGTAGGCAAACGTATGAGCCATTCTGCAGACCAGTTAATATGTTATTGACGATATTGGTTGAGAGAAAGAATAATGGGCAAAACACTAGGAGAACTGTCTTTACCGTCCTCCTGAACCACTGTTGAAGGTGGATAGGCCTTGGTTTGATGTCTCGTTCAAAGGACGGCACCTCGGATAATGCAGCACTTCTGTGGTACTGTACTGAAGCGTCAACTTGGGAGCAATGTTCCCTCAAAACTGTGTGGGTGAACGGCCGTGCAGCAATCGGGTAAGTGCTGCGCTGGGAACATTCAGGCTGCGCACCAGCAACGTACGCTTTAAGATACATGACCGTGTGCCAGCCTTAAAAGGACAGTGCAGTGCAACAAGGTGGCCACATATAGTAAACATAAGTTAGAGGGAACATTGATTGTAAGTATTAAATAAAATTCCCTTTAGGGGATGTACTGGCATCGTACTAAAGTGCCACTATGCAATCCTGCTGCACAGATAATACATAAATCACACAGCTGAAATATAAATGGCAGTCAAAGTGCAGCATGATCCAATATTCAATAGTTCAGGGAAAACCATGCAGGTAATTGAAAACTAATTGGTTGCTTGGGGCAGTAGCAGCTGGGAAAATGCTAAACATTTTCCGAAGAATTTCTAAGTGGCCTATCAGATTAGTTCAAAGGCTGTTTGTTACAACATTTAATCTTTCATTTTTGGGAGGCTTGGTCATTCTTCAAGAAAAGAACCTCCTCCTCTTTGTTTCAGACCCATACTAATTATGAATTTCAGTACAAACCTATTGTGCATTTTTTTCCAATGCCTTTCCTTTTTTTTATGAAATCGTTCCAGGAAAATCCAAGACGCACATCAGTGGAAAAACGCGGGAGACAGTGAAGTCACAGCGATCTGTCCTGGCTTCACAGAGGGTCATAAAACAGGTAAAATAAAACACTGCTTAGATTCCATTACTCTTTAGAATGCTGAAAGGGAATTTAACAAGAAGAGCTGTTTCTAATAATCTAGATAATATATTAATCTGAAGTCTGTGTGCACTTTCCGTTGACTCTTACCATTGTACATGAGTATGTCCAGATTGTTACAACCTCGGTGGGAGGAGTACACTGTCTTTTCTAGTTCCACTTCTGCACATGTCACAACATATATTTAAATGTTTACCAAGTTACTGATCTGGGTGTTCTTGCGCATGAAACACAAAAACTTAGCATGCAGGTTCAGCAAGTAATTAAGAAGGCAAATGGAATTTTGGCCTTTATTGCTAAGGGTTTGGAGTTTAAAAATAGGGAAGTTTTGTTACAACTGTACAGGGTGTTGGTGAGGCCACACCTGGAGTACTGTGTACAGGTTTGGTCCCCGTATTTAAGAAAGGATATACTGGCATTGGAGGCAGTTCAAAAGAGATTCACTCGGCTGATTCCTGGGATGAAGGGGTTGACTTATCAAGAACGGCTAAACAGTTTAGGCCTTTATTCATTAGAGTTTAGAAGAATGAGGGGTGATCTTATTGAAACATACAAGATTCTGAGGGGGCTTGACAGGGGAGCTGTTGAGAAGATGTTTCCACTAGTGGGAGAATCTGGAACTCGGGGACATAGTTACAGAATAAGGGGACACTCATTTAACACTGAGATGCGAAGGAATTTCTTCTCTCAGAGGGTAGTGAATGTCTGGAATTCTTTACCTCAGAGAGTTGTGGAGGCTAGATCACTGAAATATTGAAAGAGGAGGTAGATAGAGTTTTGAAATATTGGGGAGTTGAGGGCTATGAGGAGCTGGCATGAAACAGGAGTTGAGGTCTGGGGCAGGTCAGCCATGATCTTATTGAATGGCGGGGCAGACTTGAGGGGCCGAATGGCCTACTCCTGCTCCTATTTCTTATGTTCTTCTGTTCTTGTAATACGGTCAATCATGGACTCGACTCTTTGTTGCAGAATGAAATACATCAACCAGGTTTTTTTTAACAAACAACAAAATTATCAGTTTATTATAAAACGACATAACCAGTAATGAAACAAAGCATTAACAGAGTGAAAGTTCTCTTTTACCTTAATCCCCCCCTCTCTCTCACATACACGCACACACACACACACTGGTTAACTGAAAAAATAGAGATATTCTCTTTAGATCTCTGTTTAAAAAAAAGAACACGAAGAATACTTTGGCCAAATATTTACTAAATCTTGAAGAAAAAAAAAGATATGGCAAGATGTCACTTGTCTCTTTTTGGTTTGGCGTCCCAAATATACGTAGACGGATCCACTGGGAACTTCCTAGAACAGTTCTTGTCTGGCGACGTTGAGGATCAGTTTGTCAGGCTTTCCAGGAGAAATGCAACAACAGGGCTTTCTGGCAGGCTTTTCAGGAGGAATGTAGCATCAATTTCTCTATTTCTTACACTCGCTTTTAAGAGATTCTCAAAGAAATGGAAAAACTGGCAGACTTTTCAAAGAGTTGGAAAAAGGCTGAGCTGGGGTTTTGTCCTTGGGAGGTTGATTTTAAACTCCTTTCAAAACACTCCAACTGACTGTTCAAAATGAAACCAAAACAATACCTCGAGTCAAGCCTGACCCCTATAAATCTTGACCTGTCACTTCTTTGTGACCATCTCCCCCAAGTCAAAAAGCCTCTGCTGGGTATTTTATCTGAACACAGGTGACTTCCAGTAAGGGTTGTTTACAAGCCAAGTCCAAAAGACCTTCTGATGAACTCTTTTCAATGACCCCAGTGAAAAAAAAATCCATGGAATCTTTTTCAGTTTTCCCAAATAAAACTATGTCCATAATTCTAAAATACGAGTCCTCAAAAAAACCTAACAAAAAAAAAATAGAAGTACCATCATAATAAGGTATTGTAGCTGTCTATGTAAACCTATTTCTCTCTAATACACCCTCCGTGGTGGTGTGGCAGAGGAGAAGTTACAGTGTGACAAGTTTATAAATTGAGCTTCCATGCTAATTGTGGACATTTACATTTATAATAAAATAAGGACCGAATGTATAACAAAAGTTGGGACTGAATGATGTCTGTGAGCTCTGGACCACCCTTCATTTTTGTTTTTAAAAAAAAATGGAGAATTTGCATTTGTATAACACCATTCACAACCTCAGGATGGAATTTGCATTTGTGTAACGCCATTCACAACCTCAGGATGGAATTTGCATTTGTGTAACGCCATTCACAGCCTCAGGATGGAATTTGCATTTGTATAACGCCATTCACAACCTCAGGATGGAATTTGCATTTGTGTAACGCCATTCACAACCTCAGGATGGAATTTGCATTTGTATAACGCCATTCACAACCTCAGGATGGAATTTGCATTTGTATAACGCCATTCACAACCTCAGGATGCCCAGAGGTGCTTTACAGCTAATTAAGTACTTTTAAAGTGTAGTTGCTCTAGTAATGTAGGAAATACGGCAACCAATTTGTGCACAGTAATGTCTCTCAAACAGCAATTAGGTAATGATCAGATACTCTATTTTTAGGTAATATAAAAGCAAAATACTGCGGATGTTGGAATAAAAACAGAAAAGTGCTGGAAATACTCAGCAGAACTGATGAAAGGTCACCGACCTGAAACGCTAACTCTGCTTCTCTCTCCACAGATGCTGCCAGACCTGCTGAGTATTTTCAATCTATTTTTAGGTCTCGGTTGAAGGTTAAATATTGGTCAAGATATTGGAGAGAACTTATCTGCTGTTTTTCAAATAGTGCTATGCGATCTTTCATGTCCATCTGAGAGTGTAGAAAGGTTTAGTATCTCATTCAAAAGAAAGCACTCCTTCAGTACTGCTCAAGTTTATGGAGTGAGACTTGAACCCACCTTCAGAGTCGAGCACTACTACTGAGCCAAAATCCTGAGTCCATGCCTTGTTACTGTTTGCCTCTGATAATCTTGAAAAGCTTTATTAGCTTTCTTATTAACCTGTTTGAATGAAAATCTATTTTTTTTTAATCCTTTAGCACAGTTATAATCTCTCATTCATTGTGTCATTTGAATGAATCTTCATTTCCAGGACTATAATATTTTATAAGTGGCATCAAGAATTCCCTGCAATATCCAGCTCTGGCCTAATCAATGTCTTGTACAAATGCAACATGACTTTCTTGCTTTTCGATTTAATTCCTCTATATGAAAAAAAGCAACATTCCATTTATCTCTTATTACCTATTCGCCACTGCTACTTCATCTTTCTTTAGAGGTGAGAGTGCAGATAGAAGTCTGGGAAAATCTGGCTTGCTATACAGTGAGATATGGGCCTAAACTACAGGAATTGGCACCTGGGACAATGGACTAATGAGAAACCGGACAAATAGGGCATAAAGAACATTCAGGTCAATTTATTAATGTACATAGACGATTAATGTTATTTGCGATTATGCTATTAATGATTTTTAGTTAAGGCATAAGCCTCTATTGCTGGAACTCTGGGAAAATCATGCCTAAGTGGAAAGGTGCAGAGGTAAATTTTTGTCTTTATCATGAGGGCGTTAAAGGTCACCTGGCTGAATTGCAGATAGGAAAATCCAGTGGGGGGGCGTAATCAAGAGCCGTTTTATAAGATGCTGCAATCCTTTCTTCAGGACTACACGCTACCTGTCGGAACAGAATCGGGTGCTAATATTTTGGGCAGACTCAGAATGGGTAATGGAATTGGGTATTGTTGAGTTGATGAGACTGATTGATTATATGAAGCAGTTTCCCTATCTCTTTGATTGTTAACTGCGTCGTGCACTTTGCAGGTATACAGATGATGTGAGGCCAGCTGCAGCTGTGAAACTGAGCCCAAGAGTTTCCCGGATGATAACTTCATATTAATTGATTTCCATACCCAAAGAACTCCCTCCTAACACTACATTTTTATCGCCATTTGTATATGCAAGTCTTGAACAAACTGCAATCTTTTTTCACTCAGTATGCTTAGTATAATGACCTCTAATATGCACATTCATACTTGTGATTGGCTTTGGTGGAGGTAAGTTTAGAAAAATGTGACAAGTTTTGTTCTGGAGTTTGAAGAGGAACATGGTACATCTGTATTAGACCTCTGCTGTCATCACCAAGCCATCATATATGCTGGAAAGCATGCTCGTGACATCTAGTGACAAACATGACGCTGTAACTGAATTTTGCTTGTCAAATTTAGATTTCAAAGCTACTTTTGTTAAATGCACTGCCTGGGTGACACTAAATTATGCAGATCAGAAGGTCTCATTGATTGTAGCGAGTTCATCTCAACTGGGGTCCTGTTTGAGTGCTACAGTTTGGCCTTGCTTAGCCCTTGGGCAAAGGAGAGACTCTCTAATTTGCAGTAGTCATGGTGGGGCAATTGTAGAGGCATAATTGAGTATCGTCTAAGAAGCTTATTCATTTTGGCAGCAGTATATTGGTATCAGTAAGCTTAAGCTTAGTGATATTTTTTTTTATTAGGCATCGTATATTTAAGCATTTACAGTGGAGTGTTTTATAAATGTTTCTACTTTAAACATTTGAAATCAAAGTGACTACTTTGAGTCCTGCTTGCTGCAGATTGTTGTTGCATATGGACACTGGAGGGTGCTCTTGTTTTCTATCTGCATGCTTTGGAAGTAATGAGGATATTGATGGAGGATGAGCATTTTCTTAAGCAAGGATAGTATAAATGTCAGTAGCAGACTTGCAAACTGAATTTTGTGGTTGGTTTTCCTTGCTTTAATTATTTGTTACAGAATGTATTGTGAACGATTACCATTGAGTGATTGGGTACAAGCTGAGGATGTTGTTTCACTTTTGTTTGCTCGCAGCATCTTAAATAACAGTGTTCTTTGCTATCTGGCATCATCTGGGATGATGCATTGTGATCAATAACATTGAATCTTAATGTATAACGTTACACAGCAGAGGAGCTGCTGAACATCATAGAAGACATTTTTAATACTAGTTTCCCTTTGTCAAAAATGATTAGTCCTGCAATCTGCTGGCCTTTTAGACACAACAGAGTTTTATATTGCACTTTTATAATCTACATATTTAAATATTTTGATACCTGTCTGTCACACTTCAGTCATCGTAGTGAGAGTGACTGAGGCAAATTACAGTGCCCATCTGCTGTCCCTGCTGAGGTCGATTAACTCTGGATTGTTTGGAGATTAAACTTCGGAACTACTGGTGACTTTCCCCATTGGACCATGCCTTGACATTCTTAATATTTTCATTGTCCTGTTGAGGCATTTTCTTCAAGTGTTGGCATGGGATAGGTTTGGTGTTGACATTATTGCACCATTAACCCACTGCTTATATTCCTTGGCTCACAGATAAACAGCATTAAACATTTAGACGTTGTGTAATCCTACTCTCAAAACAGACAGAGTACTGCTTATTATTTGTTACTTGACCCTCAATTCAACATTTTCATAATTGATTGGACGTGAAAAATACAATAATACATTGTAATCTATACTCTCTCATATTTTGTCTATTACATAAAAACTATTTATATTAAACCAGTTTAATTTGACTTGGGATAATTTGGGTCTCTTTCTCTCGCTCGTAATATAATGGTCCAATCTGAACAGTTCATATTAACTTGAGATGTTGTGTTTTAGTTAATCAATATAAATTGATTGTTTTATGCACAACCAAACCTTCCAAGATTAAAATGTCGAAACACAAATATCGTGTTTATTGACTGCAGAACAGTTCTTTTGTGATAACAGTTAGTTTCTTTCCTGCTAATTTTCTCAATTTGTCTTGTGAAGCTGCTACTTACCTGTTGGACTATGGTTCAACAGGCACTGGTTTCTTTACAGTATCTCACTCGTGGTCATTCTTAATGCATGTGACTAGGGAATGAGAACTGGCAAAATATTCAAACTTTGGATGTAGCATCTGAGCATCTTCTGTCCCCATTAAAGCCTAGTTACATGTACTTCAGCGAGAATTGCTGGATAGCAATCAGGGACAGGAGCCCTGGCTGTTTTTCTTTACCTAATCCAGGAGGACCAAAGCTGTTTGTAGCTTGTTTATTATTCCAAACATCTATCACCATGTCTTGTAGTGACAATAGTAGGTAGCCCGAACAAATGGCCTGCTTTTTCCTGGATGGTGTCGAGCTTCCTGAATGTTGTTGGAGCCACACTCATCCAGGCAAGTTGCTTGGCTGAAATCAGTTAAGTGCAGACCAAATGCTGAACCTGGGATCTCCCTGGTATGCATATCTCAGTTCCTCACTGTCTTAACTGGGATCGTGATTGGGGGGATGTTGGGAGCAGGACGAGTAAGAATTGGTTCTAAAGCCATCTGTACTGAACATGTCATAATTTAATTGTGCCTCCTTGTTTGGCAAGTGACATGCATCTCTAAACTTTCTGTGATTCTATGATATTCCTGTTTTGAAGTTCTCTGGGGGCTAAAAAGCCACTTCAAGCCAGCAAATCAATTTTTTTGTGTCAAGGCTTCAGCACCACTTTTAATGCAGTCCTGTTTCTTGGCTTACACAATATAATTGTACCGATTACATGATAGGCACAAAAGATGGCTTTCAATCACAAAATACTTAAATGTTGTGCCAAGATGCTTCTTGTATGAAGGTTGCCAATAAACGATCAGGGAAGGGTAATGGTCGAAGTGGGAAATCTTCATAATTTGACCACTTGAACTGTGGAAAAACATTTAATGGACGATTGTAACTTTTGTTTTACAAACATTTGTGCTAGGCAATGATGATCTCCAACAAGTGAGAATCTAACCATCTCCCCTTGACATTCAATGGCATTACCATCACTGCGTCCCCAACTATCAACATCCTAGGGTTTACCATTGACCAGAAACTGAACTGGAGCAGCCATATAAATACTGTGGCTACAAGCGCAGGTCAGAGGCTGGGAATTCTGCAGCGTGTAACCCAACTCCTGACTCCCCAAAGCCTGGCAACCATCTACAAGGCACAAATCATGAATGTGATGGAATACTGTCCACTTGCCTGGATGAGTGTGGCTCCAACAACATTCAGGAAGCTCGACACCATCCAGGAAAAAGCAGGCCATTTGTTCGGGCTACCTACTATTGTCACTACAAGACATGGTGATAGATGTTTGGAATAATAAACAAAATTATTAGAGGCCAAATATTGGAGTTACTTGAGGTACAGCCAGCTAATGGGAGAGTTAATGTGTTGGGGAAATAAGTTTCAATGCCCTTTTTCACCTTTGACTTATGTCAACATATACTGGACCCACCATGCTTTAAATAGCAGATGATATTTGAAAATTATTCCCACAAACTGCTAATATGCAACAGTGACTTTCCACAAGATCATGAGGGCAATGCTGATTAATAAACCTCTATAGCAGGTCTGGTTGTAATAAGACAATAATGAATGTATTGGCTTGATAGTTGGTAATCCCTTGCTGTGTACTTGGCTGCCTATTGATTTTTGACCAGCATATTATATTCTAATCTCTTTTTTAATTTATGTTAAAAAAAGATCTCCTGAAAAGTTTACTATTTTTGAATAGAATGTGATTTCATATTGTATATCATAGTAAACAATGACATGACTCACCTCATATTTCTTGCTTGAAATTCCATACATTTTTGGAATAAAATTTGTTTCTAAATGTTTATCTACATCTCCCCAACTGAAAGTGGACTTGTTGTTACAATGGCCAAATATTTTCTATGATTTTCCCTTATTGTATTAATATTTTATGGCAAATGTTCATAACCAGCCCAATACGAAACTGGTTCAAAATATTGTTCTCTAAAGGAAGTGAAGCTGAGTTGCCGGAAATGAGGGCAGAGTTGTGCTCTGTACCTGAGGTTGATGTGTAGATGGACCTCGATACCCCGTGGATTTCAATTAGATTTTGACTAATAGCAAAGAAAAAGACAAAATCATTGTTTTGTTTCCCAAATTGCAGGGATTTTATACATGGCGTGTTATGACCGACCGCTCAAGTCAAAGCCTCCAATCAAAATATACGATTCTGATAGTGGTGGGAGAAACACAGAGTTGATTCAATCCCATCCCTCCACAGATTGCCTAACTTTTCATTTTTAATTTCCAAATTAAAGAAAGACCCAGCCAAATTGTACCATCTGTTAACCACCCGAATGAGGCTAACCAAACCAGGTGTCTTTAGATCAACAAATTAACTGTTTAATTAGAAAAACTCAATTCTTAAACACTACTAAGATAAAAACAACATTTAAAATAGAAACATTAGAGTGCATATTTAGGCGCCTGCCGAAGTGAAATCTTCCAATGTGGAATAGTCCAAGGTTGCTTGAAGTCCTCGCGGCTGTTTAATGGGGGGGAAAAAATGGTTCTTCAACAGTAGAACAGTCTGTAGTCTAATTCAGCAGTTGAAGGGATGCTTTCCTTCTCCAGCGATGAATTTCAACAATTACAGTTCAGTAGTTGAAGGAATTTGGTTATTTTCTTTTAAGAAATTAATCTGGCTTGACATCAGAATTCTGAGAGTATAATAAATAGAGTTTAAATAAACCGAGAGAGAGCTGTCTTTTCCTTCAGTACCTGCTGCTCCAGCTGTCTGTCTGTTTCTCTCCAAAGCCAGTTTTTCAAACGTCAATCGGCAACAATGTATTTTGTGTCTTTGGTCCTGAGTGGCTGTATCCTGGCAACGAAAATGCATTCTTTGACAGTCTCTGGAGCTTGTTGCCTTAAAGCAGTACTGCTCCTTTTCCAGCCTTAAAGGAACACCGCATTCTTCCCGGGAAAAAAAAAACTACAGGATCATAACAGGCGTTAAAATCGATAAGGCACATGTGAGGTCAGGCTTCAAGTAATGCAGGGCTGAGCAGATTGCTGGGACAATTGATTGGTGCTAAGAATGTCAGTGTGGAGACTGGAAATGCAGCACTGCAGGAACTGGTTAATATGTATTTGCAGGAGTTAGGTACTCAAGGTACCATACTATAGGCCCAGAATTGCACTTAAAATTTAAGCATTGAAATTCTCCACTTCCCAATGTGTTTTTCTAGTGTGTAATTATTGTGTTTAAATTTTAGAGATGCTGATATCTGTTATGTTCTCTGAACTCTGCTTAGATAGTGGATATTGTATTATCTACTGTGTGGAAATGGCAACAAGAAATTTTTACTATATTCCTAATTGTGTTTCCGGTCCTGGTTAAAGAGTTGCCTCCACGCCTGGAGGTGACTCCTAACATTGCACTGCCATTACTGCAACTGTCCTGCAGCTGGTTCACCATGACCCTTGCATGTAGCTAATGGAGGGTAAAATGCCAAGATTCAGCTGCACAGTCAGATCCTTCTCCCTTGAGTGGCAGTTATCGAACTGTGACAAATGAGTGGTGTCAGGGCTAGCTAGTGGCTAGGGGACTGAAGATGACCTTTCCATTAGCCAACTGGTACCTCAGTCTGTGCAGTTGGATAGGGTTACACTCTCGAATGATTTTCTGGCTGATTTCCTCTTAGTAAACTGACTTTTACTATTGAGCACTTATCTGCAAACTTTAAGCACTAATTTTCAACTATTATACAGTAGTGATGTCATAGTCTGATTAAAAACAAGTCTTACTTTGTGGAGGAGCAATTTTTTAAATTCCTTATTTGAAGTTCCATATATCAGATGCACTCGTTCATTCAGAGGTTCGGACAGTCTGTCCTAGATGTCAGCGTTGCTGTTGTCAATCTTCCTCAAGAACAGTGCAGGAGGGAAAATATCATTTTCTCCTCATCAGAATTGTGTAGTGTATGGTGGGAGCCAACTTTAAGTGTGACCCAGCTAACAATTGGCTTTCCTTCAACTGATGGAGACAGTTTTCAGTTATTGCTCTGAAAGTTAAGCCTGCAAACTGTAATTGGTTGTGTTACCAAGAAGTTAAGCAAACAGCCATTTGAATTTTTGTATGAAATAGTTAAGGCTCTTGATAGTGTGTGTTTCTGATTGGGCTACCCCTAGATGTTGAGGGTTACATCAGAACAATGAGGTCAACAAACATTGGAATTTGCAATAATCGGCATTAACCTCAATGATTATTTCTCTTGACACTTGACCAGACTCAGTTGTACAGCACTTGTGTGACTCACAAAAGCAGTGTATTTATCAGTGTAAGAGAAATTCATGGTTTCAAGCAGATTTGGATAAATTAAGTAGATAGTCTAAGGAGTGGCAGATTTTAATGTAGGTAAACGCAAGCTCATGAAATTTATGTGTACCATGGATAGATGGCCATTGTCACAGTTGGGAAAGGAAGTAGACATAGCTTCTTTGAATAGGCAGTAATTTTGAATGAGTTTTTAAAAATTCTTTCATGGATGTGGGTGTCACTGGCAGGCCAGCATTTGTTGACCATCCCTAATTGCCCTTGAACTGAGTGGCTTGCTAGGCCATTTTGGAGGGCAGTTAAGAGTCGACCACGTTGCTATGGGTCTGGAATCACATGTAGGCCAGATGGGGAAAGACAGCAGAATTTCTTTCCAAAAGGACTTTGGTGAACCAGATGGGCTTTTACAACAATCGATGATAATTTTGTGGCGCCAGTACTGAGACTAGCTTTCAATTCCTGATTTTTTTTTAAATTCAATTAATTGAATTTTATTAATTCATGAATTTAAATTTCACCTGCTGCCATGGTGGGATTTGAACCCGTGTCCCCAGGATATTAGTCTGGGCCTCTGGATTACGAGTCCAATGATATTACCACTATGCAGCCATCTCCTCATCTTGGTTGATGGTTCCACCATTTTGTATGGCAACCAGTTCTTTCCTTGAGATGGCTCAAAACAAACCCTGTATGTTTGGGAATATTTTTCATATCTTTGTGTTATATAAACAAAAAAAGTCTTGTAAAATAAACTAAGTGACACAAATAAGAGTCTTGGCTGATATTTTCCAGTATTATATTTATACAGGCAGTTTATATTTATACATAGTATTTTAAAAACTGAAGAAGTGAAGAAATGCAAGGTTTGGATGCAAAATTTTCAGCTTTGCATATTGAAGTGCACTTAATGTGTATTAGTCGGTATTTGAAGCCATGCACAAATCTTCCAGGAAAAGCCTGTGTTAAATTTTCAGCATTTCACACATTTTCTTATTCAAGTCGCCCTACAGTTTCCAAAAGTGGACTCTATCTCTTATGACCTAATACTTAACTCTGCAGTAACCTGCTCACTGGAATTTCTGTAAGATGCCCGCAATGTCTTCAGTCACTTGTATGATGGAAGATATTGCAGAATGGGTCAGCTTTGTTGAAGTTAAATCAACCAATCAAATTTATTGACAGTGTAAATTATTTCCATTATTTTACAAATATGCTGCATTGCACATTGAAAATTTACAATAGATCTAGATCGTCCATTTAAAAGATCAGTTTTTGATTGTAAACTTGCCAGCTCTTCACCTAGAAGAATTTACACGCACTACATATACCAGACATTCACTGAGTTCTAGCGTTTGAACCAACACATTGCCGTTGTCAAGGTGCCAAAGATGATGGATGGACTCCAGGAGCAGAATATTATTCTAAATGATGCCCCAACATTAATGCCTCCCGGTCTTGTAGTATTTGTATGTTATATTTTGTTGGGACCTTAATCCAGTGTTGAACACAAAAAGAAGAGCTGTATTTATTATAATTGAGGATAACTTTAGATGGAGCAGAATTTAACAGCTTACTTCTAGTTTACAAAGTACAGCTTGGTGACTGACGTGCTCCTGTCCAGATGTAACTGGTTGCCTAATTTACTTGCTAATCTTAAGCAATGTCATTCAGTTCTTGTAATTAAATTAATATATCATTGAGGGTTTGAACACCAACTTCAGTGTACTGTAAAATTGACATGGCGATGCTGTTGGAATGACTGGTATGAAACCTACTTCCTTAACTTTTTTTTTCATTCTTAATGACCAACTACTGGCCCCAAGCATGTTCGTGAGAAGGAAGAGCTGTTCACTATAGTTTGAGCCGAGGTCGCAAAGATTGAGAAGAACTATCTTAGCTGAAATTTTGGCCATATATTAGTAATGGGCTCTACTTGTATAATGCATAGGTGAGGATAGACAGGTGAAGACCTAGCAACAGTGACAGTAATTTATTGTATATGAAGTGCTTTTGGACATCCTGAAAAATGTGATCTGGCATTATATATATATGTTATGTTTTTTCACCCTGTGGTGGTGTATTACATTGTGTTACAAGGATTTTGTTTTTGTATTAAACACTTAGAATGCTATGTGTTTTTTTAAAAACTGAAAAAGGATTTTTCAGTGAACATTAACACCTGCAAATAGCTGAAATTTTTGGATGTTTTGAAAGGAAGCTGACTTTGTCTACAAGGACCGGAAAGCAGGAAATTTCAACGAAACCAGCAAGGGGTTTGACCTTCTCAGAGCAACTCCTTGAATGCCAAAGGAGATTTAATGTTTGGACATGTGACCTGTTTAGGAAGGTTTTTCTTTCACTTTGGACTCTTTAAAAAGCCAGTGAGTTGGACAAAGAGCAGGCATTTGAAATTAGATTTTTGACCTGCCTGGAGATCAGAGAGGAAGACCCAGAAAAAGTGTTATCTCTCTCTGTAAAGGAATCCTGCATCTCTTGAGAAGAAACTCTGTATTTCAAAGGTGACAGATTTCTATTACCTCCTGTCTCTAAAGAATCCCTGCATCAAATGTTTTTCCTGTTGCATCCTGCGTTTTTAAGAAATCCTAAAATCTGAAGAAATCTTGTACTGCTGTCCTGCTGCTGTAAAACCTAAGAAGACTTGTTGCTGCACCCCTGATGAAAGACCTTTGTGAAGCCTGCTGCAGTTGAATTGCCTTGAATGCATACCCAACACAGACTGTTCATCAATGTCGAGTGGCATCCGACTTTGTGTGGCATCCGACTATTCGACTCTGAGACACCTCACCAAACCGAAGAACTTCCTACCAGAATGTGACAACCTAAGTTGTTTTTTTTTATTATTCCTTTCATTCCTGTGAAACAACTGTAAACCAAAAATCCATTTCCCTGGTTAACTTTTGTGTGTGTGTGTGTGCATGAGGCCTAGTGAAATAAGGAGCTTTTTGTATATAGAGTTATCTCATTATTGGTTAAGACTTGTTTTTATAATATTTAATGTTGTTGATTAAAGAAATCTGGTTGGTGTGCTTTATTCTGGGGGACAAATAGAGTATGCAATTGGCTGTTTTTCGGTGGGTGGGAAACATTATTGATATGCTGCGACCCGTGGAGAAGTGGGACTGAATTAACAGTTCACTCCTCCCGCCTCAGTCATAACAATTGTGGTCTCCTCTACATTGGGGAGACCAAATGCAGACTTGGGTGATCGCTTTGCGGAACACCTCCGCTCAGTCCGCAAGCAGGACCCTGAGCTTCCGGTTGCTTGCCATTTCAACACTCCCCCCTGCTCTCATGCTCACATCTCTCTCCTGGGATTGCTGCAATGTTCCAGTGAACATCAA
This sequence comes from Heterodontus francisci, assembly GCF_036365525.1. NCBI lineage: Eukaryota > Metazoa > Chordata > Chondrichthyes > Heterodontiformes > Heterodontidae > Heterodontus > Heterodontus francisci. The sequence goes on along the minus strand of NC_090405.1, from coordinate 49,142,866 downwards.
CGCAAGCTCAAGGAACGGCATCTCATTTACCGATTAGGCACACTACAGCCTGCTGGACCGAACATTGAATTCAATCATTTCAGTGCATGACGGGCCCCCCATTTTACTTTTATTTTGAGTTATTTTTTCTTTTTTACATTTTTTACGACTTTTTTTTCATGTTTATTTCATTTCATCTTAGTTTGTTCAGTTTGCTTACCCACTGTTTTTTCTCATGTTTGGACTTGCTGCTGTTCAACCTTCAGTCCGTTAACACCCTATTTGTACGAATGCTTTGTCTTTCAACACACCATTAACATATTGTTTGCCTTTGCTCCATGACCTTTTGGTCAGCTATGTAGCCTTGTCCAATCTACACCTTCTCCTTTGTTATCTCTTGCTCCACCCCTGCCTCACTTGCTTATAACCTTTGACATTTCTACTATTTGCTAGTTCCGAAGAAGGGTCACTGACCCGAAACGTTAACTCTGTTTCTCTTTCCACAGATGCTGCCAGACCTGCTGAGTGGTTCCAGCACTTTTGTTTTTATTTCAGATTTCCAGCATCCGCAGTATTTTGCTTTTATTTCAGTGTTTAATTCACTGCCACTTCTCTTCCAGGAATGCCTACCTTGAAGAAGTTCTGCTCTTCTCTCCGACGGGATTTTCGTTTGTCTCTTTTACCTTGTTCACCTTCATTGCTTTCTATTTCCCTCCTGGTGTTTGATAAAGTGTCTACCAAACTCGTTTTCACAGCCACATCTCCTTCCTCAGTGACTGTCTCCGGCTCCGACTTATTCCATGTGGATTCCAACTGCAGTTTCACCCCTCATGCTTTGAATCCACCCAGGACTACAGGTATCTCCGAGAAATACAACATTCCTCGGACTGTTACTCTCGCCACATCCTGAGATCCACACTCAGTGCTTTGCGCCGCCACATGCACACACTGAACCTCTCCCTCCAGCAGCACCGCCTCACCTTATCTCAAAGCTGTTCTACTCCGCAGTTTCATTTCATCCTTCGTCTTATCCAACGCATTAACAAAAAACTTTTTTTCTTCCTTTCAGATGTCAAGGAATGCAAGCTCCAGCAGCTGATGGGGACGAATGCTCCTCCAGATCCTCCTTCCGCTTCACTTCCCTCTGACCCCACCCCTTCTGATCTGACCCCTTGCCGTGTATTCACTATACCCTCGGACCTGCCCCTCTCTGATGCTGAACGTTCTGTACTCAGCAAAGGTCTCAGTTTTATCCCCTTACGTCCCTACCTCACTGAATTTCGCGCTTGGCATGACGTTGAGCTCTTTTCCATCGCCTCTGCCTCCCGGCTCACTTCTTTGTCCAGGAGTCCTCCCCCCGACCAGCAGACCCATTTACCCGCCTCCAGCATTCTCCCTCTATCTGGACCCCTCCCCCTGGCCTCTTACCCGCTCTTGATCTCTTCATTGAAAACTGTCGGCGAGACATTGGTCATCTCAATTTCTCTGCCGCCCTCACTCACTAACCTGTCCCACTCTGAACTTTATGCACTCCGTTCTCTCAGGTCTAACCCCGACATGGTCATCAAACCTGCAGACAAGGGTGGTGCTGTTGTTGTATGGCGTATCGACTTCTACCTTGCAGAAGCTCAACGCCAACTCACAGACAATTCTTCCTACCTCCCACTGGACCATGACCCCACCACCGAACATCAAGCCACTGTCCAAAGGACTGTCACTGACCTCACCTCCTCTGGAGATCTTCCCTCCACAGCTTCCAACCTCATAGTCCCGCAACCCCGAACAGCCTGCTTCTACCTCCTTCCCAAAATCCACAAACGGGACTGTCCTGGCAGACCCATTGTGTCAGCCTGCTCCTGCCCCACTGAACTCATTTCTTCCTATCTTGACTCTATCTTTTCTCCGCTGGTCCAGTCTCTTCCCACCTACATCCGTGACTCTTCTGACGCCCTACGTCATTTTGACAATATCCAGTTTCCTGGTCCCAACCGCCTCCTCTTCACTATGGATGTCCAGTCGCTCTACACCTCCATCCCCCACCAGGATGGTTTAAGGGCTCTCCGCTTCTTCCTTGAACAGAGGCCCAACCAGTCCCCATCCACCACCACCCTCCTCCGCCTGGCTGAACTTGTTCTCACATTGAACAACTTCTCCTTCAACTCCACTCACTTCCTTCAAGTAAAAGATGTTGCTGTGGGTACCCGCATGGGTCCTAGTTATGCCTGTCTTTTTGTGGGATATGTCGAGCATTCTTTGTTCCAGTCCTACTCAGGCCCCCTCCCCCAACTCTTTTTTTGGTACATTGATGACTGTATCGGTGCCGTTTCCTGCTCCCGCCCCGAAATGGAAAACTTTATCAACTTTGCTTCCAATTTCACCCTTCTCTCACCTTTACATGGTCCATCTCTGACACTTCCCTTCCCTTCCTCGACTTCTCTGTCTCCATCTCTGGGGATAGGTTGTCTACTAATATCCATTATAAACCCACCGACTCCCACAGCTATCTCAACTACACTTCTTTACACCCTACCTCCTGTAAGGACTCCATTCCATTCTCCCAGTTTCTCCGTCTCTGACGCATCTGCTCTAATGATGCTACCTTCCATGACGGTGCTTCTGATATGACCTTTTTCCTCAACCGAGGATTCCCCCCCGCTGTTGTTGACAGGACCCTCAACCGTGTCCGACCCATTTCCCGCACCTCTACCCTCGCCCCTTCCCCGCACCTCTACCCTCGCCTCTTCCCCGCACCTCTACCCTCACCCCTGCCCCTCCCTCCCAGAACTGTGACAAGGTTCCCCTTGTCTTCACTTTCCACCCCATCAGCCTCCATATCCAAAGGATCATCCTCCGCCATTTCCGCCACCTCCAGCATGATGCCACTACCAAACGCATCTTCCCCTCCCTTCCCCTGTCAGCATTCCAAAGGGATCCTTCCCTCCGTGACACCCTGGTCCACTCCTCCATTACCCCCACCACCTCGTTCCCGTCCCATGGCACCTACCCCTGCAATCGCAGGAGGTGTAATACCTGCCCATTTACCTCCTCTCTCCTCACTATCCCAGGCTCCAAACACTCCTTTCAGTTGAAGCAGCGATTTACTTGTACTTCTTTCAATGTAGTATACTGTATTCGCTGCTCGCAATGTGGTCTCCTCTACATTGGGTGATCAAACACAGACTGGGTGACCGCTTTGCGGAACATCTCCGCTCAGTCCGCTAGCAGGACCCTGAGCTTCCGGTTGTTTGCCATTTCAACACTCCCCCTTGCTCTCATGCTCACATCTCTGTCCTGGGATTGCTGCAATGTTCCAGTGAACATCAACGCAAGCTCGAGGAACAGCATCTCATTTACCGATTAGGCACACTACAGCCTGCTGGACTGAACATTGAGTTCAATCATTTCAGAGCATGACGGGCCCCCCATTTTACTTTTATTTTGAGTTATTTTTTCTTTTTTACATTTTTTACAACTTTTTTTTCATGTTTATTTCATTTCATCTTAGTTTGTTCAGTTTGCTTACCCACTGTTCTTTCTCATGTTTGGACTTGCTGCTGTTCAACCTTCAGTCCGTTAACACCCTATTTGTACGAATGCTTTGTCTTTCAACACACCATTAACACATTGTTTGCCTTTGCTCCATGACCTTTTGGTCAGCTATGTAGCCTTGTCCAATCTACACCTTCTCCTTTGTTATCTCTTGCTCCACCCCCGCCTCACTTGCTTATAACGTTTGACATTTCTAATATTTGCTAGTTCCGAAGAAGGGTCACTGACCTGAAACGTTAACTCTGCTTCTCTTTCCACAGATGCTGCCAGACCTGCTGAGTGGTTCCAGCATTTCTTGTTTTTATTTCAGATTTCCAGCATCCGCAGTACTTTGCTTTTATTATAACAATTGTGAGTGTGTACTCATGAGGTTTCTGCCTACATTAGATTTAATCCCAGTAGTACATCTGTGATGTACCTCTCCGAACATGTGGAATTTGTTCACAGCACCCCCCCTTCAAACTCGGTGAATGTTCTTCAGGAGACTATTATCCATTTTACCATCAAAGTCTCCAGTTTCTGATGATTTAATGAATAGTTTTTGATTTAAAACATTTCCGTGCGACCTTTTGTCCAATGCCCTTTAACTCTCTGGTACACTGCTTTGAAGTGAATTTTCTTTATGCAGTGATGCTTATCTGTGAGATCCTCAAATGTAGAAAACCACAGAGTATTATGGTTAGTAACTTGCTGAAAGTTAGTTAAACAGTATTTGAAATGCTTGAGCAAGCATGGAGGATAAAAGATACAAGTCTCATTTTAACAAGTTCATTGTGTCCACCAGAAACGTGCTTTTAATTTCAAAGGGCACTAGTTGTGCATTAAAATGGTAAATTTCAGTTGTTTATTCACAAAGTAAAGTCCTGTAAAATATATTGAATCTGGAGAATAAATTCTAAAGATTGTCCATTTGTTATAATTTTGTTGTGCCTTAAACATTTGCAAGGCTTTCATTTTCCTTGCACGTTCTCTCATCCAAATCTTTCCTTTTTCCCCGCCTGCTCCTGAAGCTGGCTAGTTATTCTGGGGTACAGTTCTATGGGTGTTGGCATTCTTCTGGTACCTTCATTTAAGTGGCTGTTGTTCATTTTTGAACAGAGGCAGTGGGTGTTGTCAGGTTGATTGACCATTACAGCATGGTTAGTTCTGTGTACATGCAATGCATTTCAAACTAGGAACATTTGTTTCAGTAAATCTTTGGAAGTTTATATCATGCTCACCTGTTAACTGTGTGTGCAGCTTGGATCAGTTATTAATACCTTTGCCTCTGAATCAAAAGTTGCTGGTCCAAACAGCACTTTGGAGCTTGTGTGATGTTCTGAGCAAGTGTAGTACAAAGAGAATGATGCATTGTTGAGGTGCATAATTTGGATGTGATGCTAAATTGAGGTTCTGCTCTCTGTTCAGGTGTATGTTAAAGATCCTGTTAGGATCAGGTTAGGAGGGGTTGAAAGGCTCCTCTCTTGTCCATCTCCTTGTTTGACCGTAACAGGGTTTATTTCATTTAAGCAGTGGATGTGCTTACCAATTCAGTGAATGTTTAACCCTTTCTGTACTATGATCATAAAAGAACCAATGGTTTCCATGAGTTCAAACAAGAAAGTGGTAGTTTATTGCACTTAAAATCAAAACGCGATCTAAGTAAAGATAATAAACTATGCTCCAACTTTCTCTCTCTCACACACACACACACACACACACACCCACACACACACCCACACACGCAAATAGGTTACAGAATGAAGGAGAATAGATTGGTTGGATTCGAGTCCAGAACAAATAAAAATATACAGTCTGTGGAGTCTGGTAATTCATTGGTCTTCCGGCTGAACTTGTGGTCCTGAAGTTTCTGGCTGGTTGAGGTGGCCACCTGGTTCAGGGTTTTCTTGGAGATAGTGATGTAGATGGTTTTCTCCCTGAAGTCTCTGTCTGCAGCAATGGTGGATGTTTTGCAGCCCGCGGGGTTCAAAACTTAGCATGTTATCTTAGAGAGAGAGACAGATACAGACCCACTTAGGCCCTGCACTGGTTAGCTCAGATCCTTATTTAATATGTCCAAAAGAAACTCCAAGTTCTCACACAGATGGAGAGACTGTCACATGATTGTCCCAGTGTATTATCTTTTGCACTTTAATGATATCAAACTCTAAGAATTCCAACAAAAACAAGAAATGTTGGATTCACTCAGCAGGTCTGGCAGCATCTGTGGAAAGAGAAGCAGAGTTAACGTTTCGGGTCAGTGACCCTTCTTCGGAACTGGTCAAACCAGTTCCGAAGAAGGGTCACTGACCCGAAACGTTAACTCTGCTTCTCTTTCCACAGATGCTGCCAGACCTGCTGAGTGAATCCAGCATTTCTTGTTTTTGTTTCAGATTTCCAGCATCCGCAGTATTTTGCTTTTATTTTAGTGTTTAATTCACTGCCACTTCTCTTCCAGGAATGCCTACCTTGAAGAAGTTCTGCTCTTCTCTCCGACGGGATTTTCGTTTGTCTCTTTTACCTTGTTCACCTTCATTGCTTTCTATTTCCCTCCTGGTGTTTGATAAGGTATCTACCAAAACTCGTTTTCACAGCCACATCTCCTTCCTCAGTGACTGTCTCCGGCTCCGACTGATTCCACGTGGATTCCAACTGCAGTTTCACCCATCATGCTTTGAAACCACCCAGGATCACAGGTATCTCCGAGAAATACAACGTTCCTCAGACTGCTACTCTCGCCGCATCCTGAGATCTACACTCAGTGCTATGCGCCGCCATATGCACACACTGGACCTCTCTCTCCAGCAGCACCGTCTCACCTTATCTCAAAGCTCTTCTACTCCGCAGTTTCATCTCATCTTACGTCTCATCCGACGCATTAACAAAAAACTTTTTTTCTTCCTTTCAGGTGTTAAGGAACGCAAGCTCCAGCAGCTGATGGGGACTAATGCCCCTCCAGATCCTCCTTCCGCTTCACTTCCCTCTGACCCCACCCCTTCTGATCTGACCCCTTGCCGTGTATTCACTATACCCTCTGACCTCCCCCTCTCTGATGCTGAGCGTTCTGTACTCAGCAAAGGACTCAGTTTTATCCCCTTACGCCCCCACCTCAATGAATTTCGCGCTCGGCATGACGTTGAGCTCTTCTTCCGTCGCCTCCGCCTCCGGGCTCACTTCTTTGACCAGGAGTCCTCCCCCCGACCAGCAGACCCATTCACCCGCCTCCAGCATTCTCCCTCTACCTGGACCCCTCCCCCTGGCCTCTTACCCGCTCTTGATCTCTTCATTGAAAACTGTTGGCGAGACATTGGTCGTCTCAATTTCTCTGCCCCCCTCACTCACTCTAACCTGTCCCCCTCTGAACTTGAGGCACTCCGTTCTCTCAGGTCTAACCCCGACATGGTCATCAAACCTGCAGACAAGGGTGGTGCTGTTGTTGTATGGCGTACCGACCTCTACCTTGCAGAAGCTCAACGCCAACTCACAGACACCTCTTCCTACCTCCCTCTGGACCATGACCCCACCACCGAACATCAAGCCACCGTCCAAAGGACTGTCACTGACCTCATCTCCTCTGGAGATCTTCCCTCTACAGCTTCCAACCTCATAGTCCCGCAACCCCGGACAGCCCGCTTCTATCTCCTTCCCAAAATCCACAAACGGGACTGTCCCGGCAGACCCATTGTGTCAGCCTGCTCCTGCCCAACTGAACTCATTTCTTCCTATCTAGACTCTATCTTTTCTCCGCTGGTCCAGTCTCTTCCCACCTACATCCGTGACTCTTCTGACGCCCTACGTCATTTTGACAATTTCCAGTTTCCTGGTCCCAACCGCCTCCTCTTCACTATGGACGTCCAATCGCTCTACACCTCCATCCCCCACCAGGATGGTTTGAGGGCTCTCCGCTTCTTCCTGGAACAGAGGCCCAACCAGTCCCCATCCACCACCACCCTCCTCCGCCTGGCTGAACTTGTTCTCACATTGAACAACTTCTCCTTCAACTCCACGCACTTCCTTCAAGTAAAAGGTGTCGCTATGGGTACCCGCATGGGTCCTAGTTATGCCTGTCTTTTTGTGGGATATGTCGAGCATTCTTTGTTCCAGTCCTACTCAGGCCCCCTCCCCCAACTCTTTTTCCGGTACATTGATGACTGTATCGGTGCCATTTCCTGCTCCCGCCCCGAACTCGAAAACTTTATCAACTTTGCTTCCAATTTCCACCCTTCTCTCACCTTTACATGGTCCATCTCTGACACTTCCCTTCCCTTCCTCGACTTCTCTGTCTCCATCTCTGGGGATAGGTTGTCTACCAATATCCATTAGCAGTTCCGAAGAAGGGTCACTGACCCGAAACGTTAACTCTGCTTCTCTTTCCACAGATGCTGCCAGACCTGCTGAGTGAATCCAGCATTTCTTGTTTTTGTTTCAGATTTCCAGCATCTGCAGTATTTTGCTTTTATCTAAGAATTCCAATCTCTCTCGGCTCTTATTGTTTCAATGTTTACCCCTTGAGGTTTGTCTTCACGAGTGTTAATGTTCCAAGATGGCTTTGAATGTTTTGCTAATGAAGGCGATACCAGGTAGCATTGTTCTGGATGAGGGCTATTCAGACATGCGTCTCCACCTCGATACTTTGGAATGCGAGGTATTTCAATGCAAATTGTCATGGTCATCTTAGCTGCTTTCTTTTTAAAAGTTGAATTTAGGTTTCCAACCGATGAAATAAAAATCATCATTCAGCATAGCATGTTCATGAGAATCTTATGACACCAGTTTCTGATGATCAGGAAATTCTCTCAGAATCCTGGCATACATTCCTTTCTCAATGAACATAGCCAAAAATTGATTACCTGGTTACTGCTGTTCATCTGAACAAAATGGCTGCATAATTTGCTTACACAACAGTGACTGCATTTCAAGGTAGTTGATTGTATGTGAAATGTTTTGAGATATTTCTGGTATACTTGATAAGGTGCTACTCACATACAATTCAATCACAAAATAGCCGACAATTTTTATCCAAAATTGAATACCTGTTTAAAAATGTTATCGAAAGTCGTGACACATTCTTTAAACTGTAACTTAGGAGAAGCAGCCAGGCCTAACGTATTACTCAATTACTTTACAAACTTGCATCTGCAGGTAAATTATATCCATGATATTTGGAAACAAATCCTGCTCAGGATTCAAATTTAAGACCATAGAAGCATTACATAGTGATATCAGTAGTTGAAAAGATCACTGCTCTGTGGGCAAATCCACACGAGAAACTTTCTGCATATGGTAGTGTAGTGTAGCAAAGAAGCATTCACTGGTCTGAGATGAGTTATACTCCCATTGTTAATTTCACACCCTGCGCATTTTAGCACATTGCTGCAGCATTACTGGTTTTTGGAGCCTCTATTTATAAGTTTATATATTTCTCTCCACGCACTACACCATGCCTAGCTGATGAGGTGAACAGGCAAAATGTTCACAGACTTCTGCAAATGCTGACTGCTCTTGGAAAGTGCACAGGAGCAGTTTGGGGACCTCTTGCCCTCCAGTTTCTCTTTTCTTGTGAGACACTGCTTGACACAGCTAAGATTTAAGATTTGCAGAGTGGGAAATCTTGGAGAGTCAGCGTCTTCCTAATGTTGCGTTCTGTATAGAATGTTGGAAAATCGATTGCTAAACAACTTCACACCTATATTTCTAAATGTTCAAAGCAGGGCAATTAGCTTGTGATTTTCCAAGGAATCCCTTCAGTGTATTAATATCTTTACAGTCACTTCCTTTATTGGATTTTTAAGTTAATGACCATTTCTGTGTGAGCTCACCTGTTGTGCAATATGTACTGTATCATGGAACTGCCATCTCAATTTCTATTACAGGCTGGTTCAACAGAAAAATCCTCATTGAGCACAGTTGGGGAGAAGAATACAGTGGAGAAGAGTCCAACAAAGGGTCGACAGCCCAGAAAGATTGATCTGCGAGCACGCTATTGGGCATTTCTCTTCGACAATCTCCGACGAGCAGTGGATGAAATTTATGTCACGTGTGAGTCAGACCAGAGTGTGGTGGAATGTAAGGTATGATCGTTGCTTCTGTATTGTGGCTTGTGTTGAATAATTTTACCCTCCTAGATTTGATTTATATGGCCAAAACCGGGTTTAGGTCCAAGGTTGCTTGGAAATGTTTGATTCTTGTTAAAATACCTCAGTGGAATCAAGTATGTTTTATCCATTCACGAAGAAGTGATATAAAGCCTGTGAGTGGGGCTGTTCTGGTCTCGCAACCAAACTGGGAAGAATAAATATATGATTTGCAGAATGAAATGTACGATATAAATAGACTCTTAAACACATGGCCACTAAAAGTTTGGGAGATTGAAACAAAGTATAATGTAAGATAGGAAATCAAAGTCTTTATACTTTTTTTTAATATTGTATTTCTGTTTATATACACATATATATTTTGAAAGACTTGAACATGGAATGATGAAAGGCAATTTACATAGAATGTACAGAATATGTTCAAGCTGACTTATTGTTTCCAACTTGTATAATTAATCCACATAATGCAGTTCCTGTACCCGTCCCTTTCCCGAAATAATGAGCAAAACAATCCAGAATTCTGCCTCCGTATTTAAGCCTGAACAGCTGCTTTCTGCAGAAGATATTTCTGTAGTCCCAGCAGCACCGAAACCATAGTTTTTCATGAGCATGCGATGAGCATAGCATTTTGAATCCTATTGTCACATTCTTGGATCTATAACTAAGGAGGTGAATTATATATTAGCTGAATTTAACTTGGCATCCTGGAGAAAAGGGATCTGTTTGCTGCAACAGAGATGTGCCATTGTTCTCCTCCCAGTTGTTATACAAATGCACACATATAATGGCATCAGGTGATCATTTTGTCCTTGATTTGGGTTGGGGGTTTGTTTCTTCATTTTCTCCTTTCTAGGTTAATTTAGATTGTGAGAGTTTATCCCGATTAAAACTCCAAATAGAAGTAGCCGTTGGTTGGAGAGATTTTGACAACTGTGAATGCATTGTTTGTTTACAGTAGATGGCAGTATTGAGGCTCAACATTCTTTGGGCATTCTTATGTTTCCTGTTTAATGTCTGAATTGGGCTTTTAACCCTTCCTAGTAAGTGACATTTCACAACATTCCTAAAAAACAAGTCTGATTATCAAGTGAGATTGATCACCAATTTCAAGCTAGTGCATGGGTGGCATATAATTACTTTTGTGCATTTTCTGCCCACTTTTTGATAACCTTGCTCTCATTGTAAACTATTTTCAGATTCTGCTCTTAATTTATCTTAGTCTGAATTGCCAATCAGAAGAATTTCTGGATCTAAGTTTCACTACACCTGTCTCTGAATAGTTTTGAACTGTGCAGTACTTTTTTTGCATAAGGTAAATTAATTTTTTTAATAGAGATTTGTTGGTTTGCTCTAAGATCTAAATTGTGCAGGGCTGAAAAAAATAATTTGCTGCACAGTTGCTGTAAACATAACTTTTAAAGTGTAAGCACTGATTATTCCACATTCACGTCACTCTTGCCTCAGAATCAGAAGGTTGTGCATTCAAGCCCTACTCCTGAATTTGAATACATAATCTAGGCTAACATTTCAGTGTAGCGCAGCGATTTTTTGTCATCTCTTGGATGAACTGTTAAACTGAATCTCTGTTTGCCTGTTCGTTGGTTCTGATGGGAACAAAAGATCCCAGGGCACAGTTTGAAGACGACCAGGGAAGTTCTCCTGTTGCTCTGACTGAAATTCCTCCCTCAAGTAACATCAATAAAATAGATGAACTGGTCATTCATCTAATTTTCTGTTTGTGGGATCTTGCTGTATGAAAATTAGCTGGCATGTTTACCGAAAGAACTACAGAGACTAATTCAAAAGCAATTCTTTGGGGTGTTCTGAGAACATGCTAAGAGGCTATATATCTGCACATTCTTTTTTTTTAGAGATACAGCACTGAAACAGGCCCTTCGGCCCACCGAGTCTGTGCCGACCATCAACCACCCATTAATACTAATCCTACACTAATTCCATATCCCTACCACATCCCCACCTGTCCCTATATTTTCCCTACTATCTACCTATACTAGGGGCAATTGCTAATGGCCAATTTACCTATCAACCTGCAAGTCTTTGGCATGTGGGAGGAAACCGGAGCACCCGGAGGAAACCCACGCAGACACAGGGAGAACTTGCAAACTCCACACAGGCAGTAACCAGGATTGAACCCGGGTCTCTGGAGCTGTGAGGCTGCGGCAGTGCTAACCACTGTGCCACTGTGCCGCCATGTGCTGGTCATTCACAAACACAAATTGGCTGCTAGAAACAGGTGTCGTGTATTTTTTAAATTGTTAGGCATTAGTAGAGCTGGGGAAATAGTGCAAAATCTGTCAGTTGGCTCAACACAAAGTTGCTATTGGCTAATTGGAATGAATCATGAAAGCCAATACAGGAAGTATTAACTGGTTCAGAATTTTCATGTTTTAGGATGGGTAATGTAGTGGCTATTACTGGAGATAGTTGTTCTCTTGTCCTGAGTGCAAACTTCAATTTCACTGTTTCACCATATTGTATGTAGAGAGGTACATTGGTTTGTCCTTGTTGACTGTGAGGGAAGTTAGATATTAAACTGCGTCAACTGTCTTGAATGGAGTGAGCCATTTGACCAGCGGTAACATTCCCACCTCTGAGTTGGAAGGTGAAGGGTTCAATCCCTGCTCCATACGGTCCTGGTGAGCGGAGACAGGACATCCAGCTGGATAGTCACATGGGTACCTCTTTTTCCTCCCCTGAGCCCCCCCAACCATTGTATGGTTTGTGGAAGCCCATGGAACCATCCCGCCATGTAGGACTAACCACCCTATCAGCTGGTACAAAGATGGTTACGGCCATGGAAGGAGCATTTGTGGCGTGGCCTGCCAGACTATTAATTAGTCTGCAAATCCTTCCACGGTACAAAGGACCTGAAAATAACAACTGTCTGAATCATGGACGGAGATCACTTAAGTTCAACAGGGATCTGCAAATATTCTAATTATTTTGTTACAGAATATAAATCTGCTCAGTGGTTTTGCAAGTACTCTGGGATATAACAGTGATCCTTTTGTGTTCTTGTTTACTTTGGGTAGATGTATACATGGTACGTTTTACTTTCTAAAAGGCCTGTATTGTGATTGATTACAGTGTAATTCTCGCAATCAGTCTAATGTCATATGCTGAATTGACAGGGGCTCTGGTGCCTTATTGTGGTTAGGTTGTGGACAGTTAGCCATGGAAGATGATTAGCCGTTTTGTATATTTTTCTTTCCTTGCTTGGGACAGTGCCTTCGGCAACATGAAATCAGTTAATGGCTCAAAATTCATATATTTAGACCACAAAATGCATCCACTGCGAGTAGCTTGATGCTCCAGGCTAATGGATCCGGTGATAAATGGCATCAGTAGCCTAAGGGGAGGCAGAACAGTTTCTTTCACATGGCCAGCTACCCTGAAGGTTTCATAAACACACTCTGTGGCAGTAACTGCACGTGATGTCAAACAGGCCTTTATGCTGCCAACAGTTCTCCTTCCTGCTCCTGGCCAATTCATCTGTATATCGACCAATAAGAAATAATGAACATTAGTGTTGTGATTCCATTTTGCTTGCTGTATACGACCAATTAATCAGTCTGAAGCTGTAAAGTAAAATGTTTAAGATTGCAACAGAAATGCAAGCCTTAATGAATTTGGCCAAACCATAGTCATTAGTTTGAAGTAGTGGAAAATACACATTTGTACGATCACAAGTTAAGGAAAATGTACAACGTACTGTTTATAAAAGTAGAACAAAATGCAATTCCATTGAATTTATTGTTTCATTGTAGAAGACAGCATTTATCGATTAAGTTAAATATCAGGATATGTTGTTGAATGGGCGTTGTCTTGCATTTAAAAAAAAAAAATCTGTAATTTGAACAAAAGCTGAAGCTAAAATATTTAGTTTTAAAATATGGTTTCAAGTCTACTGTTCTGCCAACCGCTTTAGCTGGGGTTGGGTATGACGAGAATGTCCTTAGACTCTAACCTCTTTGGCTATCTCGTTAATCTGCCGATAGGCAGTGGGCTTCTAGTCCTGTCTGAGAAGCAGTGAAGGCTGCTGAGTCAAGTGGGATTCAAACTTGAGTTTTCTGATTGAAAGTTTTATACTGACCTGCAATTGCTATTTTGACATTTGAAATCTTTCCGCTGGCTAAAAGGCATTTGAAGGATGATATTTGATGAGACAAATAATCATATGTGACTGACATGATGTATTATCAATGTTGTCATGAGTATTTCAGTAAAAACCAATTGTGAGGAATGCATAATCTTGATGCCACGTTACAGCATTTTTTCTCCTATTTTGCTAAAGTATAGTGATTCACAGGTGAAGTTTTTCTGCTATGTCACTTGAATTCCACAAAACATTCAGCAATGTAATTATACCTTTTCGTCCTTCCAAACCTGTCTTGTGCCTGGTGACAGCACTTTGAGAATAGGGCTGAAGTACTGTTGGTTACAGACCCGTCAATAATGACGGGAGCAATTTGAGGTGATGGATTGTGCAACGCCCTTTTTATTTTATTTATTTTATTTTTATTTAGAGATACAGCACTGAAACAGGCCCTTCGGCCCACCGAGTCTGTGCCGACCATCAACCAACCACCCATTTATACTAATCCTACATTAATCCCATATTCCTTACCACATCCCCACCTTTCCTCAATTCCCCTACCACCTACCTATACTAGGGGCAATTTATAATGGCCAATTTACCTATCAACCTGCAAGTCTTTGGCTGTGGGAGGAAACCGGAGCACCCAGCGGAAACCCACGCGTTCACAGGGAGAACTTGCAAACTCCGCACAGGCAGTACCCAGAATTGAACCCGGGTCGCTGGAGCTGTGAGGCTGCGGTGCTAACCACTGTGCCGCACAATATTAAAGTCTATTGGCCTCAATGTGATTTTCCTGTATTGTGTGGTAGTGTGATTGTCATCGTAGCACCTCTAAACTGAGATACAAATTGTTTGGTCCTTCTGTTAGTTTAATCGGGCTTCAGGATTCCCAACTAAGCCTACAGCTGAAGTAATCATGTTCTGCTACAACTCTGTGGACTGCACGCTGAAGCATCCTATCTTCCTTGGCATGAAGATGAAATGGTTCAACTACAGTTCTTGCCTAAGGTGATGGATGAGCTTCATAATATTCAGGAAATTTATGCAGTCCTGCCCAACTGCTCACAGATTGAGTTAGTGTGTTGACAGGATTAAAATGACCAGAGTTGGCTGTGTACCATGAAGATGAAATTATGAAAACTCCAGTGTACAGTTATTCGCTCATCCCCATTTTGACTGCATTGTATGTTGCTCTTCACCAACAAACAGGGTGTAACACTCCTACTGGGATTGGAAGAAAATTGCTGGAATAAAAGCTACTGTCTGAGTGCCATTCTTGGATAAGTGTCACCCCAGGGGTGGAGTAACCCAGGTGTCTTCATTCACTCAGCTAACTAACTACTCAGAAGGAGTTGCAGTTTGGCATGCTGAGGCAGTACAGAAGTTGGTGATTGAAGCCTAGATCGTGCCAACATTAAGGAATAGGTGGTTGAAGGGAAAGGGAGTGGGGGGGCGGTGGGGGTTAGGAATAGGATGGGCAAATGGGATTAGGACTGCTTCTTGTGTGGAGGATAAACATCAACATAGACTGGTTGGGCCGAATGGCCTGTCTTCAAGTTGTTATCTGTAATTCTAGGTGGATGAAGTAAGTTATGGCGACATCCAAAACCAGATGCAAAAGAGTAATGGGAAGCCAAAAGAAACATTAAATATAACATTCCTGAGAATATCTCGTGTAACAATCTAAGATTCTTCAAGTGTATATATACAGTAAACAAAGGATGAAAGAATATATTAGTTCACTTAAAATTCTATGACCTCAATGAAAGTTCAGTTTTTAAAAAAAATTAAATTATAGTATGATAAATTGAACCTTGGTAGTAGTTTTCTGCTATGTGATATAGCACAAATCCACCCTTTTAAACAACTATCCCTGAACTGGATTAGGAAACTCTTAGAAATGATGAGCAATAATCAATTATCTTGTCTTTTTGCAAAGTTGTTCTTATCAAAGCAAATATGCTTCTACAACTCACTATTTTACTTTGCAAAGACACTGTACCTGCATTGGACCATCTCAAGACCACCTAAGTGTGTGTTACTTTACTGTACATTGTGTTATGAATGAAGCTGCCGTTTGTCTCGTAGTCACAGTATATTTCCAATGAAAGAAATGAAAAGAATGCTCAATTTTCTTGGTAAAAGAATGTCCTAGTGGATGATAATTTGTCTGAAAGTTGTATTTCATTGTTGCTTCTGTGTGGCAGGCTTGACCTTCAGAAAATAAATCCTCTTAATACACAAGAAAATCTGTCTCACAATCCAGTGGAGTTTATTTTAGCATGAAGCTTGCTGTTACACAGCTTAGCCCATAAAGGTTCCTTTCTTGTCAGCACCTTCTCATGCAGCAGAACTTTCCACTGTTTCAGCACCACAGGATATATCTTCTGCACCGGCTGCTGTAGGTGAGGCAGAGAGAGAGGTATTGATGTCCAGGACCCTTGGGTCCTGTGCACTGGTATTGTGTGTCAGCAGGACAAAGGGTTGGCGCCAACCATCCTGCTGTATGCGCCAGTAACTAGAATTGATTACAAACCAATCGAATCCGTTGCAGCCAATTGGTAAACTAATTGGTAATTTTAGCTGTACAGCTATACTTTGTTATCTGCCTGTCTGTAACCATGTTTTCAGAGCCACTTTTGTTCTCTCTCCTGCCTGACAAAATGGCCTTCATCACTGCAAGGGGAAAGATGTGCACCAACGAATACGGGGGCCACTCCAGCTGCTTGTCTTGTTTGTGTTCCCTTGTTCACGAAACAAGCCTCAGGTTACGGGTGCTTGGAGCTGCTCTGATTAGAGCAGATAACATGGAGCGGAATGAAGTACTACAAGGCTGCTAGGATGCAATTAATTTTTTTACATGTTAAAGAATGCTTCAGAGTAAGATTGGACAATGGCTTTTTCCTTGAGCATTTTTGGGGCCAAAAAAAAATATATAGGTATCCTATTTTTATTTATGTTATAAAATTTCACACCTGCCTTCATGATATTTTAAGTGCTAGGTGCTGAAACGTGACTTTCTTCGCTATGTCTTAGCTCTCAACACTGGTTTAAAGGAGTGTGAGCAGCTGGGAACGGAAGAGGTTTTCTGGAAGCCAAGGTTAAGCAAAGGAACGCCATCTCTCAGACCTTGCTAACATAAAATTTAAATCGGGAAAACAATCAATGTGCTTGTACAAAACATTAATTGGGCAGATTATTTTCTCACAAGTATAACACTGTGTGAATACGCTCATTACATTACAGTGTAAAGTGCCCACTTGGCTCAGTGGCAGCACTCTGAGTCAGAAGGTTGTGGGTTCAAGCCATATCCCAGGACATGAGCATATGTCTAGGCTGGCAGTCCAGTGCAGTACTGAGGGGGTGTTGCTTTTTTGAAGATGCCATCTTTCAGACGAGATGTTTAACTGATGTAAAGATTCCATAACATTTTTTTTTGAATAAGCCAAAGAGTTCTCTCAATGTCCAGGAGAGCATTTATCCCTCAACCACCACCACCACCTGAAACAGCTTCGTGTGTGGGACCTCGCTATGCAAAGACTTAACTCTTCGTTTCCCTACAAAGCAAAAATAAATAATTTATCTGTCAAGTGTTTTGGGACGTCCTGAACACATGAAAGGTGCTATATAAACGCAATTCTTTCTTTCTGCCAGTACTCAGCAAATTCTCTTTTAATGTGGCTGCTGATGCAACCTGTGACTTCGCTGGCTCAGCTATCTTCAAAACAAGAAGGCAAATGTGAACGCTGCTGGCAGTAAGGCGGCCTGCAGTTTTTTTCATCTGCAGGTGGAGCAAGTGCTGAGCTCATCCTTGCAGGTGAAAAATGTGGCCTCTCCTGATGTTGCAGTTCCACAGCTAGAAATGTGCGTAATTGTTTTTGTGTTGCATTTGGTGCTGTACCATGCATCCCATAATGTAAGTGGTACAGTTTCCTTCTGCACTCAGACTACTCCGGAATAGGTTGTACTAGATGCGATTCAGTTCTGGAATATAAGGGGGTTATGCCAGGGGTCTGTAACATGCAGCTCCGGAGCCACATGTGGCTCATTAACAACTGGTGCGGCTCCCAACCTTAATCAGTTGAACCCATTTTGATCATTAAGTGGCTTGTTTCGTTTTTATTAAACTTTTATTAAGATTGTACTTGTGAGAAAGTATCATTCAATGCACAACTTTTTTTTGTAAAACCTTTAAAATATTGTTGAAATGTGTGTCTTTTTTCATTATTATTGGCATTTGAGTAACAGCATTGTTGCTCTTAAGATATTACATTTTTGACTATATTTTTTAAAATGGCTGCTCTTAGAGAAATACAGCACTGAAACAGGCCCTGCAGCCCACTGAGTCTGTGCCGACCATCAACCACCCATTTATACTAATCCTACATTAATCCCATATTCCTTACCACATACCCACCTTCCCTCAATTCTCCTACCACCTACCTATACTAGGGGCAATTTACAATGGCCAATTTACCTATCAACCTGCAAGTCTTTGGCATGTGGGAGGAAACCGGAGCACCCGGCGGAACCCCATGTGGGAGAACTTGCAAACTCCGCACAGGCAGTACCGAGAACTGAAACCCGGGTCGCTGGAGCTGTGAGGCTGCGCCACTGCGTCGACCCTGTTCTTGTTATTGTGATTGCTGTCCCCTGGGTTGTGCAATGCTGATAGTATATCTTTTAACCGGGAGTAAGGAAACATGCATTTAGCCGTTCTTCAAGCTATAAGTTTTTTTTTATTATTCACTCCTGGGATGTGGGCATCACTGGCTAGGCCAGCACTTATTGCCCATCCCTAATTGTCCTTGAGAAGGTGGTAGTGAACTGCCTTCTTGAACTGCTGCAGTCCATGTGGGGTAGGTACACCTACAGTGCTGTTAGGAAGAGAGTTCCAGGATTTTGACCCAGTGACAGTGAAGGAACGGCGATATAGTTCCAAGTCAGGGTGGTGTGTGGCTTGGTGGGGAACTTGCAGGTGGTGGTGTTCCCATGCATCAGCTGCCCTTGTCCTTTTTGGTGGTAGAGGTCATGGGTTTGTAAGACGTTGTCTTAAGAGCCTTGGTGCATTGCTGCGGTGCATTTTGCAGATGGTACACACTGCTGCCACTGTGCGTCGGTGATGGAGGGAGTGCATGTTTGTGGATGGGGTGCCAATCAAGCAGGCTGCTTTGTCCTTGATGGTATTGAGCTGCTTGAGTGTTGTTGGAGCTGCTTGAGTGTTGTTGGAACTGCACCCATGCAGGCAAGTGGAGAGTATTCCATCATATTCCAACCTATGCCTTGTAGATGGTGGACAGGCTTTGGGGAGTCAGGAGGTGAGTTACTTGCTGCAGAATTCCTAGCCGCAGAATTCCTAGCCTCTGACCTGCTCTTGTAGCCATGTTATTTATATGGCTATGCCAGTTCAGTTTCTGGTCAGTGGTAACCCCCCAGGATGTTGGTAGTGAGGGATTCAGCGATCGTAATGCTATTGAATGTCATGGGGAGATGGTTAGAATCTCTCTTGTTTGAGATGGTCATTGCTTGGCACTTGTGTGATGTGAATGTTACTTGCCACTTATCAGCCCAAGCCTGGATGTTGTCCAGGTTTTGCTGCATTTCTATATGGACTGCTTCAGTATCTGAGGAGTTGTGAATAGTGCTGAATATTGTGCAGTCATCAGCGAACATCCCCACTTCTGACCTTTATGATTGAAGGAAAGTCATTGATGAAGCAGCTTAGGATGGTTGGGCCTAGGACACTACCCTGAGGAACTCCTGCAGTGATGTCCTGGATCTGAGAGGATTGACCTCCAGCAACCACAACCATCTTCCTTTGTGCTAGGTACGACTCCAACCAGTGGAGAGTTTTCCCCTTGATTCCCATTGACTTCAGTTTTGCTAGGGTTCCTTGATGCCATACTCTGTCAAATGCTGCCTGATGTCAAGGGCAGTCACTCTCACCTCACCTCTTGAGTTCAGCTCTTTTGTCCATGTTTGAACCAAGGCTGTAATGAGGTCAGAATGTTGAGTGTCCCTGGCGGAACCCAAACTGAGCATCAGTGAGCAGGTTATTGCTAAGCAAATGCCGCTTTATAGCACTGTCAATGACACCTTCCATCACTTTACTGATGATTGAGAGTCGACTGATGGGGCAGTAATTGGCTGGATTGGACTTGTCCTGCTTTTTGTGTACAGGACATACCTGGGCAATTTTCCACATTGCCGGGTAGATGCCAGTATTGTAGTTGTACTGGAACATCTTGGCTAGAGGCGCAGCAAGTTCTGGAGCACAGGTCTTCAGTACTATTGCCGGAATGTTGTCAGGTCCCATTAGCCTTTGCAGTAGCCAGTGCCTTCAGTCGTTTCTTGCTATCACGCGGAGTGAATCGAATTGGCTGAAGACTGGCATTTGTGATGCTGGGGACTTCAGAAGGAGGCTGAGATGGATCATCAACTCGGCACTTCTGGCTGAAGATTGTTGCAAATGCTTCAGCCTTATCTTTCACACTGATGTGCTGGGCTCCCCCATCATTGAGGATGGGGATATTTGTGGAGCCACCTCTTCCAGTTAGTTGTTTAATTGTGCACCACCATTCACGACTGAAAGTATATTGATAAATAGAATAACTTACAAATATGCTTCGATTTATAATTTTTCCTTGATATAAAGCTGTCCAGATTTATTACTTGCCACGAATGTTGTGGTTTACTGGTGAATCTTCTGCAGTCTTGCCGCAGTTGGTCAGAGGAAGTTTTTTTTTTAGCTGTTTGTTGTAAACGGACTAGTAAAGTTACAGTGCTACCTCTGGAGCAAGTTCGAATAACAGGCATTCTTGTAATGTTTAAAAACTAAAGCAGAAAATGCTGGTAACATTCAGCAGGTCAGGTAGCATTTGTACAGACAACAGGCAGGTTAACATTTCAGGTGTAGGCTCTTCCTCACAACTAGATGTTATTTAAAAATGCACACAAAACACAAAGATGAACACAAGCACAGCACCTTCCTCCTTCGACAGCAAACACGTGACCTCTATGACGTGGAAGAACAAGGGCAGCAGATGCATGGAAACACCACCACCTGTAAGTTCCCCTCCAAGACACACACCATCCTGACTTGGAACTATATCACTGTTCCTTCACTGTCACTGGGTCAAAAATCTGGAACTCCCTTCCTAACAGCACTGTAGTTGTACCTACACGCATGGGCTGCAGTGGTTCAAGAAGGCTGCTCACTACCACCTTCTCGAGGGCAACTTGGGAAGGGCAATAAATGCTGGCCTTGCTCACATCCCAAGAACAAATATTTAAAAAAAAGCACACATGCATACTTGTTAAGTGCTTAAGTGGAGAACAGGAGATAGTTGAACAGCAGTAGTGATATTCTTGTCGTATTGTTTCTTCTGAGGTTGCTGCATCATCTCTGGAGGAAGTAAAAATAGCCATTATTGAAGAGCATTGCTTACAGATTTCGATAGGTCGCTGTCCCCAATCTATGTGCAAGTTGGGCCCATACCTCTTGGCCAGGTCACGAGGTAACCGACCATAAGGGAGAGAAATATAACAAAGGATAGGGGTTGCAAAATATGTCTGAGGTATTTCTTTAGTAAGATTTATCGAAAATGAAAACGTTTGGTGAAATGCAAAAGTGATATGTATTGAATTATGTTAGCATATTTGAAGACTGACATCAGAACAATCGCAGAATAAAATTGCAGCTGGACAGGTTTGCACCAAAACCATTAGATTTTTAGGTGTCTTGTGAACAGCAACCACTATAGCTGTTGTCTCAAAAGTGACTTTACTGAATCCTTTGGAACCATGCAGAAAAACCAATGGGAAAATCTGGCTGTTCTGTAATGCAGAAATTGAATGCATATTCAAGTTATGTTTTTTTTGTTGGCAGTTTGATTTTCCTTGTGCTTTGATTGTATGCGCGTGTGAGAGTTGCCTTGTGGTTCAGACGAGTAGCACTAATCTATTTTTGAGATTTTTTTTGGCTGTCATTCAACCTGTTGAACCTGACTTTAAGATAACAGTTGTCATGTTTGTCAGCAGCTGTGGTTTTGTTTTCAGAGATGTGCTAGTTATAAACAAATCACGCAGAGGAAATCCAGATGGCTGCCTCTGGGGGCATCAATCACTGATTGTAAATATCAGAATGCAGGTTGTTATCAAAAGTAAACATACAGTAGGTATGTGTTCAGTTCATGAGTTCTCTATGAAAATTAAAGGTACGTTATTGCCGTTGGGATTAGCATATTCGTACCAAAATACTAATGGAAAAGTTAGACTTAAATTAGTATACTTTAGTGTTGAGCCAGTATGTTTCTTCTGTGATGTCCTTAATTTATAATTTCAAATTGTTGCTACCACTAGTGACAGACAATGACCAAGGGGGATGGTAACATAGTGGTAAAGTCACTGGACCAGTGATCCAGAGGTCTTTATTAATGCACTGGAGCCAGGAGTTCAAATTCCACCATGGTAACTGGGGGAATTTAAATTCAATCATTCAATAAACTTGTTTAAAAAAAAGCTATTCCCTTTAATAATGACCATGAAACTACCGGATTGACTTAAAAATCCATCAGGTTCACTAATGTCCTTCAGGGGAGGAAATCTGATGTCCTCACCCGGTCAGGCCAAGATGCGACTCTAGACCCACACCAATGTGGTTGACTCTGACTCTTAACCGCCCTCTGAAATAGCCTAGCAATCCACTCAATGGTCACCATGAACTACTCCAGGGCAATTAGGGGTGGGCAATAAATGCTGGCCTTGCCAGCAATGCCCACATAAAAAGAATGAAAAAAAATCTCTCCACCCCACCTCAAGATGCTCTTCATGCACAATGTCAAGTTTGTAATTAATGCATTGGTTAGTTTAATTTTAAAGAAACTCACCGGGGTGATCTGTTTTGTGTTTCTGCTACACCACTAAACCCAGCACAAGACATGACTACACCCCTCACATTACACCATTAAACCCAGCACAAGACATGGCTACACCCCGCACAATACACCACTAAACCCAGCACAAGACATGACTACACCCCTCACATTACACCATTAAACCCAGCACAAGACATGGCTACACCCCGCACAATACACCACTAAACCCAGCACAAGACATGACTACACCCCTCACATTACACCATTAAACCCAGCACAAGACATGGCTACACCCCGCACAATACACCACTAAACCCAGCACAAGGCATGACTACACCCCTCACATTACACCATTAAACCCAGCACAAGACATGGCTACACCCCGCACAATACACCACTAAACCCAGCACAAGACATGACTACACCCCTCACATTACACCATTAAACCCAGCACAAGACATGACTACACCCCTCACATTACACCACTAAACCCAGCACAAGACATGACTACACCCCTCACATTACACCACTAAACCCAGCACAAGACATGACTACACCCCGCACAATACACCACTAAACCAAGCACAATTCACCAGTAAACCAGCACAATATACACGTAAACCCAGCAAAATATGCCAGAAAATTACACCCAACTTTTTATTTCGAGATTTTCTTTTAAAACTGAATTCAAATTCTCAAACTTCCATGATGAGCATTGAAAGCTTATTCACTGGATTACTGGTCCAGTTGCATAACCGCCTACACGAAAACAAAAGCAAAATACTGCAGATGCTGGAAATCTGAAACAAAAGGTGGGAAAAAGCACTGAGCTGGTCAGGCAGCCCCTGTGAGTGTGAGCTAATGTTTCAGGTTGAGGATATTTCATCAGAACCACTAGACTATAGTATCTCCACTCCCAATGCTTGAATGGACTTCCCTGTGCGATACTGAGTTGTACAGTCTAAAAAGTTTCTGCTTTAATTCCCAGGCAATGCCTGATTAGTTAATCTAGAATCAAAATGGGGATTACCAACCTCCATTCCACACAAGGCGATTGATTCACCTGCTGGAGAGGGCTCCAGCAAAGCAAGTGTTTTCTAAACATATGGCATGGTGATGGGCTGAAGCACCAAAACTCATCAGAAAACTGGCGAGTTCCTCTTTGCAATAATCAGGTCTCCAGTTATGATTGTAAGTGCTATTTCCTAAATTAGCACAATCTTTCTTTGAAAGTTAACTAATTGTTCTTAGCAATGTATAATATTGTATCCTGTCCCAATTAATTGTTTTCAGGGAGTTTAAGATCTGATATTGTATGAGAAGGTTGTTTCCAACTGTTGTCTTGTGATAGCCTTCTAAAATATAACTCATTTGATTTCATAAGACCATTGTGGCCTTGTCAGTTGTGTGTGTTTTGGATACTTATCAAAGTTGGGTGCTGCAGATAACCTTCAAAGTGATGCTTCTAGGTCAAAGGAGATAAAATGGATAAAGGTCCAACGGTTGGCTTAGTTCTGTATTTGGCCAAAATATATTTGAGGTGCATAAAATTAAACAATTACTTGCATTTGACGAGAGACTGCTTCATTTCAAGAGCTTTTCTAAAGGGGCAGTAAGAGCAATGGAGCCTTAAACATCGATCATAGTTGTACTACACTGTACAGCTTCTATAAATGATCTAATTGTTTCAGTTGGTAGTTTTAGCCAGTGCAAACATGATAGTTTCTGCTTCTTAGATTGGCATGAGGTGTAGAAGGCATCCTACCGAAATATCACTTTACCATGATCAGGGTTCATTTTTAGACCACAACTATGCTAACTCACTAGAAAAGGGGAGATGTAGCTTTTAGATTCAGGTATTTGATTTCCTTCTGTGGGAGGACATGGTATTGAACAACAATTTGTTTTTATATAGTGTCCTCTAACCTAGGAAAGGTTCTGTAGATTCTTCACACAAGTGTAAACGGACAAAAAGTTTGGTTTTCATAAAAAGTGGGTTTTAAGGAGAGTCTTAAAAGTGGAATGAGAGATGGAGGAGGGGAGGTTTAGAGAGAGAATTCCAGAGCTTGAGACTGAGACAGCTGAAGGCACAGTGCCAATAGTGGGGCAAAGGAAGTGGGGGATGCACAAGAGTCCAGAGTTAAGAGCGCAGATTTCTTGAATGGTTGTATGACTGGAGGACATTACAGAAATAGGGAGGAGTGAGGCCATGGTGTGATTTGAACAGGAAGATGAGAATTTTAAATCAAAGTGTTGGTGAAGTGGCAGCCAATGTACGTCAGTGAGCACAGGTGCAATGGCTCAACGGAACTTGGTGCGTTTTAGGATACAGGCAGCAGAGTCTTGCATGAGCTTAAGTTTGTGGAGGGTTAAAGATGAAAGCTGGCCAGGAGATCATTTGAATAGTTGTGTCAGGTGATTTCAACAGCAGATGAGCTGAGACAGACAGGTGATGCTACAGAGATTAAATAGGACACCAAGGTTGCAAGCTGTCAGATTCAGCTGAAGACAATGGCCAGGGAGGGGGGATAGAGTCGGTGGCACGGGAACAGATTTTGTGCTAGGAGCTAAAAACAATGGCTTTGCTCTCGCTATTGTTTAATTGGAAGAAATTGTGGCTCATCCACGATTGGATGTTGGTCAAGCAGCCTAGCAACACAGGCGATGGAGGGGTCGAGAGAATTACGGCTGAGGTAGAGCTGGATGTCGTCCGTGTACGTGTGGAACTTGACATCATATCTTCACTGAAGGGCAT
Organism: Heterodontus francisci; assembly: GCF_036365525.1. NCBI lineage: Eukaryota > Metazoa > Chordata > Chondrichthyes > Heterodontiformes > Heterodontidae > Heterodontus > Heterodontus francisci. The sequence continues at coordinate 49,117,513 of NC_090405.1, read as the reverse complement.
TATGTAGATGAGAAAAAGGAGGTGATGAAGGATTTAATCGTGGGGGACTCTAGAGGTAATATTGCATGGGTGGAAAAATAAGTAATTGCAGGAGATTCTCTAGCTACGACAGAATAAGTAAGAATGGAACAAGGTGAGGGCAGTCCCACTCAGCTGGACGATAGAGGAGAGACATTGGTTAGAAGCATAGAAACATAGAAAATAGGAGCAGGAGTAGGCCATTCGGCCCTTTGAGCCTGCTCTGCCATTCATTATGATCATGGCTGATCATTCTATTCAGCAGCCTGTTCCCGCTTTCGCCCCATACCCTTTGATCCCTTTAGACCCAAGAGCTATATCTAACTCTAATCCATGTCAAAGACTGCAGAGATATTGAGAAGGATGAGGAGAGGGTGCACCAGTCATGTAGGATGTCATTTGTGACAGTGATAAGGGGCCACTTCATTGCTGTGGCAGAGCCGGAAACCAGAGTGTAGAGGTTCAAGCATGGAGTTGTGGGAAAGATGGGCACGGATTTGAGAAGTGGCAACACATTCAAGGACTTGGGAGAAGAAAACGAGATTGGAGATAGGGTGGTAGCTTGCAAGGACAGAGGGGTCAAGGGTGCTTTTTTTTTGAGAAGAGGGATAGTACCAGAGGAGTGGGAGCCATTTATAATATCAGCAAGCATAGGGACCTGGAAGAAAAGTTGGGTGGTGAGCAGTTTAGTGGGAATAGAGTCGAGAGAGTAGGAGGAGGGTTGCGAGGACAAGACGAGCTCAGAGAGGGAATGACAGGAGATAGGGAAACTATAAAAAGATACAGGTTCTGGGCTAGGACAGGGGTAAAATGTTAGTGGAAACACAACTTGTGGGAAAGGGAAAGATGTGGCAGAGGCAGCTGAACAGAAGGTCTCAATTTTAGTGAGAAGGAAATCCACTCTCCACATGTTGCTGAAGATGAGGGTGGAGAGTGGTTTAAGGAGATGTAAGTACAAAATTTATAACAGTACAATAATATAAAAGCAAAATACTGTGGAAGCTGGAAATCTGAAATAAAAACAAAATGCTGGAAACACTCAGCAGGTCTGGCAGCATCTGTGAAGAGAGAAGCAGAGTTATCGTTTTAGATCTGTGACCTTTCATCAGATCATCTGTAAGCATTAGCCTTGTGACTATAAAGAGCCATTTAGAACAAAACTATTGTCTGGGTATTGAAGTTGCAGCACTTTCCAACCATTTCCTTTGGGAGCTATTTTTGTACTGTATTTTATTCAATTAATTACTTAATCACAGTGAAGTAGTCAACAGAATTTAACAGTCTGATATACTTGTGGCAGAGTAGAGGGAGGTACTCTCGTATCCTAAACCAACATTCTTTATGTTTTGTAGGAGTGGAGGGGCATGCCTAAAGTATTACTTGCAACTCAACTGTAATGAACTTCTTTCCTCAGGAGGTGCTGATGATGCTGGATAACTACGTGCGAGATTTCAAGGCCCTGATAGATTGGCTACAGCTGCAGGAAAAGCTGGAGAATACAGATGCACAGAACAGGTAGTATGCTACAGTGGGCACTAAATATTTGAAAGAACTTAATTATTGAATGGGAGATCCGAATTTTATTGAACTGACACTCAATCCTGAATATTGCAAAGAACAATGGGTAGTGACATCATGCATGAGGACAGAGGCGTTGGAGAGGAAATTCATGATGCCAGCAATATATTTGATCTTAGGCAACCTGTTCGAAGCAATTTTAAAACAGAAGACATTGGAAGGTAGGCAGACTGAGACGCAATATAGCAGACACTTCATAGTATTTAGGATTATGTAGCAGTTCAGAAAACTACAATTAAGCATTAAAGAACAGACTACATTTGGTGCATGTTACTCCCTTGCATATATGTGTATGTTATTTTTGAATGAATGTACCTGCAATTTGGTAGGAGGCAGTCTTCAATTTACAAATTTTCCTTGTGCAGATTCACTGTTCTGAGTTTTGATGTGCATCTGATTGTTACGTCATTTGAGATGTTCTGGGGTGAAAGATTATTTAGTTCCATTTCTTGGATCCTGATCAATTGGTATATTGGGAATTTGTATCTTTACTTGGTTGAGACTGCATTCTGAGTTAGGTTCAAATTAAGGGGGGAGGGGGGGGTTCAGACAGCACTGAAGAAATTGCACTCCTCATTGCTTGTATAGTTTTGAAATAAAAAAAATTGAGGGGATTGAAATGGTTAAAAAAAAAATGAAGAAATAGGTAAATTTATATTATTTCTCAAACATCAACTTTGAACTTTAAAAAGCTGTAGTGGGAAAAATGCGTAATAGTAGTCTGTGTCAGCAATAGCTTACTTCAGATGTAGTTTCTTGTTGCTTTAGGTATTGCCTGTTCCCCTGATGTGTCATACGAACATGCTTTAAGAGTGGAGCTGTCGTCATATGAAACTACGTGCATAGTATTAGAATATTCACAGCATGGAAGCAGGACATGCCAGTGCTGGTGTTTATCCTGCACATGAGCCTCCTCCCACCTTACTTAATCTCACCCTGTCAGCATATCCTTCTATTCATCCTCCCTCGTGTACTTATCTAGCTCCCCCTAAAATGAATCTGTGCTATTCGCTTCAATTACTCCATGGTAGCAAGCTCTATATTCTAACCACTCTCTTGAATGAAGAAGTTTCTCTTGAATTCCTTATTGGATCTATTAGTGACTATCTTGTATTAACGGCCCCTAGTTTTGGACATCTTCCCCCACCTTGCACAAATGGAAACATCTTCTCTACAATTATCCTATTGAAACCCTTTGAAATTTTAATGACCATTATCTGGTCACCTCTCGGCCTTCTATTTTCTAGAGAAAAATGCCCCAGCCTGTTCAGTCATTCCTGATTATAATCTCCCAGTTTTGCTTTCATCCTTAAAGTTCTTTTTTTGCTCCTATTCCAGCATCTCTATATCCTTTTTGTAGTATGGAGACTAGAACCGAGCAAAGTACTTTGCGTGTATATGTCTCCTATGTCATGTATAAATGTCATGCCTTCAGGTCTTGACTTGTGTCCTCTGTCTATTGCAGACCCACATCGCTGGCCTGGGAAGTGAGAAAAATGTCCCCAGGACGACATGTTATGCCAAGTCCACCTGCAGACAGAATTTGTACCACCTCGAGTGCTCGAAGGAGTTTAAACTTTGGGGCTCCCAATACCATGTAAGAGTTTCTAACTTGGGATTTGCTTTTTGCGTGGTGATAATTGAAGGATATTACATCCTTCCTGTGGTCATGTTTATGTATCCTCTGGCCCAATGATTGAGACCAGTGTCCTGAAATCCTCAAGGAAACTAGCTTGCATTTCATGGTGGAGTTCTGTATGTTCTGCTGGTTAATGAAGCGCCTGCAGTTATATAATATCGTGTGATGTCATCAGACAGTCTTAAAATGCTTCGCACCCAGTATATTACTTTTTAAATGTAATTGCTGTGATGTAGGCGAATATAGCAGCCATTTTGTGCATAGCAAGATCCCACAAACAACAACTTAAATGAATGACCAGAAAATGTGTTTTTGGTACTATTAGTTGAGGAAGACTTGTCAGCCAGGAAACTGGGAGCAGTCCCTGCTCCTCTTCAAATAGTGCCATGGAATTTTGATGCCCACTTGAACAGACAGATCGAGCTTACCTTCAAAGTCTCATCCAAACGATGGCAGTTTAGATTATATGCTCAAGTATTGGAGTGGGGCTTGAACCTCCAATCTTCTGATTCTAAGATAAGAATGCTATCAGTAGAGCCTAGTTGATTGTTACGGAATTGTGTTGTTCTGCATGCTGATTTTAGGCATCTTTTCTGGCAGTATTCTGGCCATTGAGCGTTGTCTTATGTTAACGTGAGTTAGGAACAAACCGAGTGGCATTAATTCCACCAAGTTCTCCCTAATGTTGGTGTGAAATCTTGTCCCGCTTGACATGAATGTCTTATGATTATTCACGCCATGTAAATTTCTCTTGGAGAATAAAAGAAGCTGTTATTCTCTAGCCAATAATAAGCAGGGGGAAAAAAAATCAGAAAAGGTGAATCCTGATCTCTCTCTTGTGGCAGAGAACCACTCTCAAACGCGTACCACTTGATCGATGGAAAATGATGTGCGCTTGGCTGTTTTAAAGAAAACCTTTGAAACTTTTAAATGTTCGATTGAAATGATATATCAGCTTTTTGAATGAGCCAAGTTCTTAATCTGATGTCAGATTGCATAAAAAGTTATCTTCATATAAAACTAATTAAATTCCAGTTATTTACCCAAAGTGGATAATGCCGTGCTAAAAATGTGATCAGTTTTCTTTTTATTCAGCAGTAAATGCCATTATTTGAGTGTATTGATTTCCAGAGGCAAGTCTGAGATTAACAGGAAGCTTTATCCTTTGTTTAATGTCACTTACTTGGGGCTCCTTTTAATTTATTAAACATATTGTTGCTGAAGAATGTTCACATCTAATTGTGGTTGAAGACAGCTGAAGAGTTGGTTCAATACATATTATTTTATAATGGGAGTACCTCAGGAAATGACTATTGATTATCAAAGAGTACTGTAAATATTGACTGGTATTGACATGCACATTCACATGGAGTTCAAACAGTAGTTCAACTTAGCATCCAGTGTCATAGAACAACTGAGGTAAAGAAAACCAATACTTCATGTGTTATGGTTTATATGTTCTGCTTCATTGTGTTCAATGTTAATGAACAACATTAGGAAAATTATGGTGGACATCAGTGAACAGCAAAGATGCACATATCCCCATGTTTAGTGCACAGGTAGAGTCAGTGCCACAAACATTTGCATATTAAAACCTCTTATCTTCCCATTTTGTATTTACCATTAGATCTTGTAACCCATTCACTTATATTTAAAATAGAATGCATTTTTAAAAGTCTCAACCTCTGGCTTTAATGCACATCATTGAAATTTCCTAATTATAAGAGTTTTTAGGTTTTTAGCTGGAATTTTATCTGTGGTTTAATTTATATTCAAGTGTAAAAGATTTGTGGAAGATCCTTGGCTACCAGTGCTGTGGATTCTGTCAATTTTCCTATATTTTAGGGCGCATGCACAGAACAAGCTGCAGCAGACAAACCTGTATGTACAGTTACTTGGAATTTGTGAAATGCAGCTTTATTACTGTCTGGAGGAGTTTCTCTGATATTTGGAAAAGGTCTATACAAGTCAAGCATGAAAACACCACAATGCTGGCTTGTACACCTACATTCAAGAAACAAATGGCTGTTGGTACCACCAATAGCAACATTACATCGTGGCTCAATTACTTTTGAGGCACTGGGGAAACAAGAATTTGGAACAGGTGGGAAGTGTATATATTACCTAGGAATGTCAGACAATTGCTCTTGTATAAAGTTCCAAAGCACTTCATAACCAATTAAGTACTTCAGTGAGGTGTTGTTACAGTTGTGTAGGCAAACACAGCATCAAATCTGTGCACAGCAAGAACCCACAAACAGCAGTGAGTGTTTTTTTATTGGTTTTAGCTGGGGGGATAAATGTTTGGTCAATTATTGAGGAGTGTGTGAATTTCTTGTGGATTAGTGTGGGTACAATGTGCCTGAGAAAGTGCTTCTGTGTTGCATGTAATTGGAACAGTTTGAGGAGCATTGGCGATTGGGGAATCATTAGGCTTTATAGTGTTAAGCTAGGAACCTCTAATGCCCAGATTCTTTTTTTTATCTCCAGTAGTTCTTTCCTTTTTGGTGACTGTTTCTCCTCATGGTTTGAATCCGAATCTTAATTTATTTTCTACTTAGGACAGCCCCTCCTGCCTTGGTAGCAGCTCGTCTTGCCCCAACTGGTGTCAGTTGGGCAGACAAAGTCAAAGCTAATCGCGCGAATACTGTGGCTCCAAAACACAGCCGCAACAACTGTCAAAAGTCTTCACAGCGGATAAGATTGCACCCAAACGGTGAGTCATACTTCATTATGATATAAAAATTAAAACAAACAACACTGGTGACACTCAGCAGGTTAGGTAGCATCTGTGGAGAGAGAGAAACACTGAATGTTTCAGCTCAGTGACTTTTCATCAGAACCAACCATATTTTTACTGATTGAATCAGTATTCTGCAGAGTGATAAAGGGGTACAGTTTGAGGTTGAATGTTAAGTGAAGCAACTTTTATTTGTGGCTTTGATTTTGCGCTGCTGTGCAAGCCCTGCACTCAGGTTTGTTGACCAAACTGTTTGACAGCTGAGGAAAGAAGAGATGTAATTCACTCACTCCTCGTTTTTCAGGAATCTATTAATTGTCACAGTCCATGTCCATGTGTACAGTCTTGTTCTCATTTTCAGTCAGCACCAGTTACATACAGGAATAAGTTCTCATCAAATGGATAGTTCAATCTGTTATTACATTTATGGATAACAAAATGAGTCCACTTTTGTCCAGGAAACACTACATTTTTTTGCTACTGTGAGCAACTAGACTCCATTCCTTTAAGTTGTCACCCAGCCAAATGTTTTCAGCCTTTTCTTTGTTGGGGGAATGGGGGGAGGGATCTTTTCCAAATGTTGAGATACTCTGTGGAGACCTTGTCCTAACTTGTAAAAGACAGGTGGGTCAGTTACCTAAAGGGAAACTGTGCTTTCATTGCAGAATCATTTTTTTGTCATTTTGCAGCACGAGAAATGGCAAATTCAGAAATCTGAGGACAGACAGAAATCTAACGAGCTTGTGAATCCCCTAGGCTCTCCTCACAGACAATAGTCTGAGGACTTAAGTTTGTAAACTTGTGCCTAGATCTATACCAGTTTAAACTGGTAGGCAGATGGTTCCAGAATTCCTGCTGCTAATTCACAGTGGGCAGTATCATTATTTTTGCTCTTGCGGAACATGCCTGTATTTTAAGAGAGTGATGAAGTCAGAAACAAGAGGAACGCTACTTCTAGTTGAACTTGTTGGAGGGTGACTTGTTGGAACACCCACACATTGGTGGCATACTGGTTCAACCCCATGTGCTTCCAAGCTCCTAATTCCAGCTGCATCGGGGCACCAGAGGACGGGGAGTGGGAAATTAGTGAGTTGCCCTGTTCCCCGTATCTGCTAGCAGCTGTGAATACTTCATTTGTGGTCTTAGAAACAGGTAACCTATTTTTCTCTGCAACCACTTGTTTGGAGATTCCAAATGGATTGTGGAGATGATAAAGACAGCGTTGCACTATTGCTATTCGAAATTTTCTGAGGTCTTTTCTGAGATACAGTGGTGCTGATCAATCCCTCCTGCCATGGTGTTAGCAGTCCAAGTACCTTGCGTTCAGGACTGTGATTGTATTGCCCATTATCTAATTATATGATAGTTAACACTATGAGCAGGGTGGCAGAGTTCTTTCTGCACTGACCTATTTGTAGACTGAGCCCAGATTCTTCTCTCTATCTCCTTGTCCTTTCCACCCAACGAAGTTCTAAAGTCATCACAGATATTTCAGCTTTTCTCACCTCACTAAACTTACTGTGTTCAGTCCCACTATTACTCCTGTTGCAAGTACTAATCCTGTGCAGTAATTGCTTTGAATTGTACCTTAAATGTTGGTCCAGATAATTCTGCCAGTTCCATGAGGGCATGATGCCTGGAGTCATCAAAAATGACATTTCCACTCCTTTACCTGCCTCCAGTGGAGTCAAATAGGGTAGTGTTCTAGTTCCCATCTTACTTAGTATCTTTTTTGCTTCTGTGCTTACTTTTGTCATCAGGAACATGAATAAAGGAACGTGTATTCGCTTCAGGACGGAGGGAAAGTTGTACAATCTCTGCCGCATGCAGTCTAAAACAAAACAAAGGTTAATAAATTAGAGTCTTTTTTAAAGGTCTTTAGAGTGTTGAACACCTTGTTAGTGAGCATGACAGATATTATAAAATTATATATTAATTAACCATAAGTATAGCTGCTACACGGCATAGAGCTATCAAGGATCCGTAGCATGTCTGTATCACAGATGTGAATTATCCTGTTTATGTCAGGAAACAGTCCAGGCTGACCAGCTTTAAGAGTTCTTTTCTACATGTTCCACTGAAATTTATAAAGCGAGCATTGGAAATACTGGGATAAAGTTCTAAAGTAGCTTTTTATCAAACCTGGAAATGTTCACTGGTTTCAAGAGATGCTGCAAAGCTTCTGAAGTGCTTTGAGTGAATGAAAGCTGCTTGACAAGGTGGGGGGTAAGAGAGAGAGAGACAGAGCGAGTGTGTGTGTGTGTCTCAGGCACAGGATAGCTAAGAGTAAAATAATGTTTTTACAGCAGCTTTTCTCTAAGAAACCTGATCTTAGAACTGCAGACAGTAGCCGCCTATGATGTCAGAATATGGAGGATAGCCTGATTTAAGGTTCCTTCACAATCGCCCCTTTTTTAAAAAACAAACCTTCCCACTTCTAGATTATTAGATGGTTGGAATTTCTGATCATATGTGACAAATTTTATGTATGTAATTGATGCATCATTATGTTAATTTTGCTTTGCTGTAAGTTCTCAGTTCAAAATAAAAATAGTTTACACTTTTACCAAGATTTCAGGGAAGTTTGTGTCAGGTCTTTGAATGCATAAGGCAGTAATGACCCAGAGCTTTTTCAAGCATCTCTTTCCTGTTGATTTTAAAAGGCAATCGTTACCTGATGGTGTTGTCTTGTATGTCTTTGACCTAACTCTCACCATGTTGTTTAGTGTATTGAAACCAAAATGACCAGGAGAAATCATACTAAAGACAATACATTGTAAGATAGTTTGAAAGTCTTCTAGCTTGATGCCCTTAGTTCATCACATCAGATTTCAGTAACAGATCCTGCACACTTTCTGAAAATGCTTTCTCCAGCCGCAAGCTTTTTTTTGGATGTTCTCTATTGTTTTACAGCTAGGTGTGTTGTGCAGCATAATGACTCGAGGCTCATGAATGGGACTTGAACCCACAATAGGGTTGCCAACTCTGGATGGAGGCATTCCTGGAGGTTTGAACACATTACATTCTGACCATGCGATGCTTGATCACATGACTTCTACAAATGTTACTGCATTTGCTGTAGGAAGGGTTGGGTCCCCTACAATGTACCTTCTAAGTCGTGTGGCCACGCAGCAACCTGAAAGTTCCCGCGCAGATCGCACACAAGTTGACCCCTCTAAGTTACTGTGCATGCACTGCCATGCAAAATAATTTAAAGGGGCCACCCACTTAAATTGCCCACGCACGCCAAACAAAATCGAGGGTACGTGATTTTGTACTGGAGCCGTTATGCTGAACCTGTGAACTAGCAAGGAGGGGAACTGAGGATGGGGAAGAGTGGAAACTGAAGGTGGAGGAATGATTCACCTTGGAGAAACTAGAGATGGGAGGAACTTTGGTTCCATCAGTACATCATGGTAACTCACTGAAATTGCACTGATAACTAATAGTAAAGTGGTAAAACTCAGATTTCCCAGATAACCAAAAGTCAATATGTTTAACTGGTAGTAATAGGTGTAGTGCCCTGATATCTTACCTGTAACCGGTAGTAATCCTATAAGCTGCTGATGGTCATCCTGAAACCATAGCCAGAATTCTTCTGCACCGTGTAAGGTGCATTTACGGCTCCCCACTCGACCACTTGTAGCAGGTCCGACCTCTCTCCCTATCAGCTTGAACTCCGGTTTGGACTCCAGTTCCGTGCAAAGGTGATCATGTTGGACTGGGAGCATTCGTCAAAGTGATTTCCTGGGCTGCTGGAGATAGAAGTACCCTTGATTCCGCAAAACTCCTGATCATTTTGGGAGCGTTGGGAACCATAATCCAGAACCTTCTGTCTCAGATAAGTGACTACTATCAACTGAGCCACGGCTCAAATCATACTGATTGACACACAGCCTGCATTGGTCAATGTGATCTGGGGCTGGAGATGGGTGTTTACTTCTCTAATTCTGAGATTCATCACCCAAAGGCTCAGTAAGATAGTAACAAAACCAAAGGAAAGCACCAAGGGTGTTTTTTGTATCCAAGTTTAGTCAAGCTCAGTGGAGGCTGAGAAAGATTACATTTTATTCATGCTAAAGTACATTTAGCCTCCACAAAATGTATGGATATTTCGAGATGTTTTGGGAATTCCAACAAAATGTAACAAAACTGGCCATATGTAAAATATTGATTTGCACTCTGATGTACTCTAAGGAGACTTTATAATTGGCTACAAAACACCAAGATCATATGTTGCCTTATGGTACTTGCTTCCTTGATGAATTCCCTGAAACATTTCTCCCGAGTGTATGTGTGTTCCTTTGCTTCGGGTAAACCAATTGCATTGGAAATGTGAGCCATGAAGTATTGAATGAAATGTTTGCATCAGATTTTCAATTGGAGAGGGCTGGAATCCTTCCTCCCCAGTGTAATTCTTAAACCTCGATCTGCAATAATTTGTTTTTAACAAGTCAGTTTTTTTCCTTAATATTGGGAGAAACACCCATAAACTTCTAATTTAATTGAAAATCTTCCAGCTGTGAGTGCAACTGTTCATGGATTGATAGCTGTTTCTAATTTATTCCATATTTTCCAACTGTCTTTTTAATTGGAAATGTCCTGACGTTAAGCAGTGCTCCTGCAGCAGCACACGGGACTTCCAAGCTAGCAAAATCAGCCAATCTGCTGGCCCTAGAGGCAACACTCATCCAAACTCCCTTTTAACATGTTGCAGATTGAGATGAATACTTTAAACAATATTTCCACTCTCCTTAAATTAATGCTGTTTTTCACCCTGCTAACCCTCCATTTATACTGTTCTGCCTGGTTGGTAGGGTCCATCCCATTGGTGTTTCTGCTGACATCAATATCAATTCTTGCCTTGTGGTTAACATTAAATCTAGTTTCAGAATCCTCTTCTTTCCTACTTGACTCACCAAAAACTTATAAATTTGATCTGCAGTGATATGTTCAAATATCTACCTCTAGTCTTCTTTCTAACTTGCTTTTCCTCACTACCTTTATGTTGACCTACTTCCAGCCTCTTCTCATTCTTGGGCAGCACAAGAATGACTCGGGTGATTCACCCTGCATTATTACCTCCAGGTTGTTGCAAACCTTCCAATTTTAAAAGTCATCATTTAAAGGTCACAAGTGTTGATATTGTACAGATGCTTAATATTGAGATGAGCTTCATCTTCAAATTGGGTGGTCTCCATGTGTTTGTAGTGCATACAGGGAAAAAACTGGCAGTTCTCAACCATCTGCTCTGTCCACAGTTGTGCATAGTTGATGCATGACTATTGTATAAGTATATAAGGAAGCTGTGAAAGTTTTAGGCTCACCATAGCAGAGCATCTGATATTTGAGAGCAATGACCAGATTTGTGGGTGATGATGAAAACTGATATTCTTTTGTTTAGCATCTGTGGTAGATACAGCAGCTGTAGAAATGGTACAATTGCCTATGCAGAACTATAACTTCTGAAACAAAAACAAGAAATGCTGGATTCACTCAGCAGGTCTGGCAGCATCTGTGGAAAGAGAAGCAGAGTTAACGTTTCGGGTCAGTGACCCTTCTTCGGAACAGTAACTTCTGCCTGCTGTGTGTCATTTTGGTATGCTAGCTAGTTAATTTTATTTTTGACACTTTTTGCTTTACTTTTCTCCTTTCGGCACTAGCTCTTGTTCCCTGAGCACACATAGTCCTCTGGTACCAACATAATTGATTGCTTTTCCTGTGTAAACCTAAACAAATAAGAGCAAAAATTGTGAGGCTTTACTGCCAGTGCATTGTCTTGTTAGATGTGAACAGTAGTCAGAGATAGGACCATGACTTTCTGGCCCTGATTGTGCACCCTTCATATGTGTGTATTGAGGCTTCAAGTAAAGCCTTGCAGTTCTTGCCCTTTCATTGATGGGGACCATCACTGCTGAGCCTGATCCTGCCCTCCATCCCCCAACCAGACCAGTCAGGTTTATCTTTTGCTGCCTGGCTGACCATCAGACCTGTGATCTCCTGGTTCTACATTGGCTGCTACCTTTACCCATTAGACCAGCAGGCGGTTGACTGATCATGAACAATGCTCAACAATACAATTTTTGTAAATTTCCCCCCCATTTTTGATGATAAACAATTACACTGAACTTTCAGTGGCAGATTTTCAGGTTAGGAAAGTTTGAGTAGTTTGTCAGTTTGCTTTTTTTATGTGAATGTAATTAACAATATAACCATCAGAAAAGCCTTCCCAGGAACATTTTGATTGGCAAAGTCATGGACAAGACGACAGATTAGTCATTTGAACTTGATTTTAATGTTTTTTGTATATCTTTATTTTTCTCTCCTATCCTTAGATCACTTGTGCCATTGTAGCAGATAGTGTAAGCAACAATGAGGGACTTGAGGAATGACTCAGTGATTTTTTTTTTGATCGCCATGAATGAGTATCTGAGCTTTATTTGGTTAATTTTGTGCTTTGTACAGCTGAGATTGAGAACTTGCTATTCTATGGTGCTGGCTATTTACTGATCACACAGCTATGAGTTAACACTACATTTTGCCAACCTGTTCTCTTTGTTCATTTCTCTACAGAGAGGAAAGATACTGAAGGATGGGAGACGGTGCAGCGTGGAAGAACTACTCGATCGCGTTCTGCCACGATGGCAGCTAATGCCAGTGTGAAGGCCTCAGGAGCTGTGTATCTGAATCTTAAGGATGATAGTGATAAGGAGAATGGACTCTCAGTCTCGCAGAATAGCAAAATAGACTTTGAACAAAGTAGTCCTAGTTCTGAGAGTATGGCCGATACACCAGAAAAGTTGATCAAGAATGCAGACACATCTGTGGATATCCTTGAGGTATGTACTAGCTACATTAAAGTAAACAAACTTGTAAAAACTTCCTTTAGCAATATTGTATGTTGATATTGAACCGTTTAAAACTTAAAGCTCAAGACAGCTAATAGTTAGCACGATTTTAGCAAGTTGTATTATACTTGCTTTCCTGCAATCATCATATCATCATCTAATGAAATGAATTAAGGTTATAAAGTAAATATACATTTTCTTTAAAGCCACTAAGACTAACAATAAGTAGATATTTATTTGTGAAAGTGCTTGATTCCCGCACTTTCTTTTCTCTTCAAGACTAAGTTGGTTTCGTTTTCCAGTTGCGCCGTGATTATGAATTTTGACTATTACACTGAATTTCTAATGGCAATTTTTCAGGTTCAAAAAGTTTCAGTACTAACACGACATTTTAAAGTTATCATTTCATGTTTATACTAGTACCCCCACCCCCTCCAGTGATGCATATTATACAGGTCTGTACTGGTTTATGATACGTCATTTGCATATTGCCTGCAACTGTGATGACCATCCTTTTTCTGGTGGGGAATTAGGTCTTCATAGTAATTAACATTGAACAGTTAGCTAATTCGATGAACAGGCTAGTATCAAAGGAATAAATTAAGAGGCCTTGGAGAATGAGGAATAGGTGGAGTTTCTGCATTGTAATTAATTTGTTTAAATAAGTAAGCAGCTATAGTGAAGGAAGGATCAGGAACAATTAATTAAATAAACTCAGGCTTCTTGGCTGGAGTTGGATTTAAATGAAGGAAGAGAGAAGTTAGGTTCCAAGTTCAGGAGAGTCAGCAGCAGGAAGAAATGCTGGAAGGGAGCACAAATAAATTTGTGAAGGACATCATTGGAAGCATAATGAGGAGCCTTAGAGGGAGAGAAATTTAGGATCAGGCTCAGGAGAGCATGTGGTAGGGAAAATTGTATTATGAAGTTGAGATGCAAGCTTTCATTTGGTAGTATGATGAGAGAGGGGAGAAGCAAAAATAAGCTTTTGGATCAGGGAGAAAAATGAAGGCACAGAAGGAGGCCATTCGGCCCATCGTGTCTGCACCAGCTGAAAAACTAGCTGCCCAATCTAATCCCATCTTTCAGCACCTGGTCCGTAGCCTTGCAGGTTACAGCATTTCAGGTGCATGTCCAGATACCTTTTAAATAAGTTGAGGGTTTCTGCCTCCACCACCGATCCGGGCAGTGAATTCCACACACCCACTACCCTCTGGGTCAAAAAGGTTTTCCTCATGTCCCCTCTAATCCTCCGACCAATCACCTTAAATCTGTGCCCCCTGGTAATTGACCTTTCCGCTAAGAGAAACAGGCCCTTCATGTCTATCTAGGCCCCTCATAATTTTCTACAGTTCAATTAAGTCACCCCTCAGCCTCCTCTGTTTTAAGGAAAACACCCTAGCCTATCCAATCTTTCCTTACAGCTGCAACTTTCAAGCCCTGGCCACATTCTTGTAAATCTCCTCTGTACTCTTTCCAAAGCAATTATGCCCTTCCTGTAATGTGGTGACCAGAACTGTATGCAATACTCTAGCTGTGGCCTAACCAGCTTTTTATACAGTTCCAGCATTACGTCCCTGCTTTCGTATTCTATACCTCGGCCGATAAATGAAAACATTCCATTTGCCTTCTTCACTCTATCTACCTGTCCTGTCACCTTCAGGGACTTGTGGGCACGCACTCCAAGGTGTCTCACTTCTTCTACCCCTCAATATCCTCCCATTTATTGTGTGTTCCCTTGTTTTGTTTGCCCTCCACAAATGCATTCCCTCACACTTCTCCGGATTGAATTCGTTTGCCACTTTTCCGCCCGCTCAACCAAACCATTAATATCATTCTGGAGTCTACAACTATCCTCTTCACTATCAACTACACGGCCAATTTTTGTGTCATCTGCAAATTTCCCAATTATGCCTCCCACATTTAAATCCAAATCATTAATATATACCGCAGACTGCAAGGGACCCAACTTTGAGCCATGTAGAATGCCACTGGAAACCACTTGCCATTCGCAAAAACATCCATCGATCACTACTCTTTGTTTCCTGTCACTGAGCCAATTTTGGATCCAACTTGCCATATGTTTCCCATGGGCTTTTATTTTCTGACCAGTCAGCCATGTGGGACCTTGTCAAATGCCTCACTAAAATCCATGTAGACCACATCTACTGAACTGCACTCATCAATCCTCCTTGTTACTTCCTGAAAAAATTCAATTAAGTTAGTAAGGCATGACCTTCCCCTAACAAATCCATGCTGACTATTCCTGACTAATCCGTGCCTTTCTAAGTGGCAGCTTATCCTATCTCTCAGAATTGATTCTAATAATTTGCCCACCACCGAGGTCAGACTGACTGGCCTGTAATTATTTGGCCTATCCCTCGCACCCTTTTTAAACAATGGTGCAACGTTCGCAGACCTCCAATCCTCTAGTACCTCACCTGTATCTAGTGAGGATTTGAAGAAGATCCTCAGAACCATCCATTATTTCCACCCTGGCTTCCTTTAACAACCTGGGATACAATCTATCCGGCCCTGGTGATTTATCCACTTGCAAGGATGTCAGACCCTCTCGTACTTCCTCTCTCATTATGCTTATCGTACCTAATATTTCACATTCCTCCACTTTTACTACGACATCTGCATCATCCCTCTCCTTTGTGAAGACAGACAAAAAAACTCATTAAGAACCTGGCCCACATC
The DNA here is from genome assembly GCF_036365525.1 of Heterodontus francisci. Classification (NCBI taxonomy): domain Eukaryota; kingdom Metazoa; phylum Chordata; class Chondrichthyes; order Heterodontiformes; family Heterodontidae; genus Heterodontus; species Heterodontus francisci. Next base: position 49,101,990 of record NC_090405.1, on the reverse strand, counting down.
TTCTGCATCCATGCATAAGTTCCTTTGTACATCTCTGATAGGCCCTACCCTTTCCTTAGTTATGCTCTTGCTCTCAATGTACTGATAAAACATGCTGCGACCAGGTGAGAAAGAGGTCTAAAATGTGGGGGTGGAGGGGGAAGGGGGGGGGGGGGGTGGCGCGGGAGGTTAGATTTAATTAGCCCAAAGCTGGAATTTTTTTTCCTCGAGAGTTAATAGTGGGCGGGTCTATCCTGAACACTTTCAGTGCTTTGCTGAGTCATGCAAAGGCTTGTGACTTCAGGGGATGGGTGGTTCACCTTTTTTTCTGACTGTGGGGGAGGATTCTTTGCTAATCTCCCTTTTGTCCTCTGGGACACTCCTGCCTGCAGGTATTTGTGCACACTCTACAGCACTCTTCTGTGGCACTTTGACTAGGTGAGGCATCGCCCGCATGGTTTCTCTGCCCCCTAGACGTCTTTCTTTGTGTCTGCAGGTTCCTGTAAATGCTGTTAGCAACTCTGGTGGGGTGCTTCTAGTGTCTGCATTTACATAGGGTGTGGGGCCTAACTTTCCAAAGTGTTCGGGGTTGGCTGACCGGCCAGTAGGGGTTTTCATCTGGGATTCCTCTCGGACTTCCTTTAACCTGCTGTCTTGGTCACTTTTTCCCCTTCCCTTTCTAAACTTTCAGCCTTGTGCCTGCCTGTCCCCTTTCGTTCTCAGCGGGGGTCCCTTGCAGTCCACCAGCCCTCTGCTGGAGGGTCCTCCTAACACCGGTACAGGACTTAGGGGTGCAGGTTTCACTGTTAGTTGGGGTTTTCCCTCAACCTGGCACATGTTGCAACTCCTACAGTACTCCACCACATCTTTGTGGAGTTTTGGCCAGTCAAACTGCTGTCTTATTCGGGCTTTGGTCTTTCGTATATTGGCATGTACAGCCACTGTAGTCTCGTGGGTCCTTCTTAATATTTCTCTCCGATAGCTCTGTGGCACCACTAACTGGTGAACTGCTGTCCACTCCTTGCTCTCAGGTTTGTGAGGAGAGCTCTATTTCCTCATCAGTACCTCATTCTTTAAATAGTAGCCATCAGGGACTCCCTCTGCTTCAATTTCAGACTGGGTAGCCTGTGCTAACTCTCGCAATACTGGGTTGGCTCACTGATCCTCACCTCGGGAAAATCCATTTAATTCATTCCCTGGGTCTTCTAACTTTCCAAAGTTCGGTCTCCTCTGGGGGAGCTGGTTTGATCATGGCCTGATCCACTGCACATTCAGGGCAACTGCAGGGGTCCGTCTCCTGCCACTGCCCTGTCTCTCTGACCTCCTGTGGTCTTTCTTTCACGACTGGCGGGGCTACCAACTTCACCCCCACCAGATCATTACCTAGGAGCAGGTCAATCCCGTCCACAGGCAAACTAGGAATAATCCCTACGGTTATACCCGGTCCCGAAACCAGGTCGCACTCGAACAGGTACAGGCATACACTGCTCTCCAGTACCATTCACCACCATTTTGGTGTTCAATGCACTCTCTGGGGGGGAAAGGTCAGGCTTTTTCCCAGTAAAAGGGATCTAATGACCCCTATGTCCCTGAGGATTACTATGGGCTTGCTTGCCCCACTCGAGGGGTATGGGATTACCTGCCCTTCAGAGACACAAACCCGATAACCCTCAGGAACTCTATTAACTTTTCCTGCACTTGCAGCGGTAGATTTCCTCATTCGTACTGCAGTTACAGCCACAGCTTGTTCTTCTGTGCTTTCTATCAGTTTCACTTTTTCACTGAGCAGGTGTGCCCTGATTAACCCTACAGGCTTTCCCTTTAATTTCCAGCAGTCAGCTTTGAGATGGCCTGCCTTATTATAATGGAAACACACAGGTCTCTGGGTCTCACTCTTGCTCACAGTACCTTCCTTTTTGGCTAGAGGAGGGCCTCCTGTGTCTCCTGCTTTTCTTTCTCTCCCAGGACTGCTTGGGTTCCGATCACCTCCCCACCCTTTGTCCTTTTCGGATTTGTGGGAAGGTGATAGGAAGCTGACTCCTAAATTAAAGCAAACTCATCGGCCAGAACGGCTGCTTGCCCGGCTTTCTGAACCCGCTGCTCCTCTCCATGTGTCTTGATGGAGAGTGGGAGAGAGTGTTTAAATTCCTCGAACAGAATTATTTCTCTGAGATTCTCATAGCTGAGCTGTATTTTAAGAGCACTCAGCCACTGTTCAAAAACCAGCTGCTTACTACTTTCAATCTCCAGTACTCAAGTTTGA